>NC_031784.1:13467811-13492672 GCF_001522545.3 Parus major
GGGGGGTGGCAGTGCCCCGAGCACGGGGGGGTGGCAGTGCCCCGAGCACGGGGGGGTGGCAGTGCCCCGAGCACGGGGGTGGAAGTGCCCGGAACAAGGGGGTTGGCAGTGCCCCAAACACGGGGGGTTGGCAGTGCCTGGAGCACGGGGGTGGAAGTACCCCGAACACGGCTGGGACTATGTCCTGCATACAGGGGTGCTGCGCCCCCACTGGGCTGTATCACTTCCCCTGCCCCATAGTGGGTGCTGCCCCCCTTTCTGCTGCACCCCCTCTGTCCTCATCTATTCCCTTGCACACACTGGAGTGCAACCTGTCCCCGGCCGTTCTGTACACCCCGAACACTCCTGCACACCCTGAGGGGGTTCCCACCTCTATTCTCCATCTCCTTTGGGGTGCTAACACATCCCCCCCATTCCATCCTCCCTCTGGGGTGCTGCCAGCCACGCCCCATTTTCCCTAGCCCCCTGGGGCACTGTGTCCCCCCACCCCTCTGCACACTAACAACACACAGCGTTTCTACCATGCCTGAAGTCCTCCTTCCCTTCCCCTCCCTGCCCCGCACTGGGATGCTGCTCCCCATTCCTGCTCTCTCCATCTCCCCACCATACAAACACTGGGGTGCTGCCTCCCACATTTTGGTGGACTCAGTGATCTTGGGGCTCTTTTCCAATCTTAACAATTCCATTATTTTCCCCCCTCCACCATTTCCATCTGTCTCAAGCTGGGGTGCTGCCCCCTTCTGGCACTGTTCCCCAGTCCCGGGCAGCCTTCACTGCCTCCCGCCCTCTGCCAAGAGCTGGCACCAGCCCAAAGCTGCCGGTAACTTTCCATTATTCAGGCTACAGTTCCAGTCAGCTGCGCTTTCCGGATCGATGGGCCGCTGGCCGGCACCCCACGGTCACGGGGGTGGGCGGTGTCCCCCCACCCACGACAAGCGAGGCCCTTCCGGAGAACACTGGCTGGGGATGCGCCGTCCCCCAGGCAAGGCTGCACAGCTGCCGTCCCTGCTGGCAGCTGGGGCCACCGGCCGGCTGTCACATGCTTGTCACTCGGTGTTACAAACGCCGCGGAAACCGCTCTTTAGGGTGGTTTGCGAGCGGGATGTGAGTCAGGCTGGTGATGCAGGTACTGGGAGCCTTATCTCTGATCCACACCCGGGCACTGCTTATCGGGGACCCCGCATGTGCCATGGCGAGTGCCCCCTGTGCCCCGCAGCCACACATCCCCTGGGTGTCCGTGATAGGAGTAGGCACTGGTGAGGGCAGCGGGAGCTGTGCAGGGGCAGGCAGAGCTGAGCCATCCCAGAGTGGGCTGCAAACTTTGGGTTTTTTCTAGAAAAGCTTCAAAGCACCCTGCTGCTGCCTGGCAGAAGGGTGGCTGTTTTGAAGTTGTGTAGCCACCTTTTGAAGGTGTGTAGCTGTAGTTTCTCCCCTGGACACGCAGCCATGGTCCAGGCAGTGCTCAGCATTTCCATGGGGCTGAGCCAGGAGCACCTGTGCTGCCAGGCTGGCACTGCTGCCCTCCGTGCCTGGGCCAAGGGCTCTCCTGTGGGTGACCACAGAAGACTTTCAGACAGGCTCTGCCGGCACTTGTATCGCTCCTGCTGATGGGTGCCAGTGGTTTGTGAGCTGGCTGGGCTGTGCCGCTCCCCTTGCTGCAGATTTGGGGTTTGCATGTGTGGTAATCCTGGCTAGATGAGTTCTGCCTGTGCTGTGTGGGCCATTCACACCCAAGAGAGTTCCCAGTGCATCCCTGCCCAAGTCCCAGTGGGATTTGCCTGGATATCAGGAAAAGGGCCTTCACCCTTTCAGGCACTGGTCAGGCACTGAACAGACTGTCCAGGGAGTGGTCATGGTCCCAAGTCTGTCAGAGCTCAAGGAGTGTTTGGACAATCAGACACAGGGTAGGACTGTTGTCCTCTGCAGGGCTAGGAGTGGAACTTGATGTCCTCATTTGTCTCTTCTACCTCAGGATGTTCTATAATTCTATGAACAGGGACCAAGCCCAGGGTGGCATGGGAAGAGTTATTTTGAATGCTGCCCCTTTCCAGCCATCACTCTGTGTCCTCCCTGGCTCTCTTTGGGGTAAAATCCCAAATTCTCAGTGCTTCTACCAGGGCTGGTGCTGAGTTGGGCTGTGTCTGATAGGGAGGGGTGGCCAGTCCTGGGTTCATGGCTGCTGGACTCCAGAGCTGTGTCCTCTTTGGTGAATGCTTCAGGATTGTGCTGCTGCCAGCCAGCTACAAATCACAGCAGTCAGTGGGTGGTTTGGCCTCTTGGTGCCGTCTCCTGTTGCTCTTCTGAAGCAAGCCTTACATAATGGCAGGGAAATGCCCTTTCCACCTCAGCAATCAGCTGTGGCACCTCTTCCACAGCCTTTCTGGCTGGGAACAACAATGCAATGGGGCAAGAACCGGCTTATCCCACCTGCCGCAGGCTTCTGCCTGCTCTGCTCAGGCTGGCATCCAGGACTCTGCCAGCTTGTCCCAGGAGGCCTCAGGCACATGCTGAAGGCTGCTGCTAGGTCATGGTGACACAGCTGGAAAATGTGTCCTACAGGCAGCAGAGGGCCGGGGGCTTCAGCATGTCTGCAGCCTTGGGTGGGGGGCGGAGAGGCAGCACTGAGCAAGGGTTCTGATACCTGGGGTGAAACAGCAAGCTCCCCCCCCCACCATAGTGGAGGTGGTTGGAGTCCCCTGGCAGCCTTGGGGCATTGCTGGGCCACAGGCATCCCAAGATTGCAGATGTGTGCTGGCACAGGGGAGGGACAATCCTGCCCCTGGCATTGTCAGATGCTCTTCAGGCTCTGCCATGCAGACCGTGGACTTGGCTTCCTCTAGAAATTCCTTGTGTAGATATCTGACACTTTGCCACAGTGTGGGATCACTGTCCCCAGCCTGGCCAATGCTGCTCTGTCCCAGAGCTGCCGCCTTCCCTTCTCCTCCTGTTCCCAGTGCTGCTGCCACCCCTGCCCTATGCTCTGTCAGCTTGTGCCTGGGGGTCATGGGGCAGCTTCTGTTTAGCTTGAAGCTCTCCAAGGTGGTCCTGTGGTGGTCCTGGGCTGGTGTGTGCTGACAACTCTGTCTATTCTGAGGTCTATTCTGCCAAGAGCTTTGCTTTATTCCTACCTGTGGATTTTAAGCAGCACTTGTAGCTACAAAATGGACTTCATGTGACCACAAGTCTTTTCCTTGGATGTGGTAGTTCAAGGACAGCTTCCCCCTGACCCCTCATCCCCTTTGTCAGACCCATTTTCTGCTGAGCAAAGCACACCCGCTGTGCTGCTGGCACCCTCTGGTAACCTCCAGGGCCAAAGGGATTATTTCTGACAGCAGGACCTTTGTGCTGCTCCTGAGCTGGTTTACTTAGCCTGATCCAAAACTTCCTGAATGCCCCATCTGCTATGTCAGCTGGATTACCCCCCCCCAGCCATCCAGCAAGTCCTCACAACCTGGTTTTAGCAAGTGTTGCTCCCAGGCCCTGAGCTCAACCTTGAGGTTGTTTCTGTCTGGATACAGCCTGCCAGGAGTGTCTCGATGTGCCCAGAGATGGGACCTGCTCTGAGACACTTGTGGGTTTGCAGAAGGGATGGTCAATTATGAGCCAGTTTCAGTGGTACTTGGTGGGTGAGGGAATGGCTTTGCTGGCCAAGTTTAATATTGCAAAGTGGGCAGCTGGTATCCAGGACGAAGTTATTTCTTCAGCTGGAAGGAGCTTCCTTCATTTTGCTTGATGCAGAAGAATAAAGCAAGCACTGTGGCAGTGCTTTGAATGCCCCCTAGAGGATGAAGGACCAGCTGGTTCAGTCATGTAGCAGAAATGTTACTGGAAAGGGTGTGTTTATCTTCAGGAACATGAAACACTCTTAACTCCAAGGGTGTTGTTTGCCATTTGAGCAGTGTGCCTTCACTCCAGCCACCTGTCCCCACTACTTTGGATGTTGTGCCCCAGGTGTGCCTTGGGCTCAGAGCTGTCCCCTGCCCACAGGACCCATGTCTCTGTGTGCCCTCATGTCACAGCAGTAATCAGTTGAAGCTGTCCCCTATGCCATGCCACCTGCTCCAAAGGGAGCTTCCACTAGCACGGCCTCTGCTGACAAATCCCATTTCTGAGTGTATGATCTCTCCTTCCTTTCCTTCACCTTCTGTACTCACGGACAGAAAGCTGCTTTCCCTGTCCTCAGGTGAGTAAACCAGGGAGCAGAACCTGCTAGATATGGTGCCTGCTGCTAGATATGAGCTCCAGCTGCTCCTGCCCTGGCTCACACCAGGCTTTGAGGCAATGTGGGGCTGTTCTTGGCTCCAGGGAGCCAGGGGGAACAGCTTGTTTCCACTTGATTATGCTTCCATCAGCCCTAACCCATGTCACAGGGTTTCCATATGGGAGAACATGGACCATGGCATGTGCCTCTCTGCTCTCCTGTCCAGGCCTGCTGGCTCTGGATGGGTGGCTTTGCTGCTTCCCTCACACTGTGCTTCTTCCCCATTGGGCACAGCCAGTTTGGGGACAGGGATGCCAAGGCAGAGACCTCCTGGAGGAGATGGCTCTGCTGCCACCCAGGCCTGCTCTCCAGGGGCTGGCCCTGTTCCAGGTGGGACCTTGGGTCTGCACCTGGGTTTAGGGTGTCAGCAACAAGACTTAGCTAGTCAAGCTCAGGAAGGACCTCGTGATTTGGCCAGCATCCCCCAGGCCATCAGAGCCCTGTTATTTCCATGGCAGAGACTTTGGGCTTAAAATTCCATCTGAGGTCAGCTGGAGTTGAAAACGAGACATTGTAAGTTGCTGGCTGAAGCCACATCAAGGGGAGGAGCATGGAACAGCAGGGCACCCTTGGCTTGATGTTCTGCTTCATGTTCTGGCTGCTGGTTCCATCAAGATGAGGAGGCAGTGGGTTGATGCTTGGTGTCACCACAACAAGGACCATGAGCAGGTTGGAGATGGAGTGTGCCAGCCCCACCAGACTGATCTCGTGCTTGCCATGGGGTGGCTTTTTGGAGAACAGCTCTGAACCCTGGGACAGGGCATCCTCACTGTGCTGCCTCAGGGCTCCCAGGTCTTTCCCTGGATGGATGGTGCAGCTCTGTTCCCTTCCACAGGTGGGTTTTGGGCATCTGAGCTGCCAATTGGATCCCATCAGCAATGGGATGGCGAGGGAACAGCAGGGTTCAGCACCAGGGTGGCAGCACAGGAGCCTCAGAACTGACCTGTCCAGCAGCATAGGGTTGCAGGGGTTGCTGACCTGGCCCTTATCTTCCCTGTTTCTCTTCTTAGCTCCCGCACCTCTGCAGCCGAGAAGGAGATGGGAGGTGAGTGACAGGAGATAGCCTGGAGGTCCGGGCACTGCAGGCCTGGTTTTGTGGGGGAAGGACCCAGGTACCACAGCCTCAAAAAATGAGCTGGATGAAGAACAACGTGGTTCCTGGCCCAGTCTTGCCCCTCAGCAAAGACTCAGCCTCTGCTCAGGCACAGAGCAAGCAGAGCCCATGTCAGTGCTGGGGGGCTCTTCTGATGTCCAAGCCAGAGCCTCTCTCCCCTTCACCCACACTGGAAACTCCTGGGGAAGCCATAGGAGCTTGGTGGGGCATGGCCCATCTTCATCCTCTTCCACCCCAGGAGCAGAAAAAAGGGAGAAGCAATACCAAGCCCATCAGGGATTTGGGGATCACCATGGTGGAGTCACCAGTGCCCACACCTATTTCTACACTGATGAGGCCAAGTGTGACCAACACATGGAGACTTTCCTCCGCTGTATTGATGCCTCAAGTGAGTGCTCCCCGTGTCCTGGACAGCCCCACTGTGCTGGGGACTGCAAGGATCTCTCAGTTCTACCACCACTGCCATATCTCTCCTGCCTGAGGACTGATGGTGAGGTTGACTCTCTTTTGGTCTTTGTTCCGTCCAGGTGGCAGCTCAGAGGATGGCTTCTCTGCCATCAAGCTGACAGCACTGGCCAGACCTCAGTTCCTGGTGAGTGCCAGAGCTGTGACAGAGTGTGGTGGGGCAGAGCCAAGGTCACAGATGATGCTTCTGCTGGGGCAGGTGGCATCTCTAGTAATGGCAGTGAGGAGTGGGTACCAACAGCCCGTCCTCTGTGAGCCTGAGACCCCTGGAGACCCTGCCTCAACTTTTGGGGAGATGCAAAGAGCTTAGAACTTTAAAGGTTTCAACATGAAGAGGGATGTGTGGGTTTTTACTGCTTGGTTTGGCCAAGGTGCCTTCTGGGGTCAGTATCTGTCTCAGGCTGGGTGTGAGCTTGCAAAGCCCTGGCAGGACAGGAGGCTCCAGCCTGGGTGTCTCACCTGGAGCCCTGTGCCCACAGGTGCGGTTCTCAGAGGTGCTGGTGAAGTGGCGGAGATTCTTCCACCAAATGGCTGCAGAGCAAGGCCAGGCCGGGTGGGATGTGCTGGACACAAAGCTGGAGGTGGAGAAGCTGCAGGTGAGGCAGGTGATGCCTGTGGGAGGAGGATGTGCTGCAGAGATGCACTGCTGGAGGTGGCTATGGACACAGAGGTGCCAGAGCAGCCCTGAGCTGTGACACCCCAAGCAGACAGACCCCTGTAGCCCCTGACACTTCTTTTGGTGGCAGGAGGCACTGGCCAACCTCGGCATTGTGAGCAAGGCAGAGAGCCAGCAGTGGTTAGCAGGCGAGAATGTGGGCGTGAGCGGGTAAGCTGCCTGGGACCTGCGGGTGCTGCAGGGCAGGGACACTGGGGGACTTTGTCCCCATCCCTTGGGCAGCAGCAAAGGGAGGTCTGCAAAGGCCAGCTCTGGCTGAGCACAGCAATGGAGCATAGGGGAAGTTTGGGTGGAGGTGACAAGACAAGACAGGATGGCACATGTCACGTGTCCTTCCTGCTGGTGGGGGTTGGGAGCTGATAGAGAGCCCCCTGCCAAGACACCAGCAAAGACCTGGCTCTCTGCTCCCAGCACTGTGGACCTGCTGGACTGGAACAGCCTGCTTGACAGCTGCACCAAGCTCTCCAGGCCTCTGCTCATCCCCAACAGGAAGGTGGGTGCCCAGCTTTGCTACCCCCAGAGTGGTCCCACAGAGTGTTTGTGGGAGCAGGGCAGGGGGCTCGTGCTCTTCCTGGTAGGTGCTGGTGGCTGCAGGGTTTAGCCATGCTGTGAGCACAGTGTGCAGCTACCAGGCTGGCAGGCTGCTCACGCTGTCATGCCATGCTGGCTGGTGGGGCTGGGGGGCTGGCATGGGGCAGCAGTCCTGGGGATGGGTTCCCTCCAGGGGTGTTTGTGTCCCCCATGGGCAGAGCTGGGTGCAGGCAGAGTGCCACAAAGCTGTTCTTTTTTCAGACTGGGCAGCTGGAGCCTCTGCTATCACGCTTCAGCAAGGAGGAGGAGCTGCAGATGAAGCGGGTGCTGCAACGCATGGATGTCCTTGCAAAGGTGAGGGGACACTGGGGCTGGGGTGCCACAGAGGGGGACACATGAAGCAGGCAGCCCTATGAACCCAACCTGTGTGTCATCACCCAACAGAGAGCCATGGAGAAGGGCGTGAGGCTGATGGTAGATGCGGAGCAGAGCTACTTCCAGCCAGCCATCAGCCGCCTCACCGTAGAGACACAACGCTGCTTCAACAGGAGCCAGCCCATCATCTACAACACCTACCAGTGCTACCTGAAGGTGAGGCCAGCATGTCCCTGTACTCTGGTACATCATCTCCCGAAGCCCTGGCAGTGCAATGGCACAGGTAGTCAGGGGTGGCAGTGGAGCAATGACCTTGTGCCATCTCTTCCACTGGTCTCAGGAGGCTTACAACAATGTGACAGGGGACATGGAGCTGTCACGCCGGGAGGGCTGGCACTTTGGCACCAAGCTGGTGCGTGGGGCCTACATGGAGCAGGAGAGGGAGAGGGCGGCTCAGATGGGCTATGAGGATCCCATCAACCCAAGCTATGAGAAGACCAACGAGATGTACCACAGGTAAGGGACAGCCCCAGCCACAGTGCTGCCTTTTGCCCCAGTGGGAAGAGGCTTCACCAGAGGCCTGTCTTGCCTTACAGGTGCCTGGACTATGTCCTGGAGGAGATCAAGCATAGCCGGAAAGCCAGCGTGATGGTGGCATCTCACAACGAGGACACAGTGAAGTTCACCCTGCGCAGGTGGGTGCTGGGCAGGAAGCGTGATGAGGCAGGGACAAGTGGCTTAAGGAATGTGGGGGCCCAGCAGTGATGCAGGCAGATGTGCTGTGGTTTGTCAGGTCCCCCCTGAACTCACCTGGGAGAATCCTGGCTCCACCTGGTGCTCAAGGCTTTAGATGGGGCTTGGAGTTGAGGAGCAGCATGGTGGCCCCAGTGGCTGCAGAATTGGTCCCATCACCAATTCAGAGGCTGTAAAATCAAATCCCTCAAGGTCTAGATCCCAGCATCCATCTAGGATGTGGTCAGTGCCATGCTGTCCTATTTGGAGATGATCCCCAATACTGTGTCCCCAATCCTCTGGTGGGACACAGTACCTTGGTGAGCTCTGCTGTGTCTGCTCTCCGCCTGTGCTGAGGCTTGTTTTGCAGGATGATGGAGCTGGGGATCCATCCCTCAGACAAGAAGGTGTGCTTCGGGCAGTTGCTGGGCATGTGTGACCAGATCACCTTCCCCCTGGGTGAGTGATGGGAGTGGGAGGCTTGGCAGAGGTGCTCTGGCTCCACCAGGACCCCTAAGAAAGAAGGCAGGAAGGCAGGCAGGCGGGAAGGTGCGGGAAGGGAAGGTGCGGGAAGGGAAGGTGCGGGAAGGGAAGGTGCGGGAAGGGAAGGGAAGGTGCGGGAAGGGCGGGAAGGTGCGGGAAGGTGCGGGAAGGTGCGGGAAGGTGCGGGAAGGGAAGGGAAGGGAAGGGAAGGGAAGGGAAGGGAAGGGAAGGGAAGGACTCTCATAGAGCACTGAGTGAGCACAGTGCCTTGCCTTGGGGAGTGCTGTGATCCCTGCATGGGGTTTGTGGAAGATGTAGATGGGGATATTAGTATATAGATGAGATATAAGAGTCACATCTCTCTCCTGGAGTTCCATGAGCCTGTAGTGGCTGGGCAGGGACATTTCCCATTTTTGAGTCTGAGCAGAGATTGGGGTGTCTCATGGTGGGGCAGAGACTGGTTCTGGCAGACAGAAACCCTCTCCTGTACCTCCTTGGCCTGGGGGTGTCCCTTGGCTCCAGGGGAGGTGCACATCTAGTCCTCTCTGCTAAGAGGATGGCACCAGCCTCTTGTGTGACCTTGTCCTCAGCCACCAGCCCAGGCAGTGGAGCAGCACTACCAGGGGCCTGGAGAGCAGGACACACAAGGGTCCAGGTAGCCAGCCCCGGTCAGGGACTGATCCCCCTGCACACACCAGTGTCCAGAGCAGAGTCATAAGGCCAGAAGAACAGCAGGAGGCAAACTGGGCAGTTGTCCAGCGCAGATGCTGCTCTGTCCTGGAGTTCTCTTGGAAGTGGGGCTTGGCTGCCCATCTGCAGCCTCCTCCGGTCATGCTGGAAAAATGTGTTAACTTGATGTTTCTGGTTGAACGCTCCTTGAGCTGGCCCGGCCCTGGCTGCCGACATTCCCAGGGCTCCCAGTGACCTCGGCCCACTCCCTCTGGCGCTTTCCCAAGCTCCCGGTGCTGAGCTGGGAGAGATGCACCGCTGCTCTCCCCACCAGGCTCCTCCACTGCCGGCATCTCCCTCCCAAGTGCCCAGCCACAGCCTCCTGCACATCCATCCCTGCTCCATCGGCACAGCCTCAAGGCATGGGAGAGCAGGCAGGGGAGGGCAGGCGGCTTTTTTTTCTTCCCCGCCTCTTTTTTATTTGCTTCCTTGTTTTTCCTTCCGGCCCTGCTTTTCTTTTTCTTTTCCCCCTTTTATCCTCAAACCTTTTTCTTTGCACTTTAATCCCCTTCTTTTCCTCCTTTTTTCTCCCCATTCCTGTCCCTTCCTCTCCCTTCCTGTTCCCTTCCTACCCTTTCCCCTTGTCTTTTGCCCCTTGCCCCCTTTTTCCCCTTTTCATGTATCTTCCTACTATTTCCCCTTATCACATTTTTTCACTTTTTCCCTCCTTTTTCCTTTTGGCACATTCTTTCTCTCTCTCTCTCGGCACTTCCCTGACACACAGCCTCTCTCCCTGCAGGCCAGGCTGGCTTCCCCGTGTACAAGTACGTGCCCTATGGGCCGGTGAATGAGGTGCTGCCTTACTTGTCCCGCCGGGCCCAGGAGAACAGGGGCTTCATGCAGCGAGCAAACCGCGAGCGGGACCTGCTCTGGAAAGAGGTCAAGAGGCGTCTCCTCACAGGAAACCTCTTCAGCCACTGACCCCAGCCTCAGCCCTGGGGCTCTCGTACCTTCAGCCTGAACCACTGTGAGCATTCACCATCCGAGTTCTGCTGCAGCTCCCCCAGCCCCCTTTGCCCTGGGAGAGAAGTGTCCTTGATGCTGTTGAACCACTCAAGCCTTACAGTGACCTCTGGGATCACCCCAGCTGCCCCAGGGATGTCCTTCTGCTGCACCACAGCCTCTTGAGCTGTCCCAAGGGAGATGCTGGGGCTCTCCTGCCAGCTCGCCCTGTGCCTTGATGAACACTGTCCCAGCGTTTTTTTCCTGATTTATCTACTTTCCTTGTGCCCATGGGCTCAGATCCAGGTGGCTGGGTGACTTGGGGACAGGCTGGCCTCAGCCAGAAGCTCCTCCAGCCTCTGCCAGGGCTGGAGCTTTCTGCCCACCAGACCTTTGAAGGGGCAGGATCAGCCCCTGTTGCCTGTCCCTGCCAGCTCACTGGCTTTGCACTGACCAGAGCTGGGCAGGTCCAGGCTCTCCCCTATCCCACCGGGATAAACTGACAGGGGTTGTCCATCCTCAGGCACACGTCCAATGGAACAGGAGGGGCGAGGCTAGTGGGCTGGCCCCATCCCTGTACCATTCCTGCCCTGCCCACAGTCCCTGCTTCTAATGATGGACCAGGGGCAGTGGGAGCACCAGGACCTGGACCATAGTTCATCTCTGCTGTACATTGGATTTGGAATGGTACATTGTACATTGGAGAATGGAAATGGTAAAATCACAAGTTTTCCTGCTCTCGTCTCTCTCTCTCTCTCTGTTATTGGGCAGCCACATGTCCCCAGGCAGTGCCATGGTCTCAAAGGGGGGTTGGTGCTGCATGGTTTGGCTTGGGCCAGAGCTTGGGGAAAGGAGTGAGTCCAAATTTCCGGGGACTGGAGAAGCTGTGGAGCTTTCTATGATGGGTTTGGGGAGAGCTGGGAGCACTGGGGCATCCCCCTACCTGCAGAGGAGGGAGTGGCAGCATGGAAGAGCCTCTCCCCACCCTCTGACCTGCTTTTGGGGGACATGCAACCTACAGGCTTTCGCACCTCAAATTAGGGACGCTTTTTCCTGGGCTGTGAAGGACCACAGGCATCTCTGGGATTCCCTGCCTGGAGCTATGGCAGTGTCTCCTTTTTTCCTTGGTCAGTCCCTCTACTTGGTGAGCCACCCACACCAAAGGGGTGATGTTTCAGCTTTCCTGAGCTGTTCATCTCCTGCCTTTTCTCTACCTGAGACTCTTCTGCCTTAAAAAATAAAACCGGGAGGGGAGCAGGGAGCCTTGCCTGGAGCATGGGACCAGAACAGCACTGGTGCAGGCAGCAGCTGGGCTCCTGGGATTCAAAGGAATCTGGGAGATGTTCTAGGCCCTGGCTGCCTTCCAGCCCATGCAGGATGCTGTAATAGTGGCACAGAGTACCCTGGTGCCCCAGGGGCTGAGCTCTGCTGCTACAGCTGGACCTAGGGCTGGCTGATGCAGGAGCAGCTGTTACACACTGTGAGCTTCTCCAAAGAACCTCAGACATCTGTGTAGTAGGGGAGGAGAAGCCCCTCTTGACCCTCTTTTTTGCAGCTAATCCCCTCCCCAACCCTATTCCTAGGACAGGAAAGCTTTGCAGCCTGGGCCAGTGGGGTTGTGTGTGCCTGTTTGCAGGGGTTGTGTAGGGCTGCGGGTGCTGCCTCCCGGATACCCAAGGCACAGGATGCCCTTGAAAACCCAAAATGCCTGGTTCCTCACAACCTTTCACAGAATATCCTCAGCTGGAAGGGACCCACAAGGATCATCCAGTCCCATCCCTGGCCCTGCCCAGACCCCCCAACATCCCACCCTGGGCATCCCTGGCAGCGCTGTCCAAACGCTCCTGGAGCTCTGGCAGCCTCGGGGCCGTGCCCATTCCCTGGGGAGCCTGGGCAGTGCCAGCACCTCTGGGGGAAGAACCTTGCCCTGATATCCCACCTAACTGGCACAGCTGTATCCATGCTCAGCCAGAAAACAGCAACTGCCACTTTTATTTCTGGGTGCACTAACCCAACCAACTCTCCCATATCCCAGGCATTCCCCACCCTGCTCAGTTTTAGCTTTTGCTGCTGTTTTCTGCTTGTTCTAAAGGAAGAGGAGGCATGGAAATGTGGTGTGTGTGTGTATGTGTGTAGGACCCTGTGCTGCAGCCTTGCTGCTTGCAAGGCTGCTGCTGCAGCAGAGGAGAGCTGGAAGGGGAAAGAGCCATATCCTTGCAGCAGCCATCCTGAGAGCCTGACCACAATGAGGATGGTGACAAGTATCTCATATTGTAGGTCTCCCCATGGCCCCCTGTGCAGTCCTGCCCACTGAAGCAGCCATGGGGATTTTTGAACCATTGACAAAACAACATCTTTTTACTTAGTTTTGTGTTTGGAAATACTACAGTGCTGGGATTTCTTTCTTCTGTCATGTTTTCCAAAACACAGAAAGACCGGAGACAGGCACCTGGCAGGGTCTGAAATGGGAACTGCAAATAATGGTGTGATGGAAAGCGTGGGCCAAGCTCTGCATGGACAACAGCCTGGCCAGGAGCAGTGGGATGGGAGGGAGGGAGGGGTGGGTGCTACCTGTGGGCTGTACAAGTGCCCCAGGCCCTGACAGCACCAGCCAGCCCAGAGCACTCTGAAACCTGCCTTCACCTCTTCCCCACTGCATTCTCAGCTTCTCCAGCCTCTTATGCCAGCTGGCAGCATCTTCTGAGGGAACAGCTTATCTCTCTGGCTACAGCCCAGTCCCTGCCCTGCCGTGGGTTACATGGGTAGAAACAGAGCAGTTGAGATGCATTGCCTCCTGGCCAAGAGGAAGAGAAGTTAAGTTTATGGAAGCCAAAAAAGTATACAAAAGCTGACACATCCTCACAAAAAACACTAGCACAGTGAAGGTGAGGCAATGTGATCCTGCCTTGGCTCATTGTGACTGGGACAGCAGAGCACAGGGGCTGCTCAGCACAATGCAGGAGGATGAAGAGAGCAGGACAGGAAGGGAATCCTAGCTATGGAAACAGCCTGAGTGAGGCTACAGCTCGAGGTGGGCACAGCTGCCAGGGAAGGCATCATCACCAAACCCAGATTTCTGCCTAACTTTGGAGCTGACCCTCCCCATCCCACTTTCCCCAGCAGAAGGGATGCCAAGCTCAGCCTGAGGCTGAGTCATCCCAAAGAAGCAATTCTTGCCTCTATGGTCTTCACATTCCTGCACCTGTGAACAGGATGGGGCAGAGGGGACAGGGACGTGGAGACAGGGGGAAATGGACAAGGGATCCTATTTCCTGGGGCTACTGCCAAACACATGGAATGTGCCAGGGAAAAAAGAAGGGGGAGAGGGGGTGCTACCCAATGGTCACATTCCCACTGGCAAGACCACCAGAAACTTGCCATTGGGAGTCATTTGTCTGAGCAAGAGAGCAGCCTTCATACGCATCAGTAGTGCCAGTGGTGATGGAGAGAACCTACCAAATGCCTTTACTCTCTGCTTGGTGCAAGGATCCTAAGGTGCTCAGAACTCCCTGATCCTCTCCAGAAGGATGCTACTCAACTCCTGCCTACAGGGATGGAGCCTCCGCATCCACAGGAGATCCCCGGAGGTGTGTGGCACTCAGAGGCAGCCCTTTGGGAGATGCACTGTCTGTACACCTTCCCTAGCTCTGTGCAAGCTATCAGCATTCCTCAGGAGACACATGCAGATGTTCAGCTGCATTTGCACTACCTCTAGGGAGATGGCCCCATCCACACTTCCCCCATACTGTTATCAGGTGTCCTGGGAGCTCAGAGAAGTTTGAGGCATCTCTTACAGTGACCATTAAGCTGAAAATCCAGCTGGCACAGGATGGTGGCCAAGGATGCTCTGGCCCATTCAGTGCTGCTGCACTGTCAGGCTGAGGAGGTTTATTGGCAGGGCTGCCCCACTGTGCTAGAGATGTGGGACTTGTGCAGGTATCCCCTTGAATCCCAGCTGTGTCCTTGCAGTTGGTTAACCAGTGGCTACTCTGAAGCCTTTCTGTCCCTGTACAGGGTCCTTGGCTCCACTGCTGCAGGCACCACTCGGCTCCCAGGGGTCCTGCATGGCTCCCAGCAGACTGGTCCAGGCTGCCAGACACATGGAGATGCCAGATCACTGGCATCTGGCACCTGGACCTGCAGAACAGCTGGACACTGGGGCTGTCAGACACCCAGAGCTACCAGACCTTTGGGGAAGCCAGATCCTTGGGCTGTCAGGAATCTGGAGCTGCTGGATCCCTGGGTCTGGTGGATACTGGGGGTTTCGGGCTCCTGAGGGCTGCCAGAATGCCAAGGCAGGCTGACCCTCGGGTCTTTGGGCACCCAGGACTGTGGGACCCCTGGAGCTACTGGAACCACAGGTCAGACAGATCCCAGGGCTGTTGTGCATCCAGGGCTGCCGAATCCCAGATACAGCCAGGGGTTGGGACTGCCAGACCCCCGGGGACAGTCAAAACCCAGATCTCTGGGACACCCGCGGCTGTCGAACCCCTGGAGCTCCTGGACCCCGGGGGCCATCAGCCTGCTGGGGAATCCCGGGGCTCTGGAGTTTCCAAACCACCGTGACAGCCGCTCCCCGGCGCTACCGATTCGCGGGTCGTCCACACCCCGAGCCGCTGGACTCCCAGGACTCCCGGGAGCTGCTGGACCATTGGGCTGTGCTGGAAGCCAGGACTCCGCATCCTCCCATTCCCCCTCGGGGACCCTCCCCGATTTCGGAGGCGCTGCCCACCCGCTGCAGCCTCTCGGGGCCGTCGGGGCGGCGCTGCCCGGGGCCGGGGCGGCGGCGGCAGCGGCCCCCGGAGCCTGGCCCGGCGTCAGGGGAACCAATGCGGAATTTCCTGGCTGGCGGCGGAGCCCCTCCCGCCGCTGCAGAGAGGGGCGCGGGGAAGGCGGCGGCGAAGCGATCGCAGCGCGGCTTCCGCACGCCGAGCGGCAGAGGGGAGCGGCGGGGAGCTGGGACGGCCGGGACCGGGAGCGGCGGAGCCGGGGCGGGGGGCAGCGCCCGGCCCTGGATGGGCTGTGCCGGCTCCGGCTGGGCCCCGCCGCTCCGCCGCTGATGGCGGCCCGTGGGCTGCCACCGCCCCGCCGCGCCCGGGCCGGGGCCGGGGCCGAGCTGCTGCCGCTGCTGCCGCTGCCGCTGCTGCTGCTGCTGCCGCTGCTGAGCCGCGGAGCCGCCCAGGAGCTGAGCCCCCGCGGCAGGAACGTCTGCAGGGCCAGCGGGTAGGAGCGGGGGCGGGCAGGTGTGCGGGACGGGACGGGACCCCCAGCGCCGGGCCGGGGCCGGGGCCGCGGGACGGGACGGGACGGGCTCGCCGGTCCATCCCCCATCCCGGGCAGCCGCGGCGCTGGGCGCCTTCCAAGACAAAGTCCGTCCTGTGCGCGTCTGAGAGGGGGGAGCCGGCGGCGGGGAGAGCTTGAGGAGCTGAGCCCGAGCGGGACCAGAGACGTGGGGGCTGCTCCTGATCCCCCGAGGGCTGCGGAAAACCGGTCCTGGATGCCTCCCGAGCCAGTCCTGGATGCCCGAAGCCGGTTCTGCTGTAAGGAGTTGCGTTTGGGTGTCTCGCGGATGGAGTTGTGAGAGGGACAGAGGGCAATCCTGCATCCTTGGGTCAGGATCTGGGCTGGGGAGCCGGTCCTGGGTGTCTCCAGGGATCGGGTTGCACTGCTGGCCCTGGACTGGTGAGATACAGGATGCTCTGGGTATCTCGGTGAGGCTGCCCCAAGCTTTTGGGGATTGTGGGGTTGGCAGCCCCAGGACGCTCGTGTTTGGCTTCAGAAAGAGGGTGCTGGCACTGTCTAGCTGTCCCGGGGGTCATATCCTGCCTGCTTGGCTGGGGGCAGGGTCTCAGGAAGTGGCACTGACTTGTCCCTGTTTTGAGTGCTCTCCGTGTCCTACAAGTTCCTTTGCAGAGCATCACCTCAGCCTAGCTTCTCTGCAGTGCTCAAACTCGGTCTGCCCAAGCTCCTGGGCCAGGCTGGCCCCAGCAAAACAGGAGAGAGCCCACAGCTGCTGCCTCCCGCCTGGGAGAGCTGGATCCCCAGCGCTTGATGGGGGGCCCAGGCCATAAATGCACCTTTACATCTCGCCTGTGAGGTCAGACGAGTCCACAAGGAAAACATGAGCTTGAGCTAGAGGGGCTGTATAATGGCTCCATTCAGCAGGGCCACAGGGCGCTGGTGCCCCCTCCTCAAATTACAGCCAGCGTTTCCTAAGGAGGCATTTTCACAAGCCAGAGTGGCCGCAGCTCCCATCAGCGCTGTTCCTTGACAGGGAGCCGTCCCTCCTCAACTGCTCGTGACCTGCACAACCAAGCTGCCACTACATCTTGGGGTGGCAGAGGGAACTTGAGTAGTGTCCCCACCCTGTTCCTTGTATCCTGCCCCAGGTGCTGGGGATGAGGTGCCTGGATTCCCCCCATGCAGAAGGACCCCCTCATCCCCACTGGATGAAGGAGGAGGAGGAGGTGCTGCACCAACACCACAGGGCTCAGGCTCGCTCACTGTGCCACCTGTGGCTGCCATGGGGTATGAAAGAGGCACTGGCTGTTGGGTGGGACAGATGGGTTGTGTCCATTGTCCGGCAGGACTGGGGCCTGAAGGCAGCCTAGGAGCTGCGGATGGCAGGGCAGGGACAGTCCCTAGGAAGCTCAGATGACGTTTGCATCACTTCCTATCCCTCACCCATCTGCAAACCCTTCTTCCCTCTCCACTCACTCACTTGGCACCCACCCCCATCATTGTGTACAATGGATGTGGAGGACTCCCCATATGTTACCATCCAAACCCACCCCAGTGGCCCCAAGGCCCTGGTGCTGCAGGTCCTGGGGCCAGGAACAGTGGGACTGGAGGTGGCTTTGGGAGGATGTCCCATTGTCCTCCACCCAAGGCTGTTTGAGCTTGTTTTACCCTTGGCTCTGCAAAGCCAATCCAGACATCCTGTGGAGATGCCACCATGGGTTTCAGAGGCCTCAGGATTGTGTGACTTCTTGAGACCTGGCTCCCAAGTAGAAATTCAAGGAATAATTTAGGGGAGAAGAAAAGGGCATATTTGGGGGTCTTTGGGGTTTTGTGTTCTAAATTCAAGTTGTCCTTAAATTTGAAGTTCATTTATAACTGGTTTCCCATTGGTATGATCAAAGGTCCCAGTGGTGACAGCCTGGGCACTGCTTTGTCCATGTTCTGCTCTCTTGCTAACATTCTCTTTTCCAATCTTTGGTCTTTTATTTTCTTTCTCTGCCTGAAGAGCTTCTGTTTATGCGCATGATCCTATTCCTGACTGCCCTGAGGATGTCTGTTTGTCTGTCTGCACCCTGAGGCTGAATGCTGCAGCTGGCATCTGCTGGGGAGTGCCAGTGCCTGGAACCCAGTGGTTCCAAGAGCACTGTGTGCCAGCTGGGTGGCACTAGGTGATGGGTGAAAGATTAGCACTGGGGTGATGCTTGGAAGGAGCAGCAGGGCAGGTATAGAGAAGCACTGGGGATGGGGAGTGTGCTAATGGTTCTCTGAGCACCAGGGGTATGCTGTGTGTCTGCAGGGCTCTTCTGCAGCTCCATCCATGGGGTTGAGTTGGGTGATCTCACGTGGGACCACAGGCAGCAGCTCCCAGCTGAGCCTCAGAATCCAGGGATGTGAGCCTGCTCCTCATTGTTCAGGGCAGGCTCTGCTGGTCTTATTGAGGAGCCACCCCCCCTGCCTCAGAGACCTCTCTATAGCCATTGGTAAAGTGATTTCCTGGGGCAGTGTAGGATACTAATCCACAAGTATCCTTTTTCTCTGTGAAAAGCCTGGGATCATGAGCTGAGATCCCAGTGATGCTCAGCATGAGCAGGACACAGCTAGGGGCCTGGGGCAAGGCTGGCATGGAGCACTCGTCCCTGCAGGTGCCAGCTCTAGCTCTGCCCACATCCCACTCTTTTTCCTCCTTATCAGCTGAGGTCTCAAGCCCTGGCCACAGCTCAAAGGCAGATTTTCATTGTTTTTTTCCCAGCATTTGTGGTGCTTTGAAGGAAAGGAAGTATTTGCATACTGGATGTCTGCAGTGCCATGTCCATGTGGGTTGGGAGTGAGCTTTTAAACACATGTCCCAGTCATCCTTTTCCAGTGCTAGGGGGGCACATGGAGAAAGCCCCTTGTCAAGGAGCTGAAGCCATGAAACACCTTTAAGTCCCACACCCTGATGCACACTGATGACCTGCAGCCAGCACTGACCCTCCATGGGCTGGCCATGCTCTGGGACCAGTCCACGTACCCCACTGGGAGCACTTGTTTCCCAGACTCACATCCTGGCTACCTCTCCTTGCCACAGGACCAAGTTTATTTGCTGTCAAAGCTGCTGATAAATGAGGTGGGGGCTGAGCAGGGTGTGGGAGGCCATCAGCAGGCACAGGGAAGGAGAGATTAGCTATCAGGGAACAGATAAGCCCAAATCCTGTGAGGTGGTGGGCTGGTTGCAGCTGGGGGTAGTTGTGGTGCCGCTCACCTCCTCCAGCTCATGGCAGAAGTTTTTCCATCCTGCCACCACGTTCCAGTAACTCCCAGCTCCCCACCATAAGCTCAGGGGTTTTATCACAAAGAATACTTTTTGGCACATTTCCCATGATGCTTGTTTTGGTGGCCAGGCTGGGTTGTTGGAGGCAGGTTTCCCAGGTGGAAGGGTTTCCTCTTGCAAACCTGTGATGGTTTCATTCTAAAAGCCACCAAACTGAATTTCCAAAGGGTGATGTGGTGAAAGCAACCCCAGGTGCAACAGTGAGGTTTTTGCCATGATATGGGAGGGCAAGAGCACCATGGACCCTTCTCCACCTCTGCCTGAATACCCCAGCACAGCTGGCAAAGCTTTTTTCTGGGGGGGCACAGCCTGAAACCTCTTGCAGAGAAGGACCTTGTCTCCAGTCCTCAGGGGTCCTCGGGGAGGTGATTTGGTGGTTGTCCCCTCTTTGCCATTAACCCCGTGGATCCCCTCGCATGCTCGGTGGGAGCAGAGCCCCCATTGAGCCCTGGGGTCCCTGTGGGGGGTGTTTGTGCTGCTGCCATCACAGCATCTTGCGGCTGCTTCTACAGGCCGCAGAGATGGAGCTATTTTGGGCTCCAGCTGCAAGGCATTTTTTCCAGGCCTTGAATCATTTTTGTGGTTCTTTTCTGCCTCCATTCCAACTTTTCACTGTCCTCCACGAAAAGGGGGACACGGTGCTCCTGGCTGGGCCATGCAGCTGCTGCCCACCGAGGGGCCAGGGCAGCAGCTGCAGCCCCAGGACCCCGGTTTGGCTGAGGGGGGGGGCAGCTCCCTCCCCGGCCCCAGGATGAGGCGGTCTGGCAGCCAGACGTGGTCCTGTGACTGCGCTGGGTTTTGAGCGAATACTTCCTCGCTGTCTCCTCCTCTTCTGCATTTGTTACATATAAAGAGGAAAAGGGGAAAAAAAAAAAAAAGCAAAAGCCAAATGCATTCCAGGCTGCGCTGCCAGACCAGCCTGGGTGAAGTTTTCTTTGACTACAGCATCCACCTGGGCTGTTTGTGACCTTCACCTGTGCGACGAGGTGGTGTGGGTCACCCCAAGGATGAGTGGGTGGCTCCAGGGATGAGCAGGGGTCCATAAATGGGGATTTCTGTGGGGTCATGGGGAGTGCAGTCCCCAAGCCCAATTGCAGCATCATGAGCCCCCAAAGATTTGCTTGGGGGGGGTTCTTTGACAAAGCGTGGGTGAGGTGTCCCCATGTGTCCCTTCCCAGCAGAGAGCTGAGCATCCCTGGCGGAGCCTCTGAGTGGGTCTAAGCCCCCATCCTGGTCAAGTTGTGCCAAAAATGTCCTGTCTGATGATCCTGTGCCTGGTACTCCCTGGAGGTGGTGGCACTCCAGGACTCTCAAGAGCTCAGGGACACATTCCAGCTGCCTGCAGTTGGCATCCCCCTGCTTGTACATAGGAACATTCCCTGGGGGCTGGCTATGTTGCAGCTATTCCAGCCAGGTGGTTCCAAGCTGCCTTTGGGGTTCCATCCCCAGACCACAAAGCACCATGCCTGGGTCTCAAGTCATGTTTTGACATGGGGCATTTAGAATCTTCCTTTTTTCCTCAGCTTTTTGGGTCTTTAGATTTTATTATTTTTTTTTTTTTTTTGTAGAGGTTGCAAACATGACTTTTGCTTTTTCATCACTCCTTATTAATGGGAAAAACTAGTCCTGTTCTTACTCCTGGCATCACTGAATGCCTGATGGGGCACCCATGGGATGCCCTAACAGACCCATTAACTCACTGTGTGCTGTAGGAGCCAAGAGCTCTCCTTTCCCTTTGGAGGTGTAGAAGCCCCCAGCAGGACCTCTCACCATCATAGCTTCAGTACTCCCGGTGGGCTTTTGGGAAGGACCAGGACTTTCTCAGGGTTGTAACTATTTGTGATGCTTTTTTTATCTCTGCAGCTCCTCGGTTCTTGTGTGCTGCCTGGGATGGAGGCAACAAGGGAGCGAGTGTTTAATAGGTAAACACCGGTATTTTGCTTCATTGGGCTCTGCCCATCCTTCACTGAGCCCTCCTGGCCTCACCACCACTGTCAGGGGCCACCTTGATGTGTCCTGTGGCTGGGATTCCCCATCCTGGGGACCTGCAGCTGGAGTCCTGCCTCCCTGCAGTGCTCCAAGCCAGCACCGTGTGGATGGAATGGGTGCTGAGCCGCAGTGTCAGGGGTCAGAGCTGTGGGGGTTTCTTTCCTTACCAGCTAGCTCTGGGTCTAAGGACTTGGAGATGCTGCTCAGGGTCCTGAGGGACAGTGAATTGCCCCCAGGGTGAAGGTGCAGCTGCAGGAATGGGACTGACATTCCCTGCAGATGCTGCAGCAGCATTGGGACCTGAGCCAGAGCCACCAGTGAAGCCGAAGCTGCTCAGACCAGGCACGTAGCCTACGATGGCCTCACTCACAGAGGCTGCTGGGACTGCCAAAGACCAGTGAGCTTGGACTGGGGCCATACAAGGTGTCACAGCTCTTTACTGGGAGCCACAGTGACCCCAGCATGGGAGCTTACTGTGCTCATGGATGGTGAAACCCTGGGAGCATCATTCCCTGCATTGCCAATGAAGACAGCTGCTTTGGGGTTCTCCCAGAGTCTCGGCTGGCCACAGGGCTCACCATGCCCCAGGAGAGCTGGAGGTGCAGCTGAGACCAAAGCCCACATAACCAACTAACCCACTGTGCATGAGCCCTGTAACCACTCGCTGCATGCGTTGGGAAGGGGATGTGGCCTGTTTGGAAGGGAGAAGGACAGGATCTGCCAGGACACTGAGGGGTGGGATGGTCCCACAGCAAGCTATTCCCGTCTCTTGCCCTCCCAACCTGCTCTAACCTTTAGACTCACTGCTCCTAACATGTGTAATCTGTCTGTTTTAGGGGTTTCTATAATATCCGTCATCATAGGTCTAACAACTCCCAGGTAAGGTGGCTGGGATGGGTGGTTGTCTCTCCTCCTCCCAGTGCCTAAGGAAGCTTGACCAGGGCTGTGCAGGATCTGCGAGTGCTGCCTGTCCCTGCTGCCTGCCCCACGTCCTGCACTTCCCTGGCTCCAGACATCAGCTCAGTATGAGGTCCCCTCAGCAGGAGATGGGTTGGTGGCCTTTGGGGGCAGGTGCTGGGATGGCAGTGCCCACAGCCCCTCCTCTTCATGTCCCCTTCTCCCCTCTAGCAATGTGGAACTGCGCAAGAGACAACACCATTGGGTGCAGCCTCTGGCAAGGACATGGGTGGGTGGCAGGAGGCTGGTGGCCAGGATGGATGGCATCCTTTCTGGGTGGCAGAGATGGGGTTGAGCAAGGTGACAGGAGGCTGGTGGAATTTTTCTGGAAAGGGTCCCATCCGGCCCAGGCAGCTGCTGGATGGGACAGAGCCACGACTCAGCAGCACACAGAGAGTCACTGCAGAGCCCTTTTACTGCTCTGGGGGGGTCTGGGGGGCTTTAAGAAGCAAGCACTGGTACTCATGCCTGCTGTCTGTCCATCTGTCCAGCCATATGCGAGGGGAACTTCACCTGCAAGGAGAACGAGGTATGCGTCAGGCCCGGCGAGTGCCGCTGCCGCCACGGCTACTTTGGTGCCACCTGCGACACCAGTGAGTACTGGCAGGTGCCTTTGTGTCCTCAGAGACAGGTTCACCAGGGTGGACCTGGCTCATCCTGGGGTGACTTTCCAGAGCAGATCACCAGGGATGGAGCATTGTGAATGCTCCTGCTCTGCCCTTGCCCGTCCCCTGGCTCTGCTTCCCCTTCTGGTGTTGTCCCCTTGCTGGGGTCTTCTCTTAGATCCAGTGCACTTGGGGAGGAGAGGGAGGACTGTGGTCAAGAGGTACTGTTGGGACTGGGGGTCTCCATTGGCGGTGGGGTTGTCCCTGTGGGCAGTGCTGAGGCTGATGGCTCTCCCCACAGAGTGTCCCCGGCAGTTCTGGGGTCCCGACTGCAAGGAGATGTGCACGTGCCATCCCAATGGGCAGTGTGAGGATGTGACGGGCCAGTGCACCTGCAACCTCAACCGCTGGGGCCCCAAGTGTGAGAATATCTGCCTCTGCAAGCATGGCAAGTGTGACCAGAAGACAGGCAAATGCACCTGCGAGCCCAACTGGTGGGGACCACAGTGCTCCAGCTCCTGCTATTGCAGCCACAACTCCCAGTGTGACCAGCAGACAGGCAACTGCCTGTGCCAGCCTGGATGGTGGGGCCGTGGCTGCAACAACCAGTGCTCCTGCAATAACTCACCCTGCGAGCAGTTCACGGGGCGCTGCCAGTGCCGGGAGAGGACCTTCGGGCCTCGCTGCGACCGCTACTGCCAGTGCTACAAGGGCAAGTGCAACCAGGTGGATGGGACCTGCACCTGCGAGCCGGGCTACCGGGGCAAGTACTGCCGCGAGCCCTGCCCGGCCGGCTTCTACGGCCAAGGCTGCAGGAGGCGGTGAGTGGCCAGCCTTGCTGGGTCTGATCTGGCACCGGTGGGAGGTGGCAGCAGGAGGATTTGGGGTGTGCTGCGTGATGGGTTCCCCTCGTTGCAGGTGTGGGCAGTGCAAGAGCCTGCAGCCGTGCACCGTGGCCGATGGGCGCTGCCTGACGTGTGAGGCAGGCTGGAACGGCACCAAGTGTGACCAGCCCTGCTCACCTGGCTTCTATGGAGAGGGCTGTGAGAAGCTCTGTCCCCCCTGCAAGGATGGCCACACCTGTAACCACATCAATGGCAAGTGCTCCCACTGCAACCCGGGCTGGATTGGAGACCGGTGAGTGTGGCTGGGTGCAGCATTGGGTTCTGGGAGAGAAGTACCTGCTTTCCCCCATTCTCCCAGGGAACAGGGTCATTGAAGGCTTCTGCAGCCCTGAAACCAATCCTTTGCACAAGAGTTTGTGGGAGAGCATCCCAGCTTGAGAGCTGAGCCCCACTGCAAGCATCCAGGGTCTGAGGGGAGTTGGGCAGGGGTCTCGCAGGCTCCCTCCTGTTCCATGTCTGTGTCAGTGGGTTCAGTCCATCCCTGTACCCCTCTCCTGGCTTCAGAAAACACAAGCCACCATGGTGATATACAGCCCCATCTCCATGCATGTGGAGGAATGCTGGAGGTCCCCAAGTGCCACAGGTGCTCCAGCCACTTGCCCTCATCCCTCCCAGGTGTGAAACCAAGTGCCGGAACGGGACATACGGGGAGAACTGCGCCTTCGTCTGCAGTGACTGCGTCAATGGCCAGTGCCACTTTGAGACTGGGCAGTGCCTCTGCCACCCCGGCTCCCATGGCACATAGTAAGTGAATGCTGAGCACACCCGGGGGCACCTTGGGGCACGGGTGATGCTCAGGCACCTCCTGCCCCCTTGTGTCCTATGCTGTTGCCAGCTGAGAGGTTTCCTGCAGTGTAAATGCTGGGTAATAGTTTGGCTGATTTGGTGAGCAGAGGGGGAAGGACAAGCTCACAGAGCAGTAAGGGGTGTTGTGCTTTAGAAAAGGCCTGTTTGGCAAAAAATAAGATCAACAAAGTGGTGGTTTGTTGGGGGTTTTTAAGTCCAGGGTGGAATTTCTAACCAAAAACAGAGAGAAAACCACATCTCAGAATAACAAACAGCCTTAGGCACATGGCATCTGTGGGGAGCTCCTGCTTAAAGCTCTGCCTCTGGCTGGGGTCTTCCCCAGGCCTCCCCCTTCCTCAACTCCAGGGGCACAAGGGCCATCAAGGTTCTGCTCACATCCCCAGGTAGTTTTTCCCAGTGTGGGATTGAAATGTTGTTTGAAAAGATGAGGAAAGCATCTTCCACCCAGCTGGGACATGCAGACAGATCCCCCAGATCCTGCCAGGTGGTGCTCAGGTTTTCCCATCAATTAACTGAAGGTGACAGCAAGGGCAGGGATTTGGAGCTGGCATCTTGCCCATGCTGGCATTTCACTCAGGGCATAAAAACAGGGAGCATTTCCATTTTTTGGGGGGTGGTGGTATTTTGGGGCTTTGCCAACCACTTTTGGTGCCAGAACAGTTGCTGGGCACTGGCACCTGTTCAGGATGCCCAGCCTGGGCCTCATGGCCACCTTTGGTAGCAAAGGCAGAGGTGAAAG
>NC_031784.1:13492778-13542603 GCF_001522545.3 Parus major
TGCTTTTGGCACAGTTCCAGAGGGCAGAGTGTGGATTAACCTGTTCTGAGCCCCTGGCTCAGCACTGGGAAGGTGGGGGTGGGGGATGCTCAGGATGCAGCCTTGGTGCTGTAACCTTGAGCTGAGCTGTGCCAGGCAGTGCAGTCAGGCAGGCTTGGGAACATTCTGGCTGCTCAGGCAGATCCCTGTGTCTATATCCAAACCAGTGTTTTTGTCAGCAGGGTACAATTTTGCTAAAAAGGGGATTTCTGCAGAAGGCAGAAACAACATCCTTCTGCCATCCAGCATGTCCTTTCAGCTCTGTGTCAGGAGGAGGCTAAAGGAGCAGCTGCTAAAATATTTATGTGTGCACAGAGTGCTTTATCTTCTCTGTCTTTCCCAGAAGTGTCAGGACTCTCTTGGAAAAAAAATCACCCTCCTCTGCTCTCCCAAAATCTCAGTCTGGGGCAGAAATGTGGAGCCAATTGGGGTGAGAGGTTTTGCCTTGCTGGGGGACTATCCCTGCTCCTGTTCTGCTGCATTAGCTGCCCGATGCAGCAGAGCAGACGCAGAAGCTCAGCACCCATCCTGCCAGGCACACGAAGGGCACACGACTGGCACAGGACAGGCACACAGCAGGCAAAAGGCTTGGCCAAGGTGGCATGTTGCAAGTTGTTGGAGTGTGAAATGGGCTGAGCTGCCTCGGGACACAGTGCTGAGAGCTGGGGGCAGCTGTGTCTCCAGGGGAGTGGGTTTGGGCTGGGCCCCACTGGCTCCTTCCAGCTGCAGCCAGTCCAGCTGGGATGCAGCTGGCAGAGGGTTTGGTGCCAGCAGTGCTGCCAACATCTCCCAGCTCCAGCTGGGTCCTGCTCTGCAGTGCCTGGCCCACAGCTGGGGGGGCAGGTTGGGTTGGACCCACTGACTCCATGTTTTCCATGCTCAAGCCCTTGAGACTTGTGGATCAGTGCCCATTTCTGTGTGCCCCCATCATCTCCATCACACCATCAGGAAGTCATTTTACCAGCAGTGGAGATTCAGTACCAGGCATAACCAAACTGTGAAGTTCTTAGGGCTGCTCTGTTGTTTTTCCTTCTTAGAGACAAAAGAAAAGTCAATCTGGGCACCTTCCCAGCTTGTGGCCGCTGTGGCTCTGCCTGGCTTGGCGGGGGATAGGACTTAGGGTGCCATGGCCACATCACTGAGCTGAGCTGGAATCCCTGTGTGTGACATCAGGGTATCATTAGATGTGACTGCTGGGTTAATGACCTTTCCTAATTACTGTGTCTAATGGTGAAGTCCCGTGCAGAGAGCAGTAAAAGTGTCTGAGATCCAGCTGGGCCGAATCCCCTGAGCGATGGGCAAAGCCACTTTGTGGGCGATGGTCTCCTGATCCCCGTGGATTAAGGGTTCCCAGAGTGTGGAGGAGCTGTGTCTGAGCAAGCTGGAGGAGTGCTCTCTGGAACATGGAGGGTTTGGGAGAAGGTGGCAGCCAAGTGGCCTCCAGTGCTGTGCCTGGGGTGGGGGATGCACCACTCTCATCCAGCCCTTCCTTCCAGCTGTAACCTGACTTGCCCTCCCGGACGCTACGGAGCCAACTGTGCCGACGTCTGCAGCTGCCACGACGGTGCCTGTGACCCCCTGACAGGCGCCTGCCACATGGGTGAGTGCCGGGAGCCAGGGGCTGGGCTCTGCCACAGGGCTGGCCCCGGGCTGAGCCGCGGCTCTGCCTTGCAGAGGCCAACCAGAGGATGGGGGTGATTGGGGCAGGGGCCCTCCTGGCGCTGCTGCTCATCCTCCTGCTCTCCCTGCTCTGCTGCTGCTGCGTCTGCCGCAAGAAGGATGAAGCCAGCAGGTGAGTGCAGGGGCCAGAAGGGATCTCGCTGGCTTGGGAATGTGGAAGATCAGTGGGTTCTGGGATTGACAGGGGGATGTAGAGACCATGCTGAGACAGCAGTTCTGCAGGGAAACTGAGGTAGAACTGTGCTGCCCACACGACACAGAGGGGGTACCTGGGTCTGAGCAGTCCTGCTGCATCATCAGGGCTGATGGAGTTCCCCTTCTGGGGGAACCCTTTCCTGTTCTCCCTTTTTTTCTCTCTAGTGGACCGTCATTTCACAGAGACCTGCCAAGTCCCCTCCAGTCTTTAGGGTCTGGAGCTGATCTGCAAAGGGGGCCCTGAAATACAGCAAGGGCATCACGACATGGCCTAAGCCCTCAGAACAAACCCTTGAGCAAAGGGATGAGGCCTGGGGGACAGGGGGGATGCTGACTGTCCCAATGGGAGTGGATGATCAGGGCTGGGAGGGGGGGTTCCTGCAGCAAGGTCAGGATGCTAGTAGTGTTTTAGCAGCACCGGATTAACATCCGACCATGAGAATAGGAGTGGGGACAGACCCAAGGCAGGGGGAAAGGTTTGTGCTGTTCAGCAAGGGATGAGAGAGCTGTTGGAGCTCCTCCAGATGCAGAGAAAACCCCTTTGTGCCATCAGCCACTGCACAGGAATCTTCCAGAAGCCTTTTCTTGCAGCCCTTCGAGCTCAATCCCAGCCAGGCACAGCTGGCTTGGAGAGCCTTCAGGCTGCAGGTAATTATCCTGCAGATAAAGCACAAACCCATCAGGTGAGGAATGGCACAGGGAGAGGGGGAATGGCTCCAAATAGTTTCCTCTTTCCCAGGGTGCCCAGACCAGAGTGTCCCCAGACTGCTGGATGACCTGTGGTGCTGTCCCAGTGTGGTCCCTTGCAGGGGATGGTGGTCATGCCACAGGTTCCTTTGAGTCAACTAACAAACCAAATCACTCCTGAAGTTGCAGAAAAGTGCTTGAAAACGTGGCCCCAGGAGGCTTCAAAACCAGAGAGTGAACAAAGAGAAGCCACATGTTTGGCTTTGGGTTGGGATTTTTTTATTATTATTTTTAAAGATTTGGGGTCTGGACCAGGCATTGCGGGTATTTTGGGACTGCACTGCCAATGGCCATGGTTGGATCTGACCTTCCCACCATTCCCTGGTACTGCTCTACATCCTGCTGTGGTGCAAGCTGGTGCCTGGGGCTGGCAGCAGCTTCTGTGGGTCCTCAGTTCCTTCAACCTGGGCATGCATCTGCTTTTCACCCACCCCATTACCACTCTAAAACCCCTTTGCACTTGCAGCATCCCTGAGCTGCTGCCTCTCTCTGTTGCCCATGAAGGCTGTCCTCACCACAGGAGGGGATCAGTGTCTCTAATAGTGCCACTGCCTTCTCTGCAGCTCCAGCCAGGACCCAGCAGCAGCCAAGAAACCTCCAAGACGTTTGTGTGGGCGGTTCAGTCGGATTGGGATGAAGCTCCCACGCATCCCCCTACGCCGCCAGAAGCTGCCCAAGGTCATGGGTAAGGTGCTGGGTTTTGAAGAGGGCACATAGAGTCAGATGTTACTCCTGTCAGGGCAGCCTGTGTGGCTCACAGCAGTCTTGCAGTCCCAAAGCAGGGCGGTGAGCATGGTAGGGCAGTGACAGGGACACATGGATCCCTGCGAGCATTTCAACGTTGCCTGGCTCACAGGAGCTCAGCCCTTTCTGTCTGCAGCTTCTGGATTTCCAAGCACATTTTGCTTTGTGAGGATGCATGGTTCTGAAGCTCTACTGAGTAGTTTTTGGTTTACTCTCCTAAGGTTTCCCCTGGAGAGGAATGTCGCTCTCAGCAAGATGCCTTGTTAGTGCTTTTGATCCTGAAGTAATCCATGAAGTAATCATGAAGTAATGATGCCCACCCTCCTGCCATGTGCAGCAGTGTTGAGGATGGAGGGGAAGAGATTTGGCTTGAGCTTCCCACTCTGCCCAGGCACATAATTGGCTTCTAGGGAGCTGCTCACACCTGGCAAAGCCCCTGACCTGGCACTGTCAGGGCTGTTGAAAGCCCCCTGCATCCCAGCTGCTGGAGAATGCTGTCCTGTCCTCTGCCCTCTCTAAACTCTCCTTGCACCTCTTCCCAGCATGGGGAGCTGGGGATCTGCTGCAACCCCATTGACTAAACTTAGTGTGAAGCAATCCCCACCCCGTGCTGGTATGTGTTTCAACCCCAGCCCTCTTCCTGAGCCCGGCACCTCCCTGGGCATGCCATGCTGGTGGAATCCCCAGAGCTGCCACATCCTAGCACACGGGGGCTCGGTGTGAGGCTAAATCCCACATCCCAGGCAGAACACAGAGGTGACCCCCATCCCTGCACAACATGCACAACCTTCAGCATCCAAGCTGCAGGGATAACCCCTCACCACATGGGGCACAGCAAAGCCCTGCCTGGAGCAGGGTGTGCCAGGGCCCAAGAAATATTCCTACTCCAGGACAACAGAGGATCATAGAGGCTGTGTTTGTGGAAGGGGCTGGAGAAGGGCTTGGGGAGGACACTGTGTGCAGTGAGGGCAGGGGGGCTGCCTGCAGGCAGCTGGTGCCAGACCAGCCATTCTGTGTACACAGAGCAGCAGCAGCCCCAGGAAAGGCTGAGGGTGCTCAGGATGGTCTTGGGTCCCAGCAGGGCTGGGGTATTCCTGGAGTCTGTCACAGTGCTGAGCTTTGTCATCTCCCTGGAGGGAAAGGCTTTGGTAAGGGCTTGCCTTGTGTTATCCAGCAGAGTGAAGTCCATGTGGGTTCCAGAAGCTCACAGTCCCACTGACACGTGGTCTGGCAGTGCCTCCAGCCCCCACTGGCTCTGAGGACAACCTGTTGGGTTGCCTATAGTAGCTGCATCCCTGATGCCCAGTCACCAGGATGCCATGTTATGACCACATCTGGTGCTGTGGAATCCACAGTATCCAGTATCCACTGGCCATTTGCTGCCCACATTGGTTCTGCCCAGGAGGGTCCCAGGGTTGCTGAAGTGCCCCATCCCAAGGGCCAAGTCAGGGCTGGAGGTGCTCAGGGCCTTGTGGGGATGTTACAGTGAAACTGGTGCTGGCTGATGCCCAGGCAGTGGTTGCTCTGGATCTGCCCACAGTCCTGGCCATGAGTTTGCTGACACCAGGTGGGTTTTCTTCTCTGGGCTCAAACACAAGCCTATTCCTGGTAGAACATTCCCAGGTGGGACTGCAGGTCTTGAAGCCTCACTAAAGCTCATCAGGTGCCTGGAGCCTCAGGTTCTTCCCTCAAAAGCTGCTCCTCAGCCTTGGCACCAGCTTTAGATCCACAGCATCTCCCTGGGATTGCACCTGAGCTGGCAGCCTGCAGAGCCACACCCTGGGCTCACACCAGCAGCTGTACGACCAAAGTTTGGGTACCCCTGCATGTGGGATTTGCTCATCAGGTGTCAGTGGCACCAGTGGGGACCTTGGTCATGTCACGTGGAGATGCCAGGGCTAACCTGAGCCCTGCACCCCACCACATGTCCTCTCCAAGCAGCAGAGCTTAACCAGCCCCAAGGGTGATGCCAATAGCGGGGAGCTTGGGATGAGAGGGAGGGGGTGCTCAGGGGGACTCTGGGATCCCTCTCTCATGGTACTTCTGGTGCTCTTCTCTGCCTCATCCCAGTCTTGAGACCAACTGGCCTCTGTGTAGGCAGGGTTGGGGTTGTCATCCTGCTGCTGTGGCTCCAGGAGATTTTGGGGAGCAGTGACAGGTAGGGATATGTGGGAAGCATCCACATTTCTCTCAGCCCCAACAGCCAGGGAAGAAAAATCCATCCCTGGCGACCATGCTGCAGTCCCCAAGCTTCCCCAAGCTTCCAGGTGCACTACAAATCCTCATTTTATAATCTGGATGTATCCTGGATCTCACTAGAGTCCCACAGTCACCTCGTGGCCATGAGTCCCAGCCGCTTGTCACGCCTCCTTCTCAGAAAGCATCTCCCTTCATCTGCTTCCAGACGGCTGCTTTTAATTTTCTCTTTTTGGTTTTTATTACAAGGAAAGCCATGTTGGAACTGCTGCTTCCCCCTCTCTGGGCCATTTGCTCTTTAAATATCTCTGCTTGGGTTTTTTTTTTTCCTTGATCCAAAAAGCCAAACTATGCAGGGGTGAGTGTGGAGCACTGCTGTCATTTTAACAGCCCTGCATGTCTGAAGCAAGATACCCTAGTAATGGATAAATGTTCCACTTTATGTTACTGGGGCGTCCCAATAACACTAAAAGTTATTTTATTATAAATCAGGGATGTGCTGCAAGGATCAAACAGTCCAGGCAGGCAATTGCAGCATGACTGGGATGCATTTGGGGTTGGGACAGAGTTGGATGTTCAAAGGTTAAAAATACCTGGGAATACCCATGTACAGCTGGGACCCTCCCTGTGCATGGTGTTTTCATAGAATCACAGAATATCCTGAGCAGGGAGGGACCCATAGGGATCATCAGTCCAGCTCCTGGCCCTGTACAGACGCCCCAACAGTCCCACCCTGTGCCTGAAAGCATGGTCCAAATGCCCCTGGAGCTCTGGCACAGCCTTCAGCCCGTGCCCATTCCTTGGGGAGCCTGGGCAGTGTCTGAGCAATCTCTTGGGACCACCCTTTTGCAGCCCTTCATCCAAGGATCTGCCTTGCTTCAGAGGCAGCTTGTCACTGTCCTAGGGGAAAAAGCCAGTGGAAGGGGATGGGGACAAGTGCATCTACTGCTGCATGGCTCTCTGGAAGGGTCAATCTCTCCTCTCAGCCGGTTGCTGCCTCAGGTCTGATGGAGGATGGAGGATGTGAGGAGGATGCTGAAGCTGTGGGCACCTGGGGAAGCCCCTCAGGATGTGTTGGGACATGAGCTTGTCCAGAAAAAAAGCCTTAAAAATTATCAAGATGAAAAAAAAGTCACTCCAGCCCAGACAACTCCTAACTGCTCATCTTCTCTATTTTGTTTTATTAACAACATTTCTCCTCTGCTTGTTTCTCTCTTCCTCTTGGCTTTGCTGTGGGTGGCCTCTTGAAAGAGGGGCAGTGCCAGGGCATGAAGGGAGGGATACTCCCACTCAGCTTCAGGAGAGGAGAAGCTGGCAAAGGGAATGAAAAGTGGCAGAATTAGGAAAATGTACATCCCCCTGCTGCAGGCTTCCTTTCATCATGCTGCATCCATGTGCAAAATGGAAAAGGAAGATGCAATCAGTGATGCTAAAGTGGGAATTAGTGGAATTAAAGCCAGCAGCTAATTTTCTCCCTGCAAAGGGGACAGTCACAGTACCAGGACCTTCTTTGCAGGTTGGCTGTGCCAGGTTGCACAGTTCACAGGTGACCACCAGGACACCCACCAAGTCCTCATGGGACCCAGGGTTTGGGTGGCTTGTCCCTCCACCATGTGCATCCTCAACTTGGGCAGCTGAAGACTGGGATAGATGGAAGTGTGAGGCTTGAACAGACTCTGCTGCCCACAGCCCAAGCATGGGGGATACTGGTCACCACCACTGCTAGCTGATGGCTTCTGTGACCACTTGGCTGAGGGACCTGGTGGGACTGTGCAGCAAGAGGTGTCTTGCCTTGCTTTGGATGCTGTCCCTGTCCCTGACACCCATAAGGAAGCTGGGCAGCAGGGAGCTGTGCAGCATCTTCCCCTCCTGGCTGGCGGTGGGGACTGGGGTTTGGCAGAATAGGCACTGACAGCAGTTCCTTGCCCTCACAGTGGCCCACCATGACCTGGAAAACACCTTGAACTGCAGCTTCATCGAGCCACCCTCTGTGGTGGAGCAGCCTTCCCCATCCTGGTCATCCCGCGGCTCCTTCTCCTCCTTTGAAACCACGGACGAGGGCCCCGTGTACTGTGTCCCCCATGAAGGTGAGCAGGGAACGTGGTTCATCCCCAGGGCATTTCAGGGGCCATACCAGGGGCCTGCTCAATGGAGAGGTGTCACTCTTACATGGTGAGGACCATGTCACCCTGGTTCCTTGTGTCCCAGGAAAGAGTGCAGATTCCAGTCACACCACCCACACAGTTTCAGAGCTCCCTTCTCCAGCTTTTGCTGCTCCAGGGTTAAGAGCCAGGAGATCTCTGACTGGGAGCCTAACTGGGAGGACAGTGTCCTGCGGGAGCATCTCAGTCCTTCCCCTCCTCAGAGACATCCTACCTGATACTGCTGTGCTCTCTTCCCGCAGAGAGTATGGGTGAGAGCAGGGATAGAGGGACACCTGCCAGCCCCGGAGACAAGCTGGTGGCCTCGATCAGCGGGGAGGAAGCGGGCGAATACACGTTCCTGAAGGAGACAGGCTCTGTCAGAGCCTTCCCGACCGACAGCAGTGAGACGCCCCTGCTCAAGTCCTCGGACAGCGAACGCTCCTCCTGCGGCTCGGGGTCGGCCGGCGCCGCGCTCTACGCCAGGGTCGCCCGCCTTTCCAAGCAGTCCAAGGAGGAGGAGGATGCCACCGCGGAGCCCCGCAGCCCCGGGAAGCCACCATCCCCGGAAAGGACCAAGCCCCGTCCTCCAGACCCGGCCACGAAGCCCAAAGTCTCCTGGATCCACGGCAGGTACAGCTCTGGCCAGTCCAACTCGCTGCCGGTACCCAGCCAGTCCCCAGAACAAGCGGCCGCCCGGTCCGGCAGCCCCGAGCAAGGCCAGGGCTTGGCCAAGAGGAAGAGGAGTCCGAGCGAGACGTCCGGCAGTGTGCAGGGCAGAGCGGAGGAGAAGGGCGGCGCCCGGGGGAAGGAGAAAGCGCAGAAGCAACCGAAGGAGCCCGGCGTCCCCGAGGGCAAATCCAGCCTCTGCGGGGAGCCCCAGTCACCCTCCAAACCCAAGCAGAGGAGCAAAGCCGGCTCGGAGCCGATGGAGACCATCAACGGAGCGGTGCAGAACGCCTTCCGAAAGATGAGTGCCTTCCAGCCGGAGCGGCGGGCCGCGGACACCAGGGATGCTCCGTGTAGCCCCGGCACCAGCAAATCCCGCTCCGAGCCGCTGCATCCCCAGCTGGCCTCCGAGCTGGCCGCCCAGCTGAAGGAAAAGACTCAGAGCCTCAACAAGGGGGACGGAGGCATCCGGGCGAACGGGGTCGGTGCCCAGCGGGAGAAGCCCACCCCTCCACAGAAAGCCAAGCGCTCGGCGGCCGCCGGCGGCCAGAAGACCAGCAAACCCTTGCTGCCCACCTCTCCCCATCTGCAAAAACTGATCCCTGCGGCCGCCGAGACGGCAGCCGGGGAGCCCAAGTGGGTGGAGAAACCAAGTGCCGGCAGCGGCCAGGAGCAGACTCTCCCCACGGAGCAGGCAGCCAAGAAAACCCCCATTAAGAAGCCGCCTAGGAAGAAGAGCCGGGAGGCGAGCCTGGAGCCGCCCAGGGCAGCTGCTGCTCCTGCTCAGGCAGTGCAGTGACCGGGAGCCGGGCACCGGCCCCGCAGCGGCCGCACACCGGGAACAAGGACATTTGCCAGCACAACCAGCGAACGTGGGAGCCTGGGACTGGGCTGGGGGCACTGGAAGAGCCTTGATCCTCCTTTTATCCCCCTCCACCTCACTCATGCCCCTTTTTGCCTTAGTTCCCCCTGATCTAGGACCCAGTCCCTTCATCTGTGCCCTGCTCCTGCTCTCTGTCCGGGCCTCAGCTCGCCCTCCCTCCCCGCGCAGGACGGGACCGCAAGGAGCCGGCCCCGCCGCCACCCCGGGGGACTTCGTGTGTGGCGTATCTCCCCCGCCCCTACTTTTTTTGTAGCAGTATTATCGACAGCATAAGCAGCGCTTGTTGTACTAGACGTGCCCACGGTATATTCTGCAGTAACCGAGCCGCTCGCTTCCCGCGCTCCGCTCCGCTCTGTCGGGGCCGCGGAGCTCGGGAGAGGGAGGAAGCTGCTGCTCAGTGCCCAGCGCAGTGCCAGAAGTGTGCCCCACATCCAGCGCTGGCAGCAGCTCCCCGTCCCGGCGCCCTCCAGGCACAGCTCTCCACTGCCGGTGCATGCCGGAGTGGGGTCGAGCTGGTTTCGACCGATGCCACCCTCCCACCCTCCGCCCCGGCGCTGCTCCTGGCCAGGAGGAAGCACTATTTATGGATGGAGCTGGACGCCCTTCGGGCTCCTGTATCCCATCCCGTGGAGTTGGAGGGATTAGTTTGATATGAGAGAGCCTGGCACCTCTGCAGAGCGCTTTCCTAATAAAAATGTATTTCTTCCATAGTTGGTGCCATCTATCCCTGTCCCAGCCTTCCCGTGGGCAGGCAACATGCGTAGCCTTGCTTGAGTGCTATGTGGTCCTACGTGGGATGCAGTGGGAAGATGGATGACATTGCAGCAGTACAGGCAGGTGGTAACAAGCAGCAGACAGGGTGGGAGACAGGTTCCCTCTGGGGCTGCTGCTACACACGCTCACCTGGCATCAGAGATGAGCCCTGAAGACAAAATGAGGAACTTCTCTTCCCCCAGTTTTCAGCCTTGTCCCAATGGCTGACTGGTCCCATGGTCAGACACTCCTCAGTGTAGCCTGGGTCAGACCTTGAGGTTCAAGAAAGCTCTGGCCACAGCAGAGAGAGCCCACCCCTGGGTGCTCAGGGTGCTGGGACACAAATGGGGGGCGGGAGGGGGCATGGGGGTGCAGAGCTCTGAGCCCAGCTTTCTATCCCTCTGCCCAGGGGTTGCCAACCCTATCAACATTTGGTGTCTTCAAACAGCCCCAGGCACAATGCTGACAGAAGACAAGGCTGGGACAAGCCCAGGGGCAGCCCAGAAGCTGAGGATTCTCCCACACAGCTTCTGCCCAAGATTCCTAAGCAGGACCCTTCCTGACATTAGAATTGGGACTGTCTGCTTCCAGGGGAGCCAGGAGCATTGGTGCCCACCACTGAGCCGTCCTGAGCTGTTCCCAGAGTGGGGGATGATTGTCCCAGAAGACCACCAGACCAAAAGGTCAACACAGCAATCTAAGAGGTGATGGAGACAGCTGACAAATACCAGAATGGGATGAGACCACATGGGACCAGGACTGCAACCAGCCCAGCACAGCACTCAGGAAGGGATGGGGCCCTGGCCCACACCTGGCCATGGCTCAGCATTGTGTAGCTGGAGCCAGCACAGCACCTGCCACTGTCTGGAGAAGCATCATCACAGGACACAAAGCCAAAGAATGACATCACAGCTTTGCTTCACAGGCTTCTGGTGACCTTTCAGGGTTCCTTCACTCTCCTTCCCCTTTCCTTCAGGATTTATTTGGAAAGGTGAAGGAAAATGGCTGAAACTAGTCTTGGGACATCACACTGTGCAGAAAAAGGAGCGCATGAATGAGCTCAATGTCACCAGATACAAAACAGAGAAAATCAATAGAAAAATAGGGACACTGAATCTAATGAGACCTGGGATGGCATCCAAGCCCCTATCTCCACCATGGAGGCTGTTGTTGGACAAAATGAAGAGGCTTCCAAGACACTCAGATTAAGCTACTCATAGGTTAGTAAAAGAGAAGTAAAGGAGTTGAATCCAGGCAATGAAAGTTTAAAACTAAATACAATTTAAGAGGCAAGGTTTGTCATAAACATCACATGGTCCTTACACACATCTCTTCATGTCAGTGCTGAAGAGCACTCAGGGGAGCCACCCTTGATGCTCGTGATGGTGGCCCAGCAAGGTGGATTTTGGAACTGCCCCAGCCTCCTCTTGGGGCACTCTCACTCATGCAGGCAGCAAAACTGGGGCTGGTGCCTCAGGAAATTTGGGCACTGTAAGCTTTCCCTGGTCCCCAGGCTATCCTGGGACAGCAGAGGATCACCCAGGCATAAGCACCAATCACAGTCCCAGCCAGCCAGAGGAGAGCCTATGGATAAATGAAAAAATCCCATGTCACACACAGGCAGGCAGATCACCAGAGGCTCCAGCTCACATATCATGTCAGGGTGGCCATGGCAATATCAGGCTAAGTCTTGGGATTCTCCAAGGGTGGAGATGCCCCAGCTTCCTTTGACTGTTCCAGGGTCACTCTCCTGAGGAGCAATTTTATTCCAAGATTCAACCTGAATCTTCCAAGCTGCAGCTGGTGACTGTTTTACCCCATTGCATCATCCAGCACCATCAAAAAGGGTTCAACCTCATCATGAAGCTGTGGTAGATTTGTGGAGATTTAAGCTGATTGACAGGGCAAGGTTCTTCCCCCAGAGGTGCTGGCACTGCCCAGGCTCCCCAGGGAATGGGCACGGCCCCGAGGCTGCCAGAGCTCCAGGAGCGTTTGGACAGCGCTGCCAGGGATGCCCAGGGTGGGGTTGTTGGGGGGTCTGGGCAGGGCCAGGAGCTGCACTGGATGGCCCCTTCCAGCTGAGGATATTCTGGGATTCTGTGACCTTAGTCACTGGCTATTCTCAGAATCCTTCCCCCAGCCCAGCCTTTCCCCCTCCTCCTGGTGTGATGTATGCCAACGCCATGAGCACGTTGATATCTCTTGTCCAGGCCTCCGTTTCTTCACATCCCTCTTGAACTAGGAGACATCTGGACACTTCCTTCAGATGTTTGCCTGTGTCCTTCCAGCAGCTTCCACTACGGGCTTTGCCTTACCTGAGGAAAAACAACAAGTTGATGTTCACCCTGAGGTTCTCTGTTGCTTCCAGCATCTTTTCAACAGGGTCTTTTCAGCTCAGACAGCTCAGAATCTTCCAGTCATGTCCTGTGATGCTCTGGGCCATGAAAGACATGGGTGAGGCATTGCCACACCTCAGTATCATGAAGGGCTGATAAATCTCTTTTCCAGGCATCCTGCACACTTTCTTCCCACCACTGCATGTTGGATATCTTTGACTGACAGCTCCCTGTGATAGACACCAGTGAAGAGGTCTTGTTCAGGGGTTCAGCAGAGGCTGAAAACTATCAAACAATCTCCCTGCAGCTATGAGTTCCACCAGGGAATGATACATACTTGCTTGTTCTGAGCTGCTTTCCTGGGCTGTTTTGGGCAGGCAGAAAACTTTGACCTCAAGGAAAAGCCCGCAGAACCCAGTTATAGTGTGGGGAAATCAGGTGTTGTGCTCCCCTGAGACAGAGCAGGATCCACCTTCCCTGATAGACAGATAGGGCTTTTGGTGACAACATGATGGCCATGGCTGAGGAGAAGTTGTGGGAGTGTCTGTGATGGAGCCACCAGCCCTCCGTTCCACCAGCACATTATCCATGGGAGCAGAGGAGCATGGTGACACTTTTGGCTCATCCTCTCCTCCATCAACACCACAACACTAATCTTCCTCTCATTTCCTTCTGATTTCCCAAAGCAAAGAAGGAGCCATTGGGTTGGACAACAACATGGTTTTTTATCTCAGCCAGCAAGCAGCAATAAGAGCCAGGCTGCTGCCATCAATTCATTTCCTGTTTCAGGCTTTACCAAAAATAAACTCAGAAGGAAAACTCCAATGAGAATGAAACACACGGGAGACAACTCAGAACTCTCAAAACTATATAGGAAATTTCTCTCAGTGTTCACTAGGAATGGAGATGGCAGTGTCAGAGGGAATTTCATGCTGGATGGGGGGACTGTGAAGGGGTTTGGGCAGCTCCATCAGGTTTATAGGGATATAAATATATATGCAGCTGACACTTCCTGTGGCTATGTTACACGTGGGGAAATGGCCATTTCCTTCTTTGCCTCACAAAGAGGATGCAGGGTCCTGACTGCCTTCCCCAGCACACTTGGCTCCAGGGATGGCCAGGCTGGGGACGCCGCGATGTCCCCAGGCCATATGGGTGACATCCTCGTGCAGCCACCATCCAGCTGGCACTGGGCTGTCTGCTGCCAGGCTGTGTGGATCACCCCAACTGGGACCCCAAAGAGATGCAGTCACTGCAGCACCACCAGAATAATTTCCCATTCCTCAGCACAGCCATCGGCGACCTCATTAACAGCTCTTGGGGATAGTTGGGGTTTGAGGAGGGCTCTGGTGGTGTTTCAGTGGCAAGGAATAGAAGCCTTTTGCAGGCCATCAGCTGTTTCTTGTGTGCTCTCCCAGTGCCCACCAGCTCCACACCATGCAGGTAGCACTGAACCCACAGAGCCAAGAATGGGCACTGCAGTGATCCTGCAGCCATCCTGCAGCCGTCCTGCAGCCAGCCATCCTGCAGCCATCCTGCAGCCGTCCTGCAGCCGTCCTGCAGCTGTCCTGCAGCCGTCCTGCAGCCGTCCTGCAGCTGTCCTGCAGCCAGCCATCCTGCAGCCGTCCTGCAGCCGTCCTGCAGCCGTCCATCCTGCAGCCGTCCTGCAGCCATCCTGCAGCCGTCCTGCAGCCGTCCTGCAGCCGTCCTGCAGCCATCCTGCAGCCATCCATCCTGCAGCCATCCATCCTGCAGCCATCCTGCAGCCGTCCTGCAGCCGTCCTGCAGCCGTCCTGCGGGATGGCAGCTCCAGCATCAGCCCCCTGCAGGAAGAAGAAAGCTGTGCCCCAGGGGTCTCTGTGATCATGAGTGCTGGCTCCGGGACCCTGCACCAGCAGCCCTGGCATGGCACAGACGTCTTGATTCAGCACCCACAGCTTTGCCTTGGGATGGTGGAACCTCTGGGTGGCTATTTACAGCCTTTTCCCTCATGAGGAGATAGGCTTGGGGGTGGGGAGTAGTTTGTCTCTGAACCCTGTGCCCAAGATGCCACAGAATATGGGACATTGATAAAAATACGTATTCCAGGAGTATATACACTCACACAAAAAAATGTGTGTATATATTACATACATAATTTTCCTAAGTCAATATATATTATATATAAATGTAATATAAAAATATATTTGTATGCACTCCTATACAGTCCTGGAGTAAATGTTTTTCTATTTCTATATTTATTTTCATATATAGACACCTACACTCTCCTATATACTCCTGCAGTACATGGTACGTATACTTCCAAATATATAACAGATTTATACACTTCCATAGTTTTATGTATGCAGTTATATATATATATATATAATATATATATATTTATATATTTATTTTATATATATATACACTTATGTACTTACCCATTTTTCTAAGCTCCAGGAGCTGAAGGTGAGGACGTTGAGGTCAGGCTGAGCCTACCCACAGCATGCAGGTGCCAGCCCCATCCCAGTAGCCCCATGGCAGTGCTACCCAGCTCCCTCTCAACACCGTGCCCACAGACCGCGTTTTGGGACTCTGAATCCAAGAGTGCTGGGTACTTCCAGGTGACTCCAGCAGGGCAGCAGGATGTCTGGCAGGGACTTCACCTCCCAGCACCATCCCAGAGGCAACTCCTGGCTCTGCGAGCAAGACCCGGCACCCCTCTAAAGTCTTTTTGTCCCCAGTGATGGACACTCAGGGCTGGGCAAAGCCACGGTCCCCTCCTCTGTCCTGCCCTGCGCTGCAATGCATTACACGGATTCAAAGCGGGGATGCACCTTCAGCTCATCGAGACCTGCAGGGGTGCCTCTTCAATCCCCAGGGTCCCGCCTGGAGGATGGGGTGCCATGAATGTGCTCTAGCGGGGACATTGCCCTGAGCAGCGAGCAGGGAGGGGCTCACAGCCATGGGGGGCCATGCCGCACCCCGTGGGCCGCACACCCAGCACACCCACCGCGGCTCCATCCCTCGGCCCATGGAGCAGTGAAAGTGTTTCCACGTGATCCCAATTAATCCCTGGCCGTAATGAGCCGCACAGAGCAAAGGGACTTCTAACACACGGAGCCATCGCTGGGCAAATCCAAGAGCCTGAGCCTTTATTTCAGCCTCTGCAAGCATCATTTGGGAAAAATCCATATTTTTGCAGGGAAAGCACGAGGGCACTTCTATCCAAGTGTTGTGAGCAGGAATAATCAGGCGGAAGTCAGGCAGGGGCTGCGGGTACCCGATCCATCCCCAGCCTGTGCTCCCGGCTGCGCCTGCCCGTGTTTAGTCTGTGTGGGAGCACAAATCACTGCGCAATGTCATCGCTCTGCCCGGATCTGGATTTCATTAGGAGCCACATGATCAGCCCTGGCTGCTGCCGGGGGCTGGCCTGGCTCCCCCCGAGGAGCTGCGCAGGATGCGGGCCGGGGGCTGGGGGGTGTCGGCCCGCAGGGCTGAATGGGCCCCTTGTCTGCAGCAGAGGAGCTGCAGCCGCCTCGCTGGGAGAGGTGTTTTGTCCCCCTGAGGGCCTTGGAGACCCCGCAAATATCCTGAGGGGAAGGGAGTGCAGCCTGCAGCTGTCCCCTGCTGCATTGGTGACTGTAGGGGCACAGCAAGGGGGGGACCCCAGGACCCACGAGCTGGGGTCCCTGCCCCTGGCCAAAGTCAGGCTGCTGACAGAGGGACACGGACGCCAACTGGGCAGTCCCAGCCAAGGGATAGAAGGGGTTGGTTTCTGGCTGCTGCAACCCCTGCATACAGTCATATGCTTTACATCTCTCGCATCCTTTGGATCCTTTACATCCCACTGCAACCCTTACATCCCGGTGCACTCTCTGAATCCCTTGCAGCTTCCTTGCATGCCTTGCATTCTTAATAGCCTGTTGCAGCCTTTTCAGCATGCTTTACATCCTTACAACCCCTGTATCCTTCTCAGCTCACTGAATCCCTCATGCCCAGCTGCATCCTTTGTGCCCCCTGCAGCCTGCTGTGTCACTTGCATCCTGTACATCCTTTGCACTCATCCCTTGCAGCCCACGGCCCCTGAACACAACTCTCAGCCAAGTCCACACACTTCTGTCTCATCTGAGGTCATTATTGGTTATGAAGCCCTGTGAGTGACCTGGGAGCACCTGCACCAGCCAGCTGGAAGCCTCTCCAGTAGCTCCAGGGGAAGCAGCTCCTGCCCCTGGCCTAGGCTCCCCAGGCAGGGTTGTTGTCCATGGGGTGATATAGACTTGTCACCTCACCTCAAACAGACCTGACACCCTTTTCTTTTTAGGTGTCAAAGACATGAGATGCTCCTGGGATGCTGAGCCCCAACCCACATGAATTTTCCCTGGCTGAGCATCCATGTCCCATCCTAGGAATAATATGCACTCAGGGCACATGGCTGCAGCATCTTCTATGAGTCCCCATGGAGTTTGACCCAGATGACCAAAGACTGGATATGTTTTCCAACACATTTCCAATGATGCATGATGCCCTTCCAGCCCAGTAGCCCTTGGTCTCCCATCTACCAGCAGCCAGCCAGCAAGAGAGAGTGAAGGTTTCACCCAGCACCACCAAGAGCCAATGACCACCTCGATCCAGCTCTTATTTTAGCTGCAGCCCAGGGGTGAAATTCCCCTTCAGATTTTCAGCTCCAGAGGCCAGAGCAGGGGAAACACTTTTACTCTGCAGTGTTTAAATTGGAATAAATCCGGTGAGGCTGAGTCTCTGGCAGTCCCAGCCATGCCCTCCCCTTGCCTGGGGGATGAGGTGAGGGCTCACAAAAGGTTGAAGTGGCCTAAAAAAGGAGGGGGAAAGGCTGGGTACAGGTGGCAAAGCCACTGTGGTGGGTGACCACACAAACCAGTGCAGGGTGGAGTCAGAGGGCTGCTGCTGGAGGGCTGCTGCAGCCCTTGGAAGGTCCAAAGAGGAGTTGGAGGAGACTTGAGGAAACCATCCAAGCCAGGATGGCTGAGGAGAGGCACATCCAGCCTTGAGGAGCGGAGCCCCCCAGACTTGGCCCTTCTGGGGGGCTGCTGCTAAAGGAAAACCCTGGCTCTAACCCTGGCTCAGGCACCAGCCAGGGACTAACTGTGGGTACCGTGGCTTGGACTGAGCTGCTGTTCAGTCACCAGCCCTGGCCATCTCGGTCCTTACCGATGCCATGGACAGCAGAGGCGCTGCTGGGATGCTTGCCAGCTCTCAGCCCAAGGACCAGATGATGTTGTCCCTGACCCCACAATAAAGACAGTAAAGCCATGTTTGATGCAGAATTGGTGGTGCATTGGCCTCTTTCAGTGACAGCTGACTTGCCTGGTGACACTACACTCACAGAGGTTGAGGGGGACACTCCCAGCTCTGGAGTGGGGACTCAGAGCCGTGGTAATGTGGCAGCTCTCCCAGGGACTTCAGGCTTGGACAGACATCTCCTGCAGAAGGGTGTGTGCTTGGGGTTCTCAAGGATTATTCCCCATGGCAATAAGCCCCCCATGCACCACACTCCACAGACACCCCATTCCTATTGTATTTCTTGTCCCCCTGCTTCCACCCAGCCTCCTCTCTACCAGCAGCATGAGGAAAGCCCTGCAGCTGGTTTGAGGGCTCATGAAGCAGCAGCAGGACAAGATCAGCCACAGATTCCTCTGTGTCAAGGCAAGGAACATCCCACTGAGAGGAATGATGGGTTTGTCTTCACAAACAAGCTGTGAGTCTGCTGATAAAATGAAACTATCACTGAGAGATAACAGAAACAATGGGATGGATTCCACTGAAAGATGAAAGAGACACGGGGAAACACCATAAAATTCCACAAGAGTTAAGAATTAAGAAGGGGATTATGCACTGTGTGGGGTGGGGGGGTTATCCCAGGTATCAGGCGTTCCGGGAAGCCTGTACCTCTCAAGTACCTTTATGGGGAAAGAGAGAAGGGACAAGAGGCCGGGAATTAGGATAAAAAGGAGGCTGCACCCTCCAAAAATTTGAGAGACCCCAAGGGAATGCCCCATGGCCTCTCCCTTTATTTGAATAAAGAAAAAGAACTCCTCTGTATCCTTTTAGGACATAAACCTCTGGTGTTTGTGGATTAATTTTCCTGACACCACTCTCCCAATGCAGAGGTCCCATGGCCATGAACACCCAAATGTGGCCTCATCCTGCCCAGCAGGAAGCATCACATTGGGCTCTTCCCCAGCCACTCTCTCACTCCATAGTGAGTGTGACAGGGTGAGGAAGGACAAAGGAACTTTCTCAGGCCTGTCTGTCCCTTCATAGTTCAATCCAGGCTTAGTTAAGGCTCTTCCTGGGCAACACAACAAAACTGCAGGGTTGTTTCTGCTCTCAAGTCCCTGGGTCCAGCTGCTGTGGTTCCATCCTCAGTGCTGGCATGTTCTAGGGACCTCAGGAAGGATTTGTGCTTCCTCCACCCATGCTGTGTCACCTGAGCTGCTTGTGGCATCACTGCAAACACTGTTAGCTGTCAGGGACTACCCCATCTCAGCCTGAACCCACTCCCCAGGAGCCTCCTGCACATCCCAGCATATCCTGATGTATTCCCTGCCTGGACATACAGAGCATGGGACACCCCAGGTCACTATGCTCTCCAGCCTTGGCCCCCATGTGTTCCATCCACCCACCTCCCCTACGTTCCCAAACCCAGCCTAAGGCTATAGATTGTCCCCAGTGACTGACCCAGCTGCAGTCCAGTTCTCCAACCCAAACCCCATGTCCATCTGTCCCCATGGCACTTGTGCAGGTCCCAGCAGAGGACCCTGTCCCAGCTCCATCCCCACAGAGAGGTTGCCCTGCATCCCCACCAGTATCCTGGCCCAGCAGTGATCCCAGTGCAAAGCACAGCCAGGTACCTCATGGAGCACACACCAGCTCAGATCCCTGCTCCAGGAGCCCCAAAATCCCAGTGTCTGTGTTGCCAGGCCTGCAGAATGCAGAGGCAGCGCCCAGAGCTGCCGGGCTAATGAGAAATGCATGGGATCCACATCTGGTAGCGATTGAGCTGGGAGCAGCGGCGGGAAGGGAGATAGTGCAGATTTCCTGCAGCACAAAGGAAGGGAGAGGAATATCCATGGCAGAGGAGAGGCCCTGGCTGCCCCCTCCCTCCGCCTTCACAGGGCTGCACAGGCACAGATTGTGCTTGCTCCCTTGCTGCCACTGCTGGAGAGCGTCCCTGGGCATGTGCCCTCCTCTTCCCGGGGCTGAGCCTCTCTGCTGCCCAGCTACCCCCCCTTCCACCCACAGTGATTCACGGGCACCCCACAGCCACTGTCCACAGCCACGGCCACACACTGCCAGAGCCTCCTGCATGGCCTCCTCCCTCCAGCCTGCTGCTGCTCAGGGTCCCCACAGCCAGACAGCCCCAGGCTTGAAAGCCCCTTAAAATAGCCTTGGGCAGGGAGCAGAAGCCTAGTGAAGCCACGAGAGCAGCAAAGTAACGGCAGAGGCCGCGCTGTGCATGCCCATGAGGCTGTGACACTTGGAGGGGACAAGACAGGTGGCATTTACATCTTCACCAGCGCAGGCAGCCGTGTCAGGGGAGGCAGCTGGCCTGGTTATGTTCCAGGTGAAAGCTTCATCACCATACCTGAGCACTGCTGGCTATCAATGGGATTTTGGGTTGTGCTGCTCGGGGTATTCCCCAGGACAGCAAAACTCTGTGACAGCAGGTGACACACAGAAGGGGATATTTAGAAAAAGGTAGCATCAAATCTTCATGGCAAAGTGTTGGGGGTGCTTTCATCTGATCCAGACTATTGCCCCAATCAAAGTTGAGCAGCACAGCTCACAGCTCTGTTTTAAAAGACTCTTTTTTCCCATTACCCAGCACCTCATTAGAGGCTGTAGCACTCAGCATCTGGCTGCTCCAGCACAGCAAAACCTTGCGGTGGTTCCTGATGAAATCATTCTATGGAGGTGTTGCTACAAGGCTGGGGGAAAGATGGGCAGGGGGCATGCTGGACAGACAGACATAGCAGGGGTAACTCCATAAGGAGTTATCTAAGCAGCCCGGGCGTAGAGAGATCTGCAGTCAGCCCACCAAAGCCTCTCCAGCACTTGGGATTTGGGGATCATTGGATGGAAATTTGAGATATTGAACTGGGGGAAAAAAAGTAATTTCCATCTGAGGATGTTTTCAGGATACCACATTTTGCTGGAGATGCTCTGTGTTCTCTCTGCCATTTCCAGTCCCCTTGAGCAGCAGTGCAGATTCTGTAGACTTTGAAGTCCTATTAAATCCAGTATTTTTAAGGCATTTAAACTCATTTCAATGAATCTGTCCTCTTACTAATTCTAGACAGGAACCCTTTCCTGTGCTCTGCTGACATGAATGCACAGCTCATCCTGCTCCTCATCTCCCAACCCCAGCACGCATGGGAAGGACCCATCACCATCCCAGCACAGAACATTCTGTGTGTTTTCAGGGATTGGAAGGGATCTGGGCAACCGTGCAGCCTCATCCTTCCCAGGGCATCCACACACATTGGCCAGCATGACCCTGGCACTGTGTCCCACTTCACAGACTGCAATTACTTCACAGAGTGCAATCCCACCAGTGCTGGTGATGCACCACATTTTTGGCCGTGGTTGAAGTCACCCTGCCACCCACTTTTGACTCATCCACTCCAAAGCGGACAACTTACGTCTGAAACGCTCCTGATAAAGTCCCCATCAATCTAGATACAGATATCAATATAGATAAAGTATCCGTAGCTGCTTCCAAGCCGGAGCAGGGGGACACTCCGAGATTCCTCTCCGTGCATCCCATGGGATGGGCTGGGGTGGAGCCGACTGGAAATCTCCGGCCGGGGCCCGGGAGGGCGGGCGCGGGAGTTCCGGGGCTGCCGGGAGCGGCAAGGAGCGGAGACGTGAGGAACTGCGGGCGGGAAGGGGCGGGATAGTGGGCGTGGCCAATAGGAGGGGCTGGGCAATGGGCGTGGCCAATAGGAGGGGCTGGACAATGGGCGTGGCCATGGAGCGGGGCGGGACAATGGGCGTGGCCATAGAGCGAGGCGGGACAGTGGGCGTGGCCATGGAGCGGGGCGGGACAATGGGCGTGGCCAGCAGGAGGGGCGGGATAACGGGCGTGGCCATGGAACGGGGCGGGACGGTGGGCGTGGCTAACAGGAGTGGCGGGATAATGGGCGTGGCCAACCGGAAGGGCGGGACAGTGGGCGTGGCCATGGAACGGGTGGGGCAGTGGGCGTGGCCCTAGAACGGGGTGGGACCGTGGGCGTGGCCACGAGGAGGGGGCGGGACCGGGATTGGCATTTTTCTGGGGGCGGGGCTTGTGGACACCGGAGGGGCGGGGCTTGAGCTGGACGGGATGATGGAGACTCGCGGGAACGAGTCGGGGTCGGGGTCGGTTCCGCGCATGCGCAAATTGCGGCAGGGGGGGCGCGGGCGCTCGGTCCTGCGCAGGCGCAGATCGCAAGAGGACGGTGAGGGAGCGGCGCGGGTGCCATGGCGCGGCCCGGCGGGTTGGAGGCAGCCGAGCAGCAGCAGCAGCAGCAGCAGGTGCTGTCTCGGCAGCAGGAGCGGCACTATCGGCTGCTGGCCGAGTTGCAGGCCCTTGTCAAGGCGCTGCCCAGGTGAGCGGAGGCCGAGGACGGCCAGGGGCCGCTGCCGGTGCCCGCGCTGACCCTGTTTGTGCCCACAGTGCCTGCCAGCAGCGCCTCTCGTACACGACGTTGTCCGAGCTGGCGCTGGCGCTACTGGACGGGACCGTGTTCGAGATCGTGCAAGGGCTGCTGGAGATCCAGCACCTCACCGAGAAGAACCTGTACAGCCAGCGGCGGCAGCTGCACAGCGAGCACCGTGGTACCGGGGCCACCGTGGGGGTAGTCCCGGGCCACTGCGGGGACCGGAGAAGGGAGCACTGGGGCGACGGGCACAAGGGTGTCCGTCCTGGAGCACTGGAGGGGACAAAGGGGGTGGACAACTCAGGAGAAATGGGGTAGCACTCCAGGGAAGCGATGAGGACCTTGCTGGGGGAGACGGGCCTGGGGCATCTCTGGGGTTGGGGGGGAGGTTCGGGGGGTTCTGGGGCTGGGACATTGTGGGGGCGGTAGGGCCACACCAGGGATACAGGTTCTGGGGGGCACTGGGGGCTTGGGGGTGCTACTGGGGGGGAAGGGGGCGAGTTCTGTGGGGAATGGGGGACAGTGAGGGGGCAGGGAGTGACATTGAGGGGGTAGATTGTGAGACAGTGGAGGACACTGCGGGTGACACTAGGGGGCACTGAGGGACTGTGATGGGGACACTGCGGGCCTGGGGGTGACGCTGAGAGGGACAGGTTGTGGGGGTTTGGAGGTGACACAGGAAAGTCAGGTTTGGGGGGCCCGGGGGATGGGTTGTGGGGGCCTATAGGGAATGACAGTGCAGGTTGTGGGGAGGCCACTGGGGAGAGGGCACTGATGGCACTTGAGGCACCTGGCAGCAGTGTGCCCTCCTGAGCCCCCCATGCCCATGGCAGGGCTGAAGCAGGAGCTGTTCCACCGGCACAAGGAGGCCCAGCAGTGCTGTAGGCCCCACAACCTGCCACTGCTTCGTGCAGCCCAGCAGCGTGAGATGGAGGTGAGGGGGCTGGGCTGGGGGTGGGGGGTGCAGAGCTGTGTCCCTTCCCAGGGCTTTCACAGCCCCGTTGCTGCAGGAGCACTGCACCATCCCTGGAGGGTTTGGCTGTTCCTGCCCTGCAGCCTCAGGAGACACCACTGGCTGGCCTTGCTGACATAGACATAGATGTAGGTTCCCCACCCCAATCCAGAGGCCTCCTCCTCTTGCTCTTTTTCCCCCTCACGGTAAGGACACAAGCTCTTGCCATCCCAGGTGTGTTCTGTGAATTGTGGAAGCTCAGGAGCTTGCTCCAAAGGCAGTGCTCTCCACAATACTTTAATGATCCTTCATTATCTGATGGGTTGAAGCCTGTATAGGATAGGAAGCAAGTGATAGAAAACATGTAGAAAGCACCTGAGATCTGTCATGATATTGTAACAAGTCAAAAACAGACAATACTTGAAGCAATCACATTTTACTGAGTATGACTGATAAGGAGGAAACACCTTGAGTTTTATAATTATAGTAATAGTTTCTGAGATCCTCCCAAGGCATTTCAAAAAGATTCAGTCCCAGAGGACTTTTCTGTCACCTCTTGGTGATAGAGGCAGTTTTGTAATGTAAGAAAATGGCAAGTAGCTGGTTATGTTAATCAGTGGAGTTGAAATGTCAGGGGAAGCTCCTTTGGTCCACATAAGGTGAACAAGAACTGTTTCCTGCCTTGCCCCATGGCAAGCACCTTGTCAGTGCTTGCTGTTGTTTGATTCTTTGGTGTTTCTACATTCCTCATTTCCTGTCAAGGTGACTAAAGCCAGGCTAGACCTCTGGTATCTGTTCTTGTTACTTCTTTCTCTGAGTAACTTAGATTTGCAGCAGTAATCTCTACTGCCTGTTTTAAATGCTTCCAGTATTTCATTAAATTGCCCAAATATGTCTCACTTCTCCTTGTCTTACATGTTGTGCAACTTCCTCCTACCCGCCCTCTGCCTTTCTTCTGCTTTCCTCTCCCAGGTGTTAATAGAGTCACTTCTTTCTGTCTTTGTCCTCTGATGATTCTGCTGTAGAGCACTTTGGGAACAGATTGATTATCTCTGTTACATCTGATATGTGTCTAATTGGAGCTGCCCTCTGTGGTCAAAGGTTTCCATGGCCAGCTCCCATGAGATAGCTTGGGACTGGGCTCCCAAGGACAGGTAATACAAGATGTTTTAGGTGTTGGGCTTCTCAGTGGAACCTATGGCATTTAGAAAAGCTTAACCCATCATGCAGGGTCCATGGTCACCAGGGCTGAAGCAAAACTTGTGTGCCTCAGATTTGTTCAAGATATGGCACTTTTTTCTAACCCAGAATTAGATGCCAACACTGAACAATGTGAGGCACTTAAATCTGGGTGGTTTTTTTCCAAGCCCAAAGAAAGTCAATTCTCCACCACAGTAAGTGAAGGCAACAATGGCACATTGAGGTGGGTGGGAGGAAGGAAAATCTGGAGAATGAAGGATTTTAATCTGTCTCCCACAAAGGGAGTAAATCCCTGGACTGAAGAAAATACGAGGACAGAGCTTGCTTAGATATGTTCCTCAGCATCCTTTGGGGAAGAAGCAGTCAAAGCAGTCATCACTGTGTCTTGCCTTCTCTTGGGGCTGGAGTTGTCTTGAGTTTCTTCCTGCTTATTACCATGAGATGCTGCCCTGAATGTTTTCTCTGGAGCAGCTTTTGTATGGTCATCTTCTAGTGGATCCAAGTTCTGCATCCTCCTTAATTGCAGGTGGTTCTGTGAAGGTTTCTCACTGTAACTTGCTAATTGTGGGCTCTACACCCAGGAGAGGTTCCAAGACGTAGCTCCTTCCCCATGAGAGTGATAACTGCTCTTCGTTAGGTCACACCTTTTGCAGAGAGCTATGGATACTCTTGCTGCAGAAAAACCTCAGCCATTCCCCAGACTGTTCATGGCCAAGAGTTCTGTCACACAAATTCTGAATTTTGACCAGGAATTGTGTCAGGGTGGGGGCGTTCAGCTCCTCTCCAAGGCCTTTTTAACCACCAGCCCCTGGTGTAGGAAATCCTGGGATTTGTGACTTCTGTTTTTCTGTGCAGTGGGGATAGTTTAACCACATGGATGTTTCCAGCTGAACATTTTCCTGTGTTCTCTGTTACAAAGAGAAAGCATTGCATGAATGAAATGTTGAAACTTGTGGCTTTTCACAGTCATAGAATAAGCGGAGTTGGAAGAAACCTACAAGGGCCATCTAGTCCAACTCCTGGCCCTGCACAGACACTCCAACAATCCCACCCTGGGCATCCCTGGCAGCACTGTCCAGACACTCCTGGAGCTCTGGCAGCCTCGGGGACGTGCCCAGCACCCTCTGGGGGAAGAACCTTTCCCTGATATCCAGCCTAACCTTCCCTGACAGAACTTCATGTCATTCCCACAGGTCCTATCACTGATCACCACAGAGAACAGATAGTGTCTGCCCCTCCTCTTCCCCTTTCAAGGAAGTTGTAATATCAGTGAGTCTCCCCTCAGTCTTCTCTAGCTGAACAGACCAGGTGTCCTCAGCTGCTCTCATATGGTTTCCCCTTAAAGCCCATCACCATGTTTTTTGCCTTCCTTTGGATGCTCTCTAATGCTTTATTTATTTCTTACTTGCAGGAGAAGCAGAGAATCCTGAAGTGGTTTGGGTTGGAAGGGACCTTCAAGTTCATCCAGTCCCACACTCTGCCATGGGTGGGGACACCTGCCACTATCCCAGGGTGCTCCAAGACCTATCCAACCAGGCCTTGGACATTTTCAGGGATGGGGCAGCCACAGCTGCCACAGTCAGTGTGTCACCATCCTCACATGGAAGAATTCCCTCTTAGCATCTAGTCTAATCCTGCTGTCTCCATTTGAGCTCTTTCCCCCTTGTTGTGTCACTTTATTCCTCATCCCAAGTCCCTCTCCAGTTCTCTTGGAGCCCCTTTAGGCCCTGGAAGGGGATCCAAGGTCACACAGAAGTTTCAGCCTTTGGAGCATCTCTGTGGCCTCCTCTGGAGTTGCTCTAGCAGCTCCATGCCCTTCCTGTGCTGGGCCCCCAGAGCTGGAGGCAGCTCTGTAGGTGGGGTCTCACCTGAGCAGAGGGGCAGAATCTACCTGCTCACTCTGCTACCCACCCTACAAAAATGAGCCTGTCATTGTTTTTTGATGGGATTTGATGATTTGTGGTGCTCCCTTGCAAAGGAAGTCTGCTGCTCAGTGCAGCCTGGTGAGGTTGTATCACCTCTGCACACACATGGAGCTCTTGACCTGATCTCTGCTCTGCCTGTCCCCTGCAATCCTGCTCTCTGCTCCCATTCCTGATTTCCAGCATGCCTTTGTCATCCACATATTTCCTGGGCTTCATTTCTTCTTTGGAGGCAACACAGAGACTCTGCTGAAGTTTGGCCAGGTGTTGGTGAAGCAGGAGTGGCCATGTCCTGCTTGGAGCTATTCTGGCTAAGTCCTTCTTTCGTATTGTTCTCAGTCTGTCAAAAATAGAGCCCAGCATTCAGATCCTTTCACAAATAAATAGGATCTGTATTGGGTTTACAGCTCCAGTTACATGTTAGTGTCCAGGGAGCCATCTTGATGAGCTTCAGTGGCCTAAGTTATTCCTCCAAGGCTTCCTTCAGCCTCACCTTAGAGGGTGTCCTGGTTTAGGGCAAATTTGGGAGAAAACCTCCAATGGGCCCCCCCCCCAGGGAGCAAACCCACGTGGCCCTTTTCCCCCACCCCCCAACCGGTTCGGGAAGAGATTTCTCTGAGAGAAGTGGAAAAAACCTGTTTATTTCACAGGCACAGCACCACCCAGCACAAAAATGAACGATATCAAATTACAAAACCTCTCACCCTTCAGAAGAGATGACAAATTCAGAGGGTCTCTTTCCTGTGGGTGTTGGCTCTGTTATCAGTCCCTCTGGCGCTGGAAAATGCCGCTGCCCAGGCTGGGCTCCCGGTAGTCCACGGGTGCGAGCTCCCGGTGCTCCCCCGAGTCCCCAGTCCAGAGCAGGTTCGATTAGTTTTGGAAAAAAGGGAAAGAAAACAGTCCAGGAAGAGCTCTCTGCTCTGGCTAGTTGGAAAGCCAAGGTGATCTGTGTCTTGTTGTCTGTCTGTGCTGTAGTCAAAACTCCCGATGCGGGGGGAGAGCAAGTACAGTCTCTGATAACAGACTCGGTGCTTCTTTTCCACTCACTTTTAGTCTCAGATGGAATTTTAAGAATATAAAACCTGTGTCTGGGTTAGGTGGATGAATGGGGATACAATTTAACATCATAATCAACCCAAGACAGAGGGGCACATGGTTCTTGGGCTGAGTTCAGCCATAGCTCAGGTAGTGACTCATCAAGGAAAGCAGTTTGGACACTGATTGGTTCCTCATGGTTTTTCCTGTCCTCCAAACACTCAGAGAGTGGGCTGTTCCCATGACTTCTGTGCATTTCTTCAATGGCAGCTTTGCCAGGTGTTAATACCTGGGGCTGTGCTGGTTGCCCACTGCTATCCTTGGACTCATCAGGAGAGATTCAGGGCCTGGTTGCTCTTTCAGTAAAAAGTTGTTTCAGTAAAAGTCTTAGAGATGACAAAAAGCTAGGAAGAAGGCAGATATTTCACTCTCCCATTGACTTCTATGTTTTCCAGGCTATGGAGCAACAGATCCGAGAGGAACAGCGAATGATGGATGAGAAGATAGTCTTGGAATTGGACCAAAAAGTAATTGACCAGCAGAACACCCTGGAGAAGGCTGGGGTGTCTGGCTTCTACATCACTACCAACCCCCAGGTTGGTGTTTGGGCATTGCTGGAGAGATGTTTTGACAAGTGCCCAGAGTGACAGAACAAGGGGGAATGGCATCCCACTGCCAAAGGCAGGGTTAGGTGGGATATTTGGGATAGCCTTGTCTGGAAGGCTGGTAAGGCACAGGTTACCCAGAGCAGCTGTGGCTGCCCCATCCCTTGCGAGTGTCCAAAGCCAGGTTGGACAGGGCTTGGAGCAGTTTGAGATAGTGGAAGGTATCTCTGTTCATGGTAAGGGGTGGGAATGGATGGCCTTTAAAAATCCCTTCCAACCCAAACCATTCCATGATTGTTTGACAGTGCTCTTGGGTTAGTATCTTTAATTTTTAAAAAACTCTCACTGTAGATAAATTTGGGATGGGTGTGTCACACCGAACATGGAGCTGTAAACCCAATACAGATCCTATTTATTTGTGAAAGGATCTGAATGCTGGGCTCTATTTTTGACAGACTGAGAACAATACCATCCTTTGCCTCCTAGCTGGTGGTTGGTGTGCTCTGGACCTTCTGCTCAGTTCATAACAAAAGAGCAGAAACCCAGGTACCACTTGGCAGCATTCCCAATTTCCTGCAGTATTTTATTTCATGTGTACAATGGAAAAAACACTTTACCAACAGCCTGCAGTCCTGTGACTCAAATGGGTCTGAAAAGCACTAAAATAATTAATTTACTGCATTTATATTCAGCTTAGCTATAAAAACTGACTTCAAGACTGTTTATTAGGCACTTTGTTCATTCTTGCATGTGACTTGCTGGAGCTGATGATCTCAGGCTGTGCTTAAGGAATTGTTCCCAGTTTCCCCAGGGCATTTGCTTTCAAAACATCTGAGGAGTCACCTGAGTTTGTCCACATTGTCTTATGCCACTGCAGGAACAAAAAAACCTCAAAATTCCCAAGCTCTTTTGTAAAGCCATACAAGTTTGCAGAGAACACAGAGACAAGCTGTTCTTAACTCTGTTTTTTCAGCTGATTAAATGTCACTTTGATAAAGACCTACTGCTGAGAAAAGACAGCTTAAATTAAGCTAAACAGGCATTTTCTAACACCCACTCACATGATTCCCAGTTGTGGAACCTTGAACAAGCCTCTCATTTTTTCAGTGTTGCTATTCCCCAGCCGTATAATGCAGAGAGCCCATTCTCTCCCTCCTGCCCTGCCCTTTATGTTGTTTTTGTAAGTCATAACACTTATTAGGGCTCCTTTTTGCTGGGCTTGTGTATATTTGCCTTTAGGGTAGGTGCCAAGCCCAACCTGGATCTTGGCTTGTACTTGTGAGTGCCACCAAGAAATGCCTGCTGGAATCTGTTCATGTAGCTCCCATCAGCTGATGTGTTTCCCCCCCAGTCTGTATGAAGTGCCTCCTTGTGCAGGGGATGTATTTTTACTGAAAATAGATTTAAATAAATAGATAAAATAGATTTTTATTTCCATAGCTCCATGTCTGCAGGGCTGAGACACAGACCTATACACACGAATTATTGGCTCCACCATGTCTCTGAGCTAGATGTAACTAAAGAACAAGCAGGTGGCAAAGGAGCCGTGAGTTAATGTTGATGTCTCCACTTGATTGTGGTCCTGGAGAAGGGAGTTTTCCTGGAATAGGTAATGAAATGCCTGCAGGGAATTTGATGCACCAGCACAGCCATGTGTTGCACTTTTCTTGGATCCTACTTAGAGGGTTCCCAAAGCAATCCCTCCTCTTCCTGCCCTTCTGTGCTGGGAAGGGATCAGGGAGTTGGAGATGCTGTGGGGAATATGGGGAGGCGCCTAGAGAACCTTGTCTGGGTCTGCTGCCCCTCCTCAGCCTGCAGAACCTGCCAGCCCTCATAGCCCCTAGCACATTTATCATGGTCAAGAAGAAACAGCCTCTCTAGATCCTTAAGGAATCCTCAAGCACTGTGACAGCCATGGTTTGCAGCAGGTCTGGTAAGATGTCACTACTCCATGTTTTAGAGAAACACCTGAACAGGATGAAGCATTTGTTTTTTAGCTGCCTGGTTGATTTTTTTTTTTCCCCCCATTCCCTAAAAGCAAGAAGCTCTTGAGGAAGGGCCAGTCCTTGCTTCTTCCTGCAGCAGAGAATGGGATCATCTACTTGCACAAACATCTTTCTGCCTTTGCAGGAGCTGACTCTGCAGATGAATTTGCTGGAGCTGATTCGGAAGCTGCAGCAGAAGGAAGCTGAGGCTGAGAAGACTTTATCCTGAAACAGCAAATCTGCTGTTCAGTTCCCAGAGTTTTCCCTCTGACTTTCCTCTAAACAACAGACCGTCCATGCATTTGCTTTGTGTTGTCAGGAAGAGGCTGCAGGAGTAGAAGAAATTGCTGAGGCACTTAGATTAGAGCTGGGGCAGGCAGAGCCCAGCACAGGGGATGGTTGGGAGCCTGGGGACAGCTCTCATCCTCAGAGCAGTGCCAGCTTCATCTGGCTCAGCTGGGAGCTGATGAAGCAGGGTCACCTGCCAGGACTGTCCTGCAGTGATGCTGAGGCCATGACTGAGTTGAGCACTGAGGCAGCCCATGGAGCCCTGCTGTGTAAGGGTGACCCTGTGTTTAGATGATTTGTAACAGGGGAAAAAACAATTACAAGAATGCTTCTGTGTGTTGTTGAGGCAGAAACAACCTCTTAAACAGGCAGACCCTTCCCAGAGTCCCCTCCTCCTCCAGGCTGTTACCAGCATTATCTGTATTAGTTTATCTGTGTGCTGGCTGGCATTATCTGTATTAAAGGAGAATTTCATGCCTCAGCCCAGAGTTCCTGGACTGGTGTTTGCAGTGTTCCTACTGACTCGGAAAGCAGAGCTTTTGCTTTGTTTTTTTAAACCAGTTTCCAAATTAAGAGAAATAAAACACTTCTGGGGCTGCAGCTTTCTGAATGCCAGTGGTTGTGTTTGTCCTGACCTCAGTTGCTGAGTGTGGAGCTTTGTGGTGTGTTAGATGGAAGCTGGGAAGGAACCAGGAGTGTTTCTGAGATCTTTCAGGGTGTTGGAAGAACTTGTAGGTGGCCTTATAGTGGGGGGAGCTGGTGCTGGAGGAGACAAATACAAGATCAGATCTACAAGGACCAAGGACATTTTTGGAAATTCAGGGCTGAAGCCCCCTCCCATTTCCATCATGTGTGGGTGTTCCCTCCTCATGGGGATGCTGCTGCTGTGGTTCAGCACCTGGAGACAAGACATATGCTTGTGTGGAATCTTCACCTCCTGGATGAAAGTCCCCATCTGGAAAGCAGGCTGGTATGGGACCTGCACCACTGCAGGGTCCCCACAGAGCTCCTGGAACTGTGTTGCCTCTGGACCCTCAGGTCCAGTGTGGGAGCTCTGCACTACGCTGCTGAGTAATGGTAAGAGGCAAGGTTGCCAACATTCCCCTCTGGAGACACCTTCATCCTCCTGGAAGGACACAGGGTAGCTGCTGGTGCAGGCTGGGTGAAGTCGGCATCTGTGGCCAGGTTTGTTACCAGAGGGATTGGCAAGGAAATTGCTTCCCGAGGTGAGGATAGGGAAGGCAGGGGGGTGAACAATGGGTTCTATGGCAGGAGAGGATGCCCATGTGCTGGACATCACACTGCCTCCCAGAAGCTTCCCTTTCCTCTATACAAGCTCTGGAATGGCTAGAACAGCAGCAGAGTGAGGGTGTGGCTGTTGGAGTTGGGATTGAGGTTACTGCCTGTGGGTTCAGCCCCACTGTGCTTCCCTGTGGGGTGAGGAATGGAATCCATCCTAGTCTAGAGCCCCCATGATCCAGGATTGCCACTACCTTTCCAAGAGAAGCGGTGCCAGGGGTCACTGGGGCTATTCTGGCACTGCCATGACAATGGCAGCTCTCAGGCTTCCTGCTTCCACCATCTGTTTACACATGGCTCTGCCAGGCAGCTGATCGCATCCAAGCTGAAATTTGCAACGCCTATGGTCAGGCTGGCTTTTAGAAAGGCCAAGGTGGAGAGCTGCAGGGGGTTAGATGTGGGTAGCTGGTGGGAAAGGTTATCCTAAGGGAGCAAAGCCTTTGGGATGGCTTGTGGTGGGATCAGCAGGATTTCAGCAGAACACTTGCTCAGCCCCTGAAGCTGGACAGTACAATGTGGAGGATGCTGGTATTTTTCCAGGTGTCATTGTGTCACCAGAGAGTGATCCTGTCCCACAGCATTGCTGTGCCCCAGCCACTGCAGCTGTGGTACTGCTGGTAACACAGGGCAGACCTGGTGAGAGCCACCCAAAGGGGCTGGAAGTTCTGCTGGGCTTTGGCTGTCTCAGCTCCTTGGTTCAGTGACCTGTGCAGCTCCCAAACTCTCAACCAGTGTCCCAGGAACATGTGTTTGGCTTCAGCTATCCACAGTGCCTGCCCAGAGCTCCATGTGTGCCAGAAGCGACATGGAAAGAGGATGCAACCCGAGGATCAAGTTCCCTGTTCAGGTGCAAGGTGACTAATGTGAGAGCTATGGCTTCATGTTTACCCAGGAGTACTGCTGGAACACAGGTGATGGGTGGCAGGAAGAGACAGGTCATGTTTATTCCTTCCTTTTCCTATATTTTGGGCTGTTGAAGAGAAGAGCAAGGTCCCCTCCACATAAGGAGGTTGATCCAGTGTGGATAAAGGTGAATGTGTTCAGGTGGGAGCCCTCAAGTGTTGTACTCACTGAGTGGGCTCTGAGTTGTGGGTGTAACTTGAGGGTGACATTTGGGGTGATGACTGGTGGGTCCATGAAAATGTCAGCCTAATTGCCCAGCAGCCATCAGAAAATTAGATGAGACATGAGAAGTGGATCAGAGGAGAAAATTAAAAACATGTTGCTGCTGTGAAGCACCTAAATGCAAATCCTATCTATGATACCTGGCTCTGACACCCAAAAAACCACTGAATTTCTCATAACACCATGGAGACAGCTGTTAAATAGAGAAACTGGGAATGTGTGTAAGTTAAATAGAGTTTTCTTAAAGTCACTGGGTGAGAAAGAGTTTAAAGTTTAAGCTATTTTAGAAAATAAGAGACAAGATGGAGGACTTAGGGCGTTGTCCCTTTCCTTCTTCCTTCATCTTCTTCTAAGGGTTTTTGGGTAATAATAAGTGATTAGATAGAAGATGCCACAGTGCAGCACACAGGTGCCAGGTCATTGGGTCACTAAGAAAAATAACTTCCTTGGCATTTGTTAATTGGACAAATAGACATATCAAAGACCTTGAATAGGTCCTTTCTTCATTAGCCACTTTGCACCTCACTATCTTAGTGTATATAGCTCCTTGTAATCTGTATATATGTAATATAGAGAAGAATAAACAACCAAGTCCGAACATGAGAGACATCCTCTGTCTCATCACTCTCAGTCCTGGGGAAAAGAACCCAGTTACCAGTGTCACATCCCAACAGGGATGGAACAAGCTCTTCAAAGGCCCTGGGGACACCAGGGATCTGGAACACCTTCCAGCTGAGCTGGTCTCCTTTATCTTTGAGAAAGGGCACAAGAGGGAGCAAGGTGGAGATGAGCCTATGAGTGACACGGAGAGGGACTTCACTCTCAAAACACAGGGGCAGCAGCATTGCAGGGCAGCTGTAACAGGCAGGTTTGGGTGGGACAGGTGACTGCTTGGAAAACTGCTGCCCCAGGGGGCTAGAGAGGCAGAAGGTTTGTGGTGGCTCAAGAGGAGGTGAAGCACTTCTGGAAAAGAAACACCTTTTGACTTGGAGATGAACAGAGGTGATTCACTGCCCTGCAGAGCCAGTTGAAAGCACCACAGGCTTTTGCTTAGGTTTTGTGCTCCTGGCCAGGCAGGAGGACTGTGAGCTGGAGGGGCCTGTACCCCCTCCTGCAGCTTTCCCCACACCTCAGTTTCTCCATGACAAACACCTGAGCACAGAGGATGTGCCTGCCCTTCAGGCAGCAGCTCCAGAGCAGAGGCAGAGGAGCAGGGTCTCAGCCCTTTGCTCCGTCCAGAACTGTATCCAGTGAATGGGATTTGGGATAACTGCTCCATCACAGAATGACAGCGTAGTTTGGATTAGAAGAGACCTTGTATTAGAAGCTCATGAGTAGGAACACCTTCCACTATCCCAGGCTGCTCCAAACCCCGTCCAGCCTGGCCTTGGACACTTCCAGGGATCCAGGGTCAGCCACAGCTGCTTCTGGGCACCCTGTGCCACAGCCTCGCCACCCTCATTGTAATTTCTTTTTCTTCTTTGCCTCCTTTGGGCTCTGTTCTCTGTGGATACAACTTTTCTCTAGTCTCTCAGCCTCCTTTGGGCTGAATTCCCTGTGGATACAACTTTTCCCTAGTCTCTCAGCCTCCTTTGGGCTGAATTCTTCTGGGATCCCCCCTTGTGGGGAGTTTCACTTATCTCAGTCATTATTCGAAGAAAACTCCCGAGCTCATTAGAATCTTGTTTCTTGTGTTTATTAAAGGTGATCACAAAACTTAACAGGTCTCTCCAGGCTGGTTACAAGGTTAATTTTTTTATATTTTTTAATTTTTTTAATTTTTTTTTTCTTTGAAATTTGGCACATTTCTTTCTTCTGATGGTACAAACAAGGCCTCGTGGCTCACTTTGTGTCTGATGCAAAAAATGGCCTCAAACTACGCAGTTCTTTTATCTTTATACCTGTTTTTACCCAATTAACAATAGACACGTATATTATTTTTCTTAATGACCCAATGACCCATCACCTCTGTGATGCACTACGGCATTTTCTGTCCAATCACTTACTATCACCCAAAAACCTCTAGGAGAACATGATGAAGAAGAAAGAGGAAAGGACAAGGGACAACACTCTAAATCCTCCATCTTGTCTCCTATTCTCTAAACTAACTTTTTCACCCAGTGATTAAAAAAACTTTCTAATTTACACACTTACATTTTTAGCTTTTTCTAACTTTAACATTTGTTTTCATGTATCACCATGAAAACATGCTCATGAATTTCATATTATATGAAATTCAGTGTTTTCCTAGATCTTATAACTAAGTATTAGAAACAAGGGCACACAATCTGTATCTCAGACTGCAACACTCATAGCCAAGAATTCCTTCCCAATATCCAGGCCCTCTGTCAGTGGGAAGCCATTCCCCCTTGTCACTCCAGGTCCTCATCCCACGTCCCTTTACAGCTGTCTTGGAACCCCTTTAGGCTTGGGAAGGGGCTCTTATATCTTCCTGGAGCCTTCTTTTCTCCAGGCTGAACACCCTCAGCTCTTCAAGCCGGTCTCCAGAGCAGCCCAGGGCTCCAGCCTTTGGAATATCTCCATGACCACCCTGTATCCCGTTTCCGTGCGGCTCCAGCCGCGCAAACACTCCCGAGGGGATGCCCCCGTATCTGCTCCTCGAGGGGCTGGAGGTGCAGCTCCGCCACCCCCCAAGCTCTGCTCCTCGTTCCGGGGCGACACCCTGGGGGACAGGGCCGAGGGATCGCCCCGCCCGGCCCCGGCCCGGCCCCCGCCCGGCCCCCGCCCGGCCCCCGCCCGGCCCCCGCCCGGCCCCCGCCCGGCCCCCGCCCGGCCCCCGCCCGGCCCCCGCCCGGCCCCCGCCCGGCCCCCGCCCGGCCCCCGCCCTTCCGCCGAGCCCGGGGAGGCGGAGCCGGGCGGCGGCGGCGGCGCAGAGCAGGTGAGGCCGGTGCTGGTGCGGGGCCCCGACCGCCTTCACAGGTGAGCGACAACCCCTGGGACCGGGAGCCGGGCTGGGACCGGCACTGTGGGGAGCGTCCTGGGGGAGCGCGGCCGGGATGGGGGCTCGGCGCCGGCCGGAACTGGCATCGTGGCGGGGCTGAGCAGGGGAGAAACTATCGCCTCTATCCGCCCAGGATGAACCCGGAATCTCCACACACCCTTCTCGGTCCCCACCCTCATCCACCCCCCAAACTCCGGGGATGCTCCGTGTCCAATGGGCACCGAGCTCCGCATCCTCCCAGCTGCGCCTGTTGCGTTTGTTGGGATTGGGGACCCCAGTGCTGCCAACGCCTCCAGTCGCGGGGACCTGGCTGTGCAGGGGTGGGAGTCTCAGCCAGCACGAATTGTGCATGTTGTCCTCATGAACCATCATCGGCCATGTCCTTCTGCCATCTCCCAGGGCCTTCCAGGATCTTTTGGCCTGAGAGGTAGACGCTGGAGCAGGGCTGCACCAGCCCTCCGAGCAGGACATGTTGTTTACATAGGTGTGGGGCTTCTGGAACAGGAAGGAGGGCAGCTGGGAGGGGAGAGTGTCCCCAGAGTCACCAATCACCCCGTGCAGTAGCTGGGAAGCAGCACATGAGTCCCTAGTGCTGTCTTCTCCCACTGTCACAGTGGCAGCTGCCAGCATGGCTGGTCCCTCGTACTGTCTGTTTTTTGATCTGGCTGGGGACTCCCATGGGAGCTGCTCTGGACTTCTTCTGCAGCCTCTGCATTATGCCTGAACTTTCTCTGGGGAAGCAGCAGGATCCTGGGAGCAGGGAGATGCTGCATGCCCCCGTGACGGGGTCCTGGCACAACAGGGTGAAATTCAGGTAGATGTTGGATAAGGTGAAGAGGAGGCAGCAAAGCAACCTTCATCAGGGCCAGAGCAGACTGGTTTGGGCTTGAATGGGGAGATGCTGCCCTGGGAGTGCTGTGGTTTACCTGGCACATATCTCTGTTCTGTGCCACCTCTGGAGGAGGACACACTGTGCTGAGCTCCATGCTGGCTGAGGAGCCAGGGACACCTGTAATGTGCCCTGGTGGCTTTTCCACCCTGTCCCCAGCACCTGATACCTCAGGTGCCAAGGGAATGTTCACCCCTTCCTGCCCCTCTTACCAGGTCTCCAGGCAGGATCTCGCTGCTGAGGATCCGTCACTTTGCTGAGGGCAGGGCCCACTGCCTCCAGGATGGCGAGATGGCTGCCCCGCTCCACCGACCTGACCCGCTTCTGCCAGAAGCTCAACCGGGTGAAGACCCTGGAGGATGACATGATGGAGACATCCTTTAACAGATGCCTTTCCACCATCGACTTGACGCTGCTGGGCATTGGGGGTATGGTGGGCTCCGGGCTTTATGTCCTCACAGGCACCGTGGCCAAGGAGATTGCTGGCCCTGCCGTCATCATCTCCTTCATCATTGCCGGCTTTGCCTCACTCCTGGCTGCTCTCTGCTATGCCGAGTTTGGAGCCCGTGTGCCCAAGACAGGCTCTGCCTACATGTTCACCTACGTGTCCGTGGGTGAAATATGGGCTTTCCTCATTGGCTGGAATGTGGTGCTGGAATATATGATCGGAGGGGCTGCAGTGGCCAGGGCCTGGAGTGGCTATCTGGACTCCATCTTTAACCACAAGATCAAAAACTTCACCGAGACCCATGTGGGTGCCTGGCAGGTGCCATTCCTGGCCCGCTATCCAGACTTCCTGGCGGCTGCCATCCTGCTGGTAGCCACCGCCTTCATCTCCTTTGGGGCCAAAGTGTCCTCCTGGCTCAACCATGTCTTCTCAGTCATCAGCATGGGCGTCATCCTCTTCATCCTCATTATGGGCTTTGTCCTCGCACAGCCCAAGAACTGGAGCACGCAGGAGGGTGGCTTTGCCCCATACGGGCTGTCGGGCATCATGGCTGGCACAGCCACCTGCTTCTACGCCTTTGTGGGCTTTGATGTCATCGCGGCCTCCAGCGAAGAGGCCAGGAACCCGCAGAGGGCTGTTCCCAGGGCCATCGCTTTCTCCTTGGGGCTCGCCACTGGTGCCTACATCCTGGTGTCAGTTGTGCTGACGCTGATGGTGCCCTGGCACACGCTGGACCCTGACTCTGCCCTGGCCGATGCATTCTACAGGAGGGGCTATGCCTGGGCAGGGTTTCTGGTGGCTGCTGGCTCCATCTGTGGTGAGTACAGGCAGCGGTGGGAGGGAGCTGCCCACCTCCCCTGCTTTGGGGGCTGGAAATGATCCCCAGTTTGGGTTTGGGTCTGATGGGGTCTTCCTTCTTCTACCCATCCCTCAGCAATGAACACAGTTCTGTTGAGCAACCTCTTCTCCCTGCCACGCATCGTCTATGCCATGGCCGAAGATGGGCTCTTCTTTCAGGTCTTCTCCCGAGTGCACCCCCGCACACAGGTGCCCGTCGTCGGCATCGTGGTCTTCGGGCTGCTTATGGCCCTCCTGGCCCTCGTCTTTGACCTAGAGGCCCTGGTACAGTTCCTGTCCATTGGCACACTTCTGGCCTACACCTTCGTGGCCGCCAGCGTCATTGTCCTGCGCTTCCAGCAGCAGAAGGGGGATGTCCCCGCACCAGCAGCTAGTGGCCGGCCCAACCCCGAGCCCCACGAGGATCCATCCAGGGGCGAGCTGAAGGAGTATGAGTCCTTCTCCGACAAGCTGCAGCTGGTGGACAGGGACAAGAGCAACGAGCAGCGGGAGCCAGGGCAGCTGAAGGCAGCATTTGAGCCCTACCTGGAGTTCCTCAGTGACTTCTACCCTGGTGAGGTGGTCATGGTGGCTGTGGTGACCCTGATGGTGTCTGCCATCTGCCTCTGCTCCATTTTAGTGTTTGGCAACACCCACCTCCACCTGCCCACCTGGAGCTACTCCCTGCTGCTGGTCCTCTTCAGTTTGGGCTTTCTGCTCAGCCTCCTCCTCATCTGGGCACACGAGCAGCAGCACAGCACCCAGACCTTCCAGGTATGCCTAGGGCCTGGGCAGGGAATTCCTCTGCGGGGGTGAGGGGAGGTGGGAGCAGCTCTGATGGATTTGCAGGTGTCTCAGGCACAGCACTTTGTTGAAAGCACCACAACAGCAGAAGGAGGAGGGAGGGGAGGAGAGGAGGAAGAGGATGTTTGTGGACACTGGGTGTGGGGAGTGTTGGTATCTCTGACGTTACTCTGTGTGGCCACTGATCCCCAGGAAGGGACATCCCCAGCAGTTCTGTGTTCATCCCATGGAATGGATCCCCATACCATGGGACCCAGGGATTCCTCCTGTCCACCTTGCGCTCCCTTCTCTGCATCCCCACAGCTCTGCTCCTCTCCTGCCTCAGCTTCTTACTTTGGCTGCCCTTCATCTATGTGATGGAGCTCATTTTCAGCCTCCAGACCACTTCTATGCCTCTTGTGCTCTCCCTCTCTTGTTTTCAGCCCACCTGAGCCCTGATGTAGTCCATGCAGCTTCATAATAACAGTGGTGAGACCACTTCCATGCCCCTGCCCTGGCTCCTCCAGCAAGGACCATGTTGGCTCCATCACGCCAGGAGGTTGTTTGGTCCTCATGATGATGCCTGTGCCTACTCTGCCAGCCTGGCTCCTGGCTCCATTGTTCCTTTTCCTTAAAGAAAAGTGCCATTTCTATAAATCCTGAGGTGACAGTCCCTTTGTCCCATGCATTTGCCAGCGCTGTCTTTTGTCCCTATGATTTTAAAGATGGAGAATGTGGTCCTGCAGTCTCACCCTTCCAGCTTTTTTTCTCCTGCAGATCCCCTTGGTACCCCTATCCCCAGCACTAAGCATCATCCTCAACATCTACCTGATGCTGAAGCTCAGCTACATGACGTGGCTTCGCTTCGCCATCTGGCTCCTTTTAGGTGAGTGCTCCCACGGCTGCTCAGGGGAGGGGGAATAGGGTTTGTCTTGGCACTCTCTGGCTGCTTTGGCAGCTCCTCTCCCTCACTTATGGGTCTATAAAACATATCCTTCCCCTTTCTGCCTCTGATTCCTCTTTGGAGATGCAAGCTGAGGTCTCCCAGCATCTCCTGAGCCTCACTGTTTCCCAGAGCGTTACAGTTTTTTCCTGTTAAAGTTCTGATCCTTAAAGCCCTGGGCCAGAACCACCCCCTGCTCCTGAGGCAGCTCCCTGGGGCTCAGGAAATACTTCCCTTTCCCAGGGACTGAGGGTGCTCCACTTGCTCTTTACATGCTGCAGGACCCTTTTCCTCCTGCAGGTAGCTCAGTTAAGCCCCCGTGGTGCTTTAGCTTTTTGCTCCACTGGATTTCTAGCCACATCCATGCCCCATTCTGCTGTGATGCCAGTTATGATGGTGCCAGCAGCCAGGCTGTGCTGGAGCCCCTGCTGTCCCTGTCCCCACTGCAGGCCTGCTCGTCTACTTCGGCTATGGCATCTGGCACAGCAAGGAGAACCTGCGGGAGCCGCGGCCCCAGCGCGTCAGCGCCCGCTACGTGGTGTTTCCAGGTGGCAGCCTGGAGGAGAGGGTGCAGGCAGTCCAGCCTGGCTCCCAGCCCGCCAGCGGGCTGCCAGACACCGACACCGATGACTGCAAGAGATGACACCCCTGGCAACAGGGGTACCTGGAGATGGGAGCGTCGGAATCTCCTCCCACAATGAGGCCAGAGATCCACCCCCCTCCTCCTGGTCCCTCTGATGGCAGATCCACTGGGGTTGCCCTGGGTGTGGGGCTCCACCGGGAGAGGATGAGGATGCTCACCCTTCCCCACATACTTCTGACAGGGTGTGGAGGAGCTGCCTCCCTCCCCCATCCCCTGCACTCAGGAGCTGGGTGTCAGCCCAGTGCCAGCCCTGCTCATGATGAGCCGTGTCCTTGTCACCTCTCCCCAAGCACACCCTGGCACTGTGCAGCACATCTCCTGTCTGACAGCACATCTCTGCAGCTGGTGATGCAGAGGTTCCCCACAGACCAGGACAGGCAGCCCAGTGCTGCCCATCCTTACTCTCGTCCTGAGTGCAGCCCCCTGCCTCCTGCACAGTCCCCTTCGGAAGGGGGCAGGGGCCAATCATGCATCCTCACAGGCACCCCTGCCATCCCTATCCCCAGAGCTGCTCTCCTCAAAGGCTGGGGCTGAGGGAGCTGAGGGGCAGCTGGAGACATGACATGAAGAAGAGATATGGACAGAATGGGTGGCTGGGCAGGCACCCCAGGAGAGCCAGTGGAGGCTGGCATGGAAAAAGCCCATCTGCATCTTCTCAGCCACTGGAACTGGCTGGCTGAGGGATGGACTAGGGGCCATGCCTGCTGGAAGATAATGCCATGGCCTGAGTGGGGTATGGGTGCTCAGGTACATTGCCTTGTCCCTGAAGGTCTCCAGCAGCATCACTGAGCTAGTCTGCCTGGAGCTGGCTCCCCAGTTCTCCTGCACCCTAGCAGCACCACCTGCCCCACCATGGGGACTCAGCCCCCCATGATGCCCCTTCCAGGCTCTCTGGGACTTGGGGACAGGCTCCGCAGGTGCTTTTCAGTATTGGCCCCTCCCCAGCAATCATCCCCATGCTCTGGGGTCACCCCAGCTGCAAGGGTGTCATGGGGGTGTCCCCAGCAGCACTGCTGCAGCCACCCCTGACTGTTTTGCCCATGGGCAGCCTAATGGAAGGGAAAAGAGTTTCAGCATGTTTTGGAAGTCAGTCAAGCGTGAGGTTGACAACTTGACGGGCCTTGCAGCATGGACACCCTGCTCCATCCTCATCCTCTGCATGTGGCAAGGAGCTGGGGACTGTGGGAAAGCTGCTCCATTACTTCTGGCTGGCCAGTTCCTGGGGGCCCTAGAGAGGCTGTGGGCACCCTCAGTAGGATGTGCTAACTCCAGTGAGCCCCTCTGTCTGATAGCACTGCTCCGTGTCCCTCCTTGCCCCAGTGCTGCTGCCACCAGAGCTGTGGCCCTGCTTGGCACCTCTGTGTTGTGGCTTGTGAGCAACGAGCTGATTTGGTCAACCTCATAAACACTGTTTCTGCAATGGCTCTGGCTGGTTGTGATCACTGTGTCCACAAGACTCAAGGTGGGAAGCGCTCCCCATTCAGTGCTCAGGAAAGCCCCCCCAGAAAGTGGGGAAAGGGAGGGTCATGTTGCCCACTGCCACGCTGCTTCCACAGGGGTTCCAGTCATGAAGACAAGCTCCAGCCAGACCCACAGAAACCAGGACCCCACAGGGCTGGGGTAGGCTTGGATTTGAGCCTTACAGTACACAAATACTCTGATATTGACCTAGACAGGACTGAACCCCACTGTGAGCAGCAAGGACAGTGCTGAGCCAGCACCAGGGCAGGGTCACTAAAGATGCCCAAGGTTATGAGCCAAAGGATATGAGAACTTGTGTAATTAATGGGAATTTAATTATAACCCACAGTTACCCCCATCCCCACACTGCTTTTGTCTAGGGAAATGTCCTTCCTGAGATGAGAGTCCTTCTTCATTAAAAAGCAGGCGTTCAACAGGCACCTGGGGAGGCACAGGCTGAACCCTCCTTAGTGACTCGGCTTTAATCTCAGTAATAAATCCATTGTCAGCAGGACAAAGGCGAGTAAAAAGATCCACAGGGACAGAGGAGGAGAAGGGAGCCCAGTGCAGGGCTGGGGAAGGGCAGGAAGGTCCTCACAGAGAGGGATGGGTTGAGTGTGACTTTCGTGTTCCCATGTGGAGGAAAATCAATGGCAGTCACATCTCTCAGCTCTCCTAGCAGGGGTCTCAATCAGCCTTTTAAGCTGCGAAAGACCAAGGAGTTACTGGATGAGCCTTGTATCCATTGATATTTATTCTGTTTAAAAACATTAATTTCTGAAAATGCACGGAAATGCCCTGATAGGCTGTGGCACAGCACGGGGTCCTCCCCAGCAGAGCAGGGGGTGCCAGGGATGCAGCCAGCAGGGTATTAAAGGTTTGGAGTATAATTCTCCAGCACCTGGGAGACCAGTGGGACCTCTTGAGCAACCTCTTGTGGGTTTTCTTTTAAATAGGATTACAAAATTGGTCAGTTAATGTGTCATAGACTATCCTACAGCAGTAGCATATGCTCTGCACAGAACATGTATAAATTGATTTTTAATTGACTACTCATCAATGCACACAGAAAAAAAGGGGGATGGCAGCAGCCACAGCAGGTTCCTTTTACAGGAACTTCTTCCTGAAAATTGTATTAGCAGAAAAAAGAAATAAAATCCAAAGTAAACAGCATCAGCAGGGCTTTAAGATGGCAGCCTGTAATTGTAAGAGAAAACCCTGGCTGCCCCATCCATATCCTCAATTCCAAACAGATGTAAAATGAAACCATTCCCACGTGCAGTTTCCAGAACCCTGTTTAATGGAGCTCCAGGAGCAGCTGCTTGCTGCTTCCCTGTGGCTGACCATACACCTGTTTTCCAGAGCAGTATCCTTCTCCAAATTAGCTTAAAAATATAAAGTCAGTCCTCTATTTTCTGGGAGCCATGGCAATGGTGTAATCAGGCTGCAAGAAATCAGTCTATTTCCAGAGCTGCAGGGAGGTATGTGGGTCAGTGCCGGAGTGGCCCAGGAACTGGGAAGGGCTTTATGGGCCATGGGGCAGGAGCAGCTCTGGCACACGTGCTTTTGGCTGGGCTAAGAGGGTTAATGTGAATCTTGCATGATAATCCCCACAGACAGCATGGCAGTGGACAGGCAGCAGCCAGGGCTGGCTGAGCCTCTCCCGTGATGCTGCTGGACTGGGAGGACTGGGACAGTAGCTGGCAGGGCAGTGCCAGTTTGTTGTACCCTGGGAGGACAGTTTCCATAAGGCAGGTGGAGCAGGACAAGGACAAATGCAAATCCAGAGGGGAATAATATGGAATTTGTACTAGAGAGAAAATCAGTGCTGGGGCTGCCACATAGCCCCTGTAAATGGCAGTGAGTAACAGAGCCTGTGGACCTTAGCCCCGGGTGCAGCTCAGGGATGCTCCAAGCATGGACACAAGTACTAAGCCAGAGATGATTTTGGAGGCTTCAGGGCAGAGGATCGCTGCTGCAGCCCATGCAGTTGTGGGGATGGGACCAGTGGGAGCTGCAGAGATCTCTGGGCGGTGGGAACTCTTACAGGGATTGCTGGGTGTTGGAACCCACAGGGATTGCTGGCCTCTTGCTTGGGAAAGCACAGGGGAGCAGGAGTTGCAGATGTACAGTTTAATAATTGGAATAAGCAGCTTCTTGCATAGCTGAGCCCTGTCCATGACAGAGGGAGGAAAAGGGTTGCATCCAGAAGACAGCAGCTCCATGTCCTAATTAAATCACTTCCCAGCCTCATGTTCCTAAATTATCACTACCCACTACCCACCCCCACCCCATCCCCCCGGCTCTGAAAGCAGCAGATGAGCTGCAGGGCTCAAAGAAGCTGGCTGTAAGTAATCCTCTCATTATCCTGCCATGCTCCCCTCCTCCTCCTGCAGACACAGCCTGAGGATGAGGTAAGCATCACGCAGCATTCCAGGATGCTAGCAGTGGTGTATCTGCTCCTACCACCAGCTGGGGAATGACAAGCATTAAAAGATGCCACAGAGCAAGGTGGTCTTGTTCTCCCTTCATCCCTGCATGATGCACTGGCAGTCAGGCAGACAAATCCCTAGGTCATTCCAGGAGTGTTTGTGCTGTCCCTGCAGCCACAGCTCTTCCCTGTCTCAGCACTTTCCAAAGAACTGTGTAAGCGAGGGCACAAATGGCATGGCCCCATCCCTGTAGTAGAGGTTTCATTCCAACACCAGATGCATCTGCTGCATCTGCTGCATCTGCTGCATCTGCTTTGGGGGCAAGGGAGGAAACAGCCATTTCCCCACATGTAACACACCACACAGACACAAAACTGCAGCTACCAGCCTCAATGATCTTAGCAGTTTTTTCCAACCTTACAGATTCTATAAAAGGAGAATAAATCTTTCCCACATGCACAGGAGACATGGAATGAAGCAGTGGACTGAAACTGCCATGAGGGAGATGTAGGCAGGAGACCAGAAATGCATCCTGAGGCAATGACAGCTTGGCCTGAGGTTGTGAAAAGTCTGTCAGATGCTGGCAGGAAGAAGCTGCAGCTTGCAGCTCCTCTGGAGCCAGGATGCCTGGTTTCTCAGTATCCCACACCTCTCTTGCAAGGCTGGAAGCATTTTAGGGCAGTACTGGGGGCTCCAGTCCTTGCTAGGATAACAGCCAATGCACCTCTGGGCATGACAGCATGCTCAATATCCTAAATGAGATCAAAGTGCTCAAGAAAAATACTTGAAAAACACAAAAACTCCTTTCCTGTGTGGGGAGAGCAGCTGAAGACATACAGGAGGCTCTGCTGCCCAGCCCTGCCTCCAAAGTTAGTAGCTGCTATAGCTAGAACTTTGGGATCACCTGCATAACTTACACTGGAGAAGTTCCACATCGAATCAGGCATTGAGCTCCCTGGAGCAGTAATGCTTATTTTCCAGAAACAGACAGCTGGAGCAGTCCCAGAGTGCTGCAGCAAAACAAGCTGGCAGATCCTTCCAAAAGGTCACACGGGACAAGAACAGTCAAGGCTCCAAAAAGCCACTGAACAAAGTGAGGGCTACACAAGAATTCTGTAAAAATACCATTAGTAGTAATCAATGTGGATTTGTGTAACCTCAGTGCTCTGACTGGAACAGGACCTGTGAAGAGGCAGCAGTGCTGGTGTGCTGTAACACCTTCATGAGGCACTTTTGCAAAGAAAACCAAAAGGAACAATATGGAACTGACACTTAAAAATAAAAAGGCTCAGTACTAGAACTATTGAATCCCTTGAGAACAGGGATTCAACAAGTTTTCTGGTGAGTTATTCCAAGATTGGCTTCCAACACAGAGAGAACACAACTGAATTTGAGGAAAGAGGAACAATGAATCCAGCTGGGGAGATCAGCAGGTAAATCGGGAATAACTGGTATTTCAGTATAACAGAACTACAGTTCTTGGAATAACTCATATTAATTCCTCACAACCTTTGGCAGCAGCTGCCAAAGCACAGCAAATCCCTCCAACTTCCCACACAAACCTCCAGGCCAGCTCCAGCTGCCTGCTCCCTCTCCTCCTGGCAGCCCTCTGGGAAGGCAAATCCCACCTGGAAACAAGGCAAGCTTGTGCTCTGTGTCCCTCAGCCACCTCATCAAACCCACAGGACAACGGGATGCTCAAGGTCCCTATCCCAGTGACATTGCCCAGTAAAACACTGCTGGTTCACCTGGTGTGTTTAGGTTCCCAAATGGTTTGCTGATACATTTATTGAGCCTAAAACCACACAGCTCTGACTCCAGTGACAAACAAATCCATATGTGTCAAAACATGTGCAAGTGGATCTTCTGTAGCTGGTGAATAAGGTCAAACTTGGAGTGTATTGTTTCATAGGATTTTAATTTGCATCTCTTCTTTGGAGAACACAGGAAGGGCTAGGGGCAAAGGATATAACAGAATAACGGTGAAAAATGTTTTAAAATATAAGCACTTAGACTGATTTATACCAAGCCCCATAAAGCTTCTGTGTTCAATACACTAAGTTTTCATCTAGAGACTGAGGGGGTGACAGGATGGTTCTGATGTTTTTAGAGACAGCCCAGATTTAGACTGCAGCCCATATTTACAACATGCAAATGGTTTAGACAGTCCTGAAACCAAAACACAGGCTTGATTTGTCAGACACGTAATGATAAAATCATTTGTGTATTTATAGGACAGACCCCACTAGGTAAACCATAGAATTATTTTCAAGTAAAGAAGATAAACTTAATAGAATCACAGAATCGTTTAGGTTGCAAGAGACCTCTAAGACCATTAACCCAGCACTGCCTACTCACCACTAACCACCAACATGTGGTCCCTTTCAGCCTCAGAGGCTGAAAGAACTAGTTTTTATTTTGGTGAGTAAAATTTTAGTAGAATAAAAACAATATTTTGACTACAAAACAATATCTATATTGATTTATCAATCAGAAATCAAACCATTCAAAACATTCATTATAGTAATTTTGACTCTAAAAAGGGAAAAACTAGAAACAAAAAAATGAAAACATCTGTGATTATGTCCATAGATACTGGATGATTTTTTTCTCTTATTTCCAAGGTCTGTGTGATCCCAGGTCATAGATTACTCTTGGACAGGCACAAGGCCAACAGCACATCAGCTTCATGTGAGCTCTTACAGTTTAAGAACAGGAGTGAGAACAATTCCCTGCTCCAAGCCTTTGGCCGAGGCAGCTGCCCTTGGCTATGGAAATGGCTTCAGCTGATTCTAAGTTTAATCCAATATTTTCTTCTATAGCCATTCCAAAAATCTCCCCTAAGAAAAAGTACATGATACCAAACAGTTAAAAGGTTAAAAGAGTTAAAAGGAAGTTTGGGTTAGTTCATGTACTTTTCTGCAACTGTCTGTATTACCCCTAGGTGACTAAAACTACATCTTTTTCTACCTCATTTACCACAAACCCAAAGCAGATGCTGCCACACAGTGAAGCATCTATGTTCTTTGACCTCAGGTTGCCAAGACAGCAAAGAGGGACTGAAAATCCCATCATCATGATAAAGCCAGGGGCCAGTGCTCACAGTGCAGCTGTGAATGCCCCACTCGGGCTCCACCGAGCCTGAAAGCTGACACTGAGCAGCCAGGGAGCTCCCACAGCCTCCTGGTCCTGGAACCCCTCCCTTAGCCACTGGAAATCAGAACAGGTTTGCTCAGCAAGTGTTGTGTGAGTTTCCAATGGGGCAGGAAAAAATGAGGGTGTCAGCCAGGACAAATGAAAAGGAAACCATGTCCATGCCTGAAGACAAGGCAGCTGAGGAGAACTGTTGGACTGTAAAAGGAACAGGAGGTGAGGAGGACAGGGGCGATGATAAGCAGCCACTGCAGCCGTCAAAGGTAAACACAGGGTAAAAAAAGCAGAATAGAACTTGGAACGAACGAGGTGGATGGCAGGGGTGTTCCTGGTGGCCAGAAGTGGTGATTAAGGTTGTTTTCTCTCCCACGACACAAAGTCCACTGAAGACATGAAGGACGTTCAAGAAGGAGGCTACAGCAGGTGAGATGTGTGAGGACTGAGGATTGTAAAGCAGTGGATGGAGTGAATGCTGAATTTTGCATGAAAGACACCACCCAGGAAGAACACGGATCTGGCACACAACATGGGATGTGGCATGGCAGAGAAAAAAATCAATATCTCCTTTCTGAGTGTGTACCCATCAAGTACACACTCAGTGTTGGAAGCAGAGGGATTTGGAGTACAGCTGCAGGGTGAGACCAGGAGTAGGGAGATCTATGAATCTTCATCCTGGAGATACACACAGCTGGGGATACCCAAGGATATCTGTAGATGGAGAAGGTGAAGCCTGTGCCAGGAAGGTAAAAAAAGGAACATAAATGTTGGAAGGTTAGGGATGAGTGGTGGTGTCACAAGAAACGTGTGCACAAGTGGAGAGTCCAGAGGAAAGGATGGAGGCTTGAGCCCAGCACAAGTGAGCCTGGTGACACCAGTGCAGAAGAAGGCCCAGGGAGCAGTAACTGGATGGCCACATCACAGGAGTGCTGTGAATGCAGGTATGTGCAATTAAATAATAGCTGCTTAAAGTCAGGAGTCAAAATAAAAGAGCAGTAACAAGACTGAAACCAACAAGAAAAGAAATATCTAAAGTCACCAGCAAAGAGAGTCCCCAAACACAGGCTGACGTGGGTGTACATAAGTACAAGATTCCCCTTCAAAAACCATTCCAAACTTTGCCAGGAAAGCAAACACTGGATACAGTTGAAAACATTTCATTATGTTTTTAAAGGATTCATTTATCATTCCATTAAAATTATGAAAAATACTTCTGCTGTCAGTATTTATGATGCAGAGGAAAAGGTTGTGGCCCACTGTGCCTGACAATATACCTCCCTGGGCATCACTTCTGCCTGCAGCCTGTGACTGCACCTGGCGTGAGTGTCCCTTTAGTTTATTCACAGGTGCTCTGAATCCTGAATTCCACATTTAAGCCTGTATTGCCTCAGGCATCCTCCTCTCTGTCAGGAGCAATTCTAATTTCAAAAATATTTACAGCTAAACAGAAGCATGGCCATGACCTTGCGATTATACAAAAGATACTACAAAATCAAATTATTATCTCCATCCATGGATATCAGAGACAGGAAAATTAACTGGAAGGGACCTCAGAGAACTATTCTGGACAAAATAAACTTACAAAAAAGTTTATCAAAAATGAGTACAAAAGACTGTACTCTTTTATGGTCCAAACTGCACATTTCTACAATGCTGTGCCTGCTGAAAGTGGCTTCAGGTGGGACTACCTGACATGAATGTACAAAAGGTTTATAATTTCTTCCTAAAAATTTTAATTTTAAAATAATAATTTAAAACAGGTTATTTATAATTTCTTCCTAAAAATATTACTTTAAAAATGTGGAGTACTCCAGGGGAGATGACACAAAGGAAAAATTCTCAGCCCAAGGGGCAAGAGGTGTACTGACCCATTTACACATCCTACCCTCCCACCTGCATCCAGGGAAGGAGATGATTCTGGTTCCTGAGCACTTCAAAGCAGTCTGCTGGCAAATCCTCACTGCACACCAGCATCACATCTCATGTGCTGGTTCTGGTATGGGTGCATGTGAAACAGAGAAATTAAGAATTAGGAAGAAATGCTTGACTAAAAGGGGTGTCTGACAAAAACCATACCCTGACACCCTAATCCACAAGAACAAGAGTCAAACTGCAAGATGAGATAAGGAGCTAGAACACACAAACAAGATGCAAAGACAAAGGCACCACAAGATAAAGGAGATTCCTCGCACCCTAAGCCGGAAGAAACGGATCTGAAGTACCAAAAGGCAGCCAAAAGACTGAAAGAGGCATGAAGCTAATTGTAATATGAAGTGAAGACAGGCGGGGTTAGGAAATGAATATGTATTAGGTGTATCGTGTAAACCTCCTCTGTAAAGGATAAAAAGGGAAAACCGAATCAAAAAGGTGTGCATGCTTTTTGGAGGAGATATCCCCCATGCACCTCAGCGCTGAATAAATTCATACCTGCTCTTATAACTACTCTGCAAGTTATAGAGTTCCCTTTATTCCGCACATCACATGGGGCTCTGGTAGGTCCCTGAACCTCCAGCAGAGCAGGCTGGAAAGGGCCCTTGATGTATCCTTGATGTAAAACTTAGGTTGCTCCAACATCCAGAGGAATGACATCATTTTCATTAGTGGGAAAGACAAATTGCCCATCCCTTGGTCGGGACAGGGGGTGGTCTGTGCTGGTTTAGCACAGGCTGGGAGAGCTGGGGGTGCTCACCTGGAGAGGAGAAGCTCCAGGGACACCTCAGAGCCCCTTCCAGGGCCTAAAGGGGCTCCAGGAGAGCTGGAGAGGGACTGGGGACAAGGGATGGAGGGACAGGACACAGGGAATGGCTCCCAGTGCCAGAGG
>NC_031784.1:13543178-13578572 GCF_001522545.3 Parus major
CACTCCCGGTGCCGCTCTCCTCACCGTGCCCGCCTTTCCTTGTCCTGCCCGCCTTCCACTCCCGGTGCCGCTCTCCTCACCGTGCCCGCCTTTCCCTTCATTGCTGCCATGCCGGGCCCACCCTGCGGGTCCCTGCTCGACTACAAGACTGCCAAGTTCTCGCTGACACGGAACCGGCGGGTGGGGCTGCTGCACCGGCTGCTGCAGCTGAGCGCGCTTGGCTACCTGCTGGGGTAGGCACCCTGCCCTCGGGGTGGCCGGTCCGTGCTGAGGCACGGACACCCCCCAGCCCTCGGCTCCGCCCGGGGTCCCTGAGAGCCCCCGCCCCTCCGCAGGTGGGTGCTGCTGCTGCGGAAGGGGTACCAGGAACGCGACGCGGCCCCCCGTGTCGCCGTGCTCACCAAGGTGAAGGGGGCGGTGGCCGCCGAGGCCGCGGGCCGGCGGCTCTGGGACGCAGCGGATCTCACCTGGCCCCCGCAGGTACGGCCGGGCCCCGGGCGGGGAGGTCACACATACAGTCAGTTGTCTTGGCAAGGGGATGCCGCAGGTACCACTGACCTCCAATAAGCCCTGGCAAAGCCATTAGTGCTTGTTCCACCCATGGTGTCACAGGGCGTCCCCTTGTACCCGCTCTAGTGTCAGCCCCCGTTGACGGCGCCTTCTTGCTTCCCAGGGAGAAAATGTGCTTTTCCTGGTGACTAATTTCATTGCCACGATCCGGCAAGCCCAAGGCACCTGCCCTGAGGTGAGTGAATGGACCTGCCTCAGCCTGGCCTCACAGGGGTGGGATGGAGCCAGTGGTCCTGCTGCTCAGTGGAAGACCAGATAAAAGGGAAAAATGGATTTATATTCCCACAAAACCCGATTTCCCTCATTCTCACTGCTTCACTTCCTATAAATCATTATCACTGAGCCCAGCACAATAGCTATTCTAATCTGTGCCCCTCTACTGTAAAAGCTAAATGTTAGGGACAATACTGGAGCTATCTCTGGAAAAGAAAATAAACCTAGGGACCAGAAAGGTATAAAAACCTCAGAGAAGCCTAGGGACCAGAACTGCATGAAGGCCTCCATCCTGAGAGACATTATGAATTCAAGCAACGTGGTTACTGACTGCTTTATCCCAATACAGAGTAAGTACAACCAAAATGCAATCAGTACAGGTTTTTTCCACTTTCTCAGGCCCCACGCTGGACACCAGTAATGGTATTTGTCCTGGTTTAGAGCAAATTTGGGAGAAAACCTCCTAATGGAGTCCCTCGAGAAAGCAAATTCAAGCGGCTCTTCCCTCAACTGGTTCAGGAAAAATACTTCCTTGGAGAAAAGTGGAAAAAACTGTTTATTTAACAGAAATTGAATAATATTAAAAAATAAAACCTCTCAATGTTCAAAGAGATGGCAAATCCAGAAGAGTCCTTTTCATGGGGTGTAGCTCAGCTCTCTCAATCTATCAGTTCCCCTGGTGCTGGAAAGTGCCGAGGCCCAGGCCCTGGTGAGCCACAGGCGTGAGCTCCTGGGGTTTGTCTGGGTTTTCAGTCCAGTGCAGGTTTGAAGAGATCCAAGAAAAACGGGAAATAAGCAGTCTGGGGAACTTCTCTGTCTCAGCTAGCTAAAAACCAGCTAAAAGCAAAGGAGGGCTCTGTCCTGCTGTCTATCCATGCTGCAGACAATGCAGTCCTGAGAAGCATGCCATTTCTGAGTGAGTGTCATTTCTGAAAACAAGCTGTGTGCTTCTTCTTTCTCCCTGTTTACTCTCAGAGCCAGTCTTAAAGGTGCTGAACTTAGATATGTAACATAAACAGAACAGGAGATTGGGGATACCAGCATCATAAAGTCACCCCAGGACAATAAATAGCGCTCTGCAGCACATCTGCACTTGCTCTCTCATACCTTCATGAGCCAAGATGTATATCCACATGTTCTACCAGAACTATTTGTGGTGTCCAGGACAGGGAACAGGGGGCCTCTCCAGCTCTGAACTCTTTGTGTGGTGGCACTGTATGACCATTCCAGGCTTTCTGCTGCCCTTGAACAAGTGGATGCCTTGGCACACACTCCATGGATACCTGTGTCATGTTTCCTTGATAACTCCCTGCTGCAGGACTAATGCCCATCTTAGTGTCCTGTTTTTAGGAGGAACAGAGCACAAGGTCTAGATGGTTTTCCAGCTAGCCAGCACTTAATGGTATATGTTCTCTGGTAGAAATCTTCCCTTTAAGGCTGGAGTCAGGCCTGCTCCTTCTCCCAGGCTGGACCCAGCTCAGCAGATGGGAGTAAATGTCCTTTAAGCTGAACCACTGCTGGCACTTTGTACCTAAGCCAAGCACCAATTGCATTAGCTCCCTTTAGCTCCTGCTGTGGCCAAATGCTGCAGGGGAGGAGAAACACTGGGCTTGGACTGGGGAAAATGACACCAATGATCCATCTTTAAAATGCTGAGAACTACTAAAGTCCCAGCAGGGAGGAAGACAAGTGCTGTAGGATATTTCAGGGTTCTCACAGGCAGCCACAGGCACCTCTGGTTTTGCAGTGTGCATGCCAAGGACACACAGAGCTGAGGATTTCATTCCAGAGCTGGGGTGAGTGTTATTGTGTATCCCAGCCTACATCCTGTGCTGGTCTCCAAGAGTTCCTCTGTTCCTGGCATTTGGGCTGTAGATGACATTCATATTTGGAAAGCTTTGAATAATTAGCAGCTTTTGGCTTTGCAGGGAGTTTGAATCATCTTAATATTCTTGACAACCAGAGTATTTGGTGCTTGCAGATGAGTGTGTGTGTGGCCAGAGGCAGCACCAAATGTGAGCCAAACTGTTTCAGCAGCTGTACACATGCACTTAAGTCTTTGCATCCTTTTATCCCTTTATGTTCCAATGTTTGTCTTCCTTTTCAGACTACCAAGTTCATTTCTTTCCATGCCTTCTCTTTCTCCCCTACATAGCCCCTTCCCTAAACACCTTGGGCAATTGCCAGATGTTCTCCTGCATCCCATAATGACTTCAGACTCCACCCATCCCAAAGATACTGCTCCTCTCAGATCATATTGGTGGGTTTTACACCTGAATGAGGGGCTGAGGCTGTCCTGGGGCAGCTTGGGGAAGGCTTGAACAGAACCTCACTTTTGAGTCCATAATTGAGGATTCCCCTCCTGCATCTGGGCCTCTGTGCCCCCCAGAGCTTGGGGGAGGTGGGTTTCTGATGAGCTGGTGATTCCTGTCATGGCCTGGGGTAGCTAGGGGAGGTGTTAGTGATATTTCCCCAACTACCATCATCTCTCTGTGTTTGAATAAGAGGTTTTTACTGCTCCTGACAATCAGGTAGGTCCAGAGTAAGGGTTAAGCTTTTCCTGTCTCTTGTAAAACTTGTGTTATGCTGGATTTAGGGTCTACTAAGTTCTCCCCCAGGGAATTCATCATAGTACTTTACAAGGTGTTTAATGGGCTCAGTCATTAGGGCCTTCCTGAATCTCTCAGTGCTGGTTCCCAGTTCCATCTGAAAGGTCTGAGGTATCTCCTGAGGCTTCCTCTGCCACTGAGCAGTAGGACACAAGTGCTCTGGAGAGGAAGGATTGCCCCTTGGACATGCCTCTCTTCTGACTGGCTAGAGGCTGGTGAATATTCATCTCTAACTATGTGGGAAGCACTTGGAGATGCAGGAGCAGCAGTGCTGCAGTGGGGGGGAGTGACAGCATGGCCTCAGGTAGCTGCACAACACAGTGACAGCACTTCTCTCTGTCCCTCACAGAGCCCCTCTGTCCTCGACGGGATGTGCAAAGAAGATGCAGATTGTCCCATGGGAAACCCTGTGGTTCATGGCAATGGTACTGGGTGTTTTGCTAAAGAAACAAAAACCTAGAATGGTTTGGGTTAAAACAGAACTTAAAGCTCATCCAGTTCCACCCCCTGCAATGGACAGGGACACCTTCCGCTATCCCAGGTTGCTCTGAGTTCTTTCCAGCCTGGCCTTGGACACTTCCAGGGATCCAGGGGCAGCCCCAGCTGCTCTGGGCACCCTGTGCCAGGGCCTCACCACCATCAAGAATTTCTTCCCAATACCCCACCTCAACCTGCCTCTGCCACTGGGAAGCCATTCCCCCTTATCCTGTCCCTCCAGGCCATTGTCCCAATTCCCTCTCCAGCTCTCTTGGAGCCCCTTTAGGCACTAGAAGGGACTCTGAGGTCTCTCCAAAGTCTTCTCCAGGTGATCAACCACAACTCTCTCAGCCCCTGTCTTATATTGTTTCCTTTCTAGGCATAAAAACTGGGAAATGTTTGATGTTCAACACCACTCATTCCACCTGTGAGATCTATGGCTGGTGCCCTGTGGAGAATGGCACCCTGCCCAGGTAATCAAACATGAGGAGACAGCAGATAATTGGGAGCTTTGGCTCCCTCCCTCTGCATTACCAGGAGTCTGACCATACTTGCCCAAGGGGCAGCCAGGCTCAGGGAGACCTCTGACATTGCCCTTCTTGTCAGTTAAAGTCAGAGGACTTCACCTAAGAGCACTTCTTGCACCTGTCCATTGTAGCCAAAATTCTGGGGTTGCAGGAGAGATTGCAGGGATCGGGAAATGGGGCCTTGACCACTGTGCAAGACATGACTTTGTTGGTGGTTGTTTTCTAGGAAACCACTTCTGGCTGAGGCAGAGAATTTCACTCTTTTTATAAAAAATACTGTCCACTTCACCAAATTTAACTTCTCCAAGTAAGTACAGTACTTTCCAGCTGGGCTGAGCATGCAGCCTGGTCCAGCCTTGGCACCAAGCCTGTCATGGGGCTGAGGAGCTGAAGCACTCGTGGAGCCAATGGCACCCAGGGCAGGTAGTGCTGGGCCAGTTAGAGCAGGACAGATTTTGAGGTGAATACAGGTCACTGCAGGTGTGCTGGGTGTGCAGCTCTAAGAGCAGTGGGATGGGGACCTCAGAGAAAGGGACTGGTGTCCATTTGCCCATGTAGAGCACTGTGAAGAGCTGGATAAGGCCAGCCAATTCCTAAACTCTCATTTGGAAATGAAACTAATATTTTTTTCTTTTAGTCCTTGCAAAGTGCTTTCACAGAAGGCCCCACAGCCCCAGCACACTGACTGTCCTGCCCTACTGTGGCAGGAGATGTGGCATGAAATGTCCCTGGTGTTAACCCTAGCAGTGACTAGAGCTGGGTGCTGGGAGGAAACAAAGGAGTACAAAGAGGTGGAAGGGAATGTCATGGCACATGCTATAGAGAATAACTCCATGGGAGATTCCTCTGGGCTGGTTTTTCTCCATCTGAGGCTTTAGGCAAGGCATTGACTGTCCCCCCACCAATGCACTGGTGGGCACAATCCAATGTGAGGGTCCCCTTTGCAGTCCCACAGCTGGGCTCCATTACCTCCCACACCCCTGCCCCACCTCTCTCCTGTCTCAGGTGCAACACTTTACAAACAACTGACTCCAGCTATTTCAAGAGCTGCACATATGATCCAGTCTTCAACCCCTCCTGCCCTGTGTTCCGTGTCCGTGACATGGTGGAGGCAGCTGGAGAGAACTTTGGAGACCTCGCACTGCTGGTACTTGTTTTTTATGTAACTATGGAAGGTAACTCAAAATTCTTCAAGGATGTGAGCAAGAAGCAGAGGATTGACCTGAAATGCTAAGGGAATATATGATCTGGGAATGTCTGAACAGTTAATGACTCTGCCAATCTGATCCCATGCTTCTCCTGGTGTAAAATGTGTTTTGCAGGGAGGAAGCATCAGAGTTCTTATTGAGTGGAACTGCGACCTGGACCAACCTGCTACCCAGTGCCAGCCACAGTATTCCTTCAGCCTGCAGGACAGGAGGTACAATTTCAGGTAAGGATGCTGGGACAGTGGCTACACAGGCCTGTGAGATCAGCACATGGCAGTTGTTTGAGATTTTAGTTCTGATGGATGTTCTGAAAGGAGCAGCAGGGCCAGCAAGTTTGCATTGGTCAGTTCACAGATGACACTGAGCTGGGTGGGAGTGTGGACCAGCTGGAGGGCAGGAAGCTGTACAGAGGGAACTGGACAGGCTGGATCCATGGGCTGAGGTCAATGGTATGAGGTTCAATAAGGTCATGTCAGATCCTGCACAGGGCTCACAACAACCCCATGGCATGTTCCAGGCTGGGGCAGAGTGGCTGGAAAGCTGCAGGCAGAAAAGGACCTGAAGGTGAACATGAGCCCAAGTGTGCCCAAGTGAGCAAGAAGGCCAAGGGTGCCTGATCTGTGACAGCCCTGATATGGCAGCACAGGGGAAAGTGCGTGTTCTCTGTGCTGGCCCTGCTGGGGCACCTCCAGTGCTGGCAGATCTGAGCCCCTCCTGACAAGAGAGACCTGGAGGGGCTGCAGCGTGTCCAGGGCAGGGAACGGAGCTGGGGAAGGGGCTGGAGCCCCAGGAGCGGCTGAGGGAGCTGGGAAAGGGGCTCAGCCTGGAGAAAAGGAGGCTCAGGGGGCCCTTCTGGCTCTGCACAACTCCCTGCCAGGAGGGGACAGCCGGGGGGTCGGGCTCTGCTCCCAGGCAACAAGGAGCTTTATTGGAGGGAACAACCTGAAGTTGCACTAAAGGGAGTGTTTAGATTGAATGTTAGAAAAAATCTTTTCAGTGAAAGGTTTGTCCAGCCCTAGTGCAGCTGCCTAGGGCAGTGGTGGAGTCTCCATCCCTGGAGGGATTTAAAAGCTGTGTAGATGTGCCACGTTGGACATGGTGGACATGGGTTAGTGCTGGGTTAACTGGACTTAATGATCTTAGAGACCTTTTCCAATGATTCAGTGATTCCAAGGCAACAAAGAATGGTAACTCAGGGCAGGGCCTGTCAGTACAGGGATGCTGTGGCAGTTCCCATACTTCAAAGCTCTGTTGTGTTTGGAGCTGAGCAGGGCATTACCTGCCTGAGAGAAGGTAATGTGACTGTCCCCACTTGAACTGGGCACACTGAGAGCTGCATGCTCCCAGTGACCCAGATTGGGTGCTGAGGGGATGCTGATGCCCAGCTGTTGGTGCCAGCAAGTCATTGCTGTACATGTATGCCCAGTTCCCAGCCTGGAGGACACCCAGGAACCCACCAGCCCAGCAATCCTTTGGCACTAGCACCCACATCCCTCCCTGCCTTCATGGAGCTGCCTTGCTGAGCCATGCCCATCTCCCACAGAACTGCCTCCTACTACTGGGGCTCGCAGCGGCAGCTGTACCGAAACCTGCTGAAACTCTATGGGATCCGCTTTGACCTCTCCGTGCATGGCCAGGTACTGTGAGCTCCTCAGCCCCAGGGCTGACTCCTCACACCACTGCTTCCACTCTACCCCCAGCGTTTCTGCTACCATCACTTCTCCCCACCTGGGTGAGCTCTTCACCTCTTTCCAGAGTATCCTAACCAGAGCAGGAGAAAAGAGTCTCTCCCATTTGAAGAAAAACCTTTTGGTAATGCCCTGAGGAGTGAGACTTCCCTCTCTGAGGGTCTGACGTGAGGGCTGTGAATTGTTCAGTAGGCAAGGTGGGCTGGTCTGGGCTTGTAGGTGTCTCTCTGAGGATCTTATGGTGGGAGTACCCTGAGAAAGATAAACCTGAACTCTAATGAACCTGGACAATTAATCCCTTCTTGATGAAAAGTACCTTCAGAGGGAAAAGGTGTCGCATGATCAAAGCTGGACATTCCCCAGCCATGTGCACTGAGAGCCCAGAAATTGTCCATGTCCTGGACTCATCCCCAGCAGTGTGGGCAGGAGGTAAAGCAGAGATTCTGCTTCTCTGCCCTGCTCAGGTGCAGTGCTGCCTCCAGCTCTGGTGTCCCCAACACCAGAAGGATTTGGAGCTGCTAGAGTGAGCCCAGAGGAGGGCACGGAGATGCTCAAAGGCTGGAGTCCCTCTGCTCTGGAGCCAGGCTGGGAGAGCTGGGGGTGCTCACCTGGAGAGGAGAAGGCTCCAGGGAGACCTCAGAGCCCCTTCCAGGGCCTAAAGGGGCTCCAGGAGAGCTGGAGAGGGACTGGGGACAAGGGATGGAGGGACAGGACACAGGGAAATGGTTTCCCAGTGGCAGAGGGCAGGGAGAGATGGAATATTGGGAAAGAATTGTTCCCTGTTAGGGTGATGATGCCCAGACACAGGGTGCTCAGAGAATCTGTGACTGCCCCATACCTGAAAATGTCCAAGGCCAGGCTGGACAGGACTTGGAGCAGCCTGGAATAGTGGAAGGTGTCCCCTGTCCATGGCAGAGGGTGGAATGAGAGGAGCTTTAAGGTCTCTTCCAACCCAAACTATTCCATGTTTCTATGATTGTTGATGCTACCCTGTGCAGCATCAGTCACAAATTCAGTGCTTAGCTTTCCAAAGAGGAAGCCTGTGCTGAGAGCACTTCCCCCACTGAGAGATGTTCACAGCTGGTCTTTTGTGCTCAGCAGTGCCCTTTGCACCTGAAGAAGGTGAAGCACACTGTGCAGGAGAGGGTGTACCACCTCTAGGCTGAGAGAGCAGGAGAGAACAGCCAGAAGGGAAACCACCAGACTCATTTTTGAAGGGAGGGACACATCACACCACGGTTGTGTTTGCTAGGATGTGGCTCCATGGGTGGCAGCTGCAGCAAGAGGGAGGTTCCTGCTATGCCTGCAGGAGCAAGTGGGTCACAGTAACCTCTGCTGCTTCTAGGTCATCAGGCACCTCTGTCCCTTCTTTGACAGCCTAAGGGGGTTGGAGTCAGCACAACAGCAGTTCCTACAAATGGGCATGGGGAAATATCCCTGCATCCTCCAAGCACCTCCTGACTTTGAGCACACTGCCCCACATGGCTCAGTCCACAACCTTCTCACCCCTCTGACCACTCTCCACCCTCTCTTACCCCCCCACTGTTTCTCACCAGGCTGGGAAGTTCAGCATTGTTCCTACTGCCGTGAGCTTTGGCACCAGCATCGCCTTCTTTGGTGTTGTGAGTACTCTCAATACACCCTTTTTCTTCCATCTGTGGCTTGGGATTTGCCATTTCTCAGTTGTTTCCCTGCCTGCCTGGGCACAAAGCTTCCTTAGTGCCAGCCAGCACAGAGGGGAGATGGTCTGGCATGGTGTCAGCTCAGGTCTCCCTGTGACCATTAGTAATGACACCACTGGATTGGGATCTTGAGTGCTGTCATGGTCACATCCTATGGAGGTCATGATTTTGTGTGAATCCTGGGGCAGAGTATCACTGGGATGCTGTCAGCAGGAGAGAGCAGCTCTTCTCTGCTTCACCTCTGACTCAGAAGGGACCCAGCGTCCTGTCACTATGGTGGAGCAGCCCCTTGTAGAGCCCTTCTCTGGCTCTACCCTTCCAGCAGAGTAACAGGGAGGTCCCCCACCTGCCCCCCTTTCCTCACTGACATGCTCATCCCAGTCCGTATGTGACTGTGAGGGTGCTGGAACAGCCCTCCCTGTCCATCCATTGCAGCCTGGGGATCCTGTCTGACCTCCTGGGACCGGGCTGGGTCAGAGAGGAGCCAGTGGAGGTGGCTGGAGGCAGGGCTGGCTCACTGCCCCAGCAAATGCTCACAGCTGGCTGCAGGGCTCCGTAGGAGCCAGGATGGAAAGCCAGGCATTCCTGGGGGAAGTTCCTTGTCTTCAATGTTTGTCTGTCTCCAGGCTACAATAGTCTGTGACCTGGTTCTGCTCTACCTGGATGCAAAGGCGGACCTTTATTGGAAGGGGAAGTTTGAGGAGGTAAGGATAGGGCCATATGGGGGAGAGGAGGTTTTGAAGTGAATCATTTTGGATTTGATGATTTTCTTGCCTTTTGGTTACAACTCAGTTCCCAAGACCAGGGAAAAACCTAGTGGAGCAGCTCTTAGTCTCCAACTTTCAGGCTTGGTTGCCAGTCTGAACTGGGAGAGGGATCCAGCTGGTGCCAAGGGTCAGGGAAAGTTGCGCCATGACCTCAGCTACTGTCAAAACATCAGTGGGTTGACATGGGGACCTTACCTGGAAAACCAATCCAGATTCATGCTTTTTCACCCTCTTCCAAATTGAATCTGTTGGAACTCTCTGCACAGACATGCCAGCTCTTAGTGCACATTCTGTTCTGTGGTTCATTGACAGGTTTATGTGCCAAGCATGATTCCATTGTGGAAATTCACTGCCCTGGTCAATCAGGGAATCACAGGGAGGCCCCTACAGACCAGTAGAGCTTGCAGCCCTGCCTCAGGTCATCTCCAGCTTTATCTGGCCAAATCTTAGAAGCCTCTGAGGCATGAGATCCCCCATCTCCTGGTGAACTGTCCCAAAGCTGCACCATCCTATGCAGGGGCAGGGGGGGAAACTTTCCTAATGCCTGATCTCAAATCCAGAGTGGAGTGAGGGTCCTGTACAGTGAATCTGGTTGCATGGAACCAAGCAGAGTACACAAGGACCACCTGGGCTGCCTCCATGGCTGCTGTATACTGATGTCCCTGTTCATTTTGCAGGCAAGACCCCCTAAAGGTAAGCCTGGGGCCACAGCTTAGGGACATTGGGAATGCTCCACCACAAACAGCCTTCCCTCCAGAGCCACCTCCAGGTAGATATGATGGGGGAGCCCTGGTGGAGGTGGGCCAGTCCTGGCACGGCCGGAGTTAGGGTCTGCCTTTCCTGGAGAAGCACTGGCAGCAGCAGCAGTTCTTGGCTCCTGGAGCACAAAGCCATCCCAGTGGCAGCTCGCAGCACTGACAGCTGGTGCTGGAGCAGAGCTGCCCCAGAACCAGAGTGTGCTGGGGAGCAGTTGATCCCGCTTGGCACAACAGGCTTAAAGAATTTTGCACTTCTCCATGTTCCAATGGCCATGGGCCTTGATTTCCCTTGAAAAACAGGGATGCAATGGAATAAAGCTGTTCTGGAAGCAGTAGGAGGCTCTGCTCTGTCTCTAGCCCTGGAGGGACTGTAAGCTTGTGGAGTGCTGCTGTTCTTGCACCTCACGGCACCCTGCAAGCTTTCAGCTAGGATGGGCTTCATGTGGGCCACCTGGATTCTCAGAAGCCCCCTGGGAAGTTCAGGGAGGGTTTAGGGGCCTAGCTTAAATTTACAGCCCTGGGCTGGTACTTCCTAGGGGTGTGCAGTGGTTCCTGCACCCTGGTTCCTGCCTCCTTCCAGGGCTGATGCTCAGCAAGGACAGGCACAGCCCTGGGGTAAGCTGGAACATTTCAGAGGTGCTGAGCCCTCAATCCCACTTTCCCCAGGCTGTGTTGGCTGGTGCAGGACAAGGGTCAGTTGGGCTGTGCCTGGGTGCTGCCTCTGGGGGCTCCACAAAGCTCAGAAACAGTGTCTGCGGGTTTGAGCCTGTTTAATGCTCCCTGCCAGGACCAGCTGTGTGGGGTGGAGGGGTCCTGCAGCACCACACCATCTCGGCTGCCTGTCCCCTTGTGCCCCCCAGCTCCAGCCGCTCCCCCCCACCCTCCAGGAACTGCCGCAGGTAAAACTGTGCTGCCAGCTGCTTGGTCATGATCCTCAGCGCCAGGAAGGCAGCCACCATCTCAAGGAGGAGGAAGACCAGGAACAAGCTGTGCATGGGCACCTCCAGCGGCAAGTGGATGACCTGGCTGTCTGTCAGCAGGAAGAGCAGGAGGGGCAGCTGGATCAGGAAGGAGAGGAGCAGGAATCCAGCCAGCTCGGGCACCTGCAGGATCAGAACCTGATGAGAGGAGGCAGTGGTGGGCTGGGGGGACCCTCTGTGCCCCTGGAGCTTCCTGCATCAGCCTTTGCTGGCCTTGGCACCCGGGAACCAGGGATGTCCCTGCCACATGGAGCTTTGGTCAGATGCTGTCAAACCCCCCCCAGTGCTTAAGGGTAACACAGGAGAGATACAGCAGGAGGGCAAATGGGTCCCCTTCATTCCCTCTCTCCAGGTCATGCCTGCACCCATGATTCTCTTCTGGGACAGCTCCAGGTAGAACTCCAGAGGAAGGACAGTGATGGGCACTTGGGTCCTAAGTGAGGGGACATCCAGTTCCCCCATTTGGGCTGATCCTCACTAAGCACGAGGGCCTTTGTGGCCAGGGCAGGCAGTGCTTACCTTCTCCTGGAGGTTCCCCAGGTAGCCCAGGTAGAGGCGGGAGCCCTCAGCCAGTGAGAGGATTAGGAAGGCTGTGACCAGCAGGAACTGGTAGTGCCAAGGCAGCAGGTGGTACTGTAATGGGGGCACAGCCTTGTCCAAGTCCAGCTGTCCATGCCCAGTTTCCCTTTACCTGTGCACCATTCCCTGTTCTCTATGCCCAGCTCCCTGTGCCCTCCTCTCCATACCCAGCTCTCCATGCTCTGCCAGCTCTCACCATGCTGGTGCCTAGCTCTGCCTACACTTCCCAACCATGTTAACCATTCCTGCCTGGTTAGTTCATGAGTTTCATCGCTAGCAGAGATGAGCAATATTTTCTCATGGGAGTCAGGGCATTTTGGGGATCCATTAATTCTGAAGAGGCTCCTCTGTCCCCTGCCCACATTGTCCCCCACCCAAGCCCAGGGAGAGTTGGCAGGAGCAGCTCCCCCCATCCCTGCATGCCCCATGGAATGGTACCTTCAGGTGCAGCATAATCCCCTCAGCCAGGCACCAGACTGGGAAGTAGTAGACGTTGAAGTAGAGCATCACCTGGAGGGGCAGGCTGGACAACACCTCGTGAGCTAGGCAGGACAGGCAGGGATGAGCAGGCTGCTCACCAGCCCTGAGGTCCCCCTGCCCCTGGGATCCCTCACAGCTTGCAGAGGGGAGCAACAGACCCTGGGTCCCACAAACAGCTGATTGCAGCAGATGTTCTTATTTTTGCTCCCCTCTTTGGTGGGTGCTGAGCAGGGTCACGGTGATGGACAGCCCCTGTTCCCAAGCCCCCTCCGCAGAGCCCTTCTGCCCGTACCTGGCTGGTAGGTGTGGGCGGTGCCACTATCCCACGTCTTGTTGTTGATGAAGAGGGAGCCACTGAAGGCCACCAAGCCCCGGCGCAGGCTGGGGGGCAGCGGGGTGGGTGCAGCCATGGACAGCAGCTGAGCCCTGCTCACCCCAGCCCGGCTCAGGCGGGATTAGCCAGGAGGGAATCAATGAGATAACAGGACAGGCTAATGCGCAGGGCCAGACGCCCATTGGCTCCCTGGGGACAGGGTTGCTGAGCTGGAAGGGGCATCTGGGGAAGGGACCTTCAAACACCAAGCCCACGCAGGAATCACAAGATGAAGTTGCAAGGAAATCACAAGCCACAGAGCATCTCCCCTCTGCAGCACCTTTAGGGGGGGTGATGGCTGGTTGTATCTGTCACCGTGACTTGCAGCAACTGCACCCTCTCCCAGCCAGGCTCTATCAACACAAATATTGCTCAAAGACCCCTGACAGAAGAGGATGCCTCATGAAAGCATGGTTCTCTTCCCCTGAAATGCTTCTTCAAGGCCTCCAGGTTCACAGAGCATTTAACCACCACTGTGAATTCCCTGAGCCCCATCCAGGCTCAGAGGCGCTAGGGAGGGCAGTGGGGGATGACATGTTAGGGGGTGGTTGAGCCAGAGGTGAATGGCAGGGAGAAGTTCTTCAGTAACTTCAAGTTTAAAATCACAGATTAAGGTGGGAAAAGCCTTCTAAGATCATGAGGTCAAACAATTAGCACAACACTGCCAGGGCCACTACTAAACCATGTCCCCTAGTGCTATATCTACACATTTTTTGAACACTTCCAGGGATGAAGACTCAACCACTGCCTTGGGCAGCCTGTGTAAGAGCTGGACTGCCCTTTCCACGAAGAAATTTACCCAATATCCACCCTGAGCCTCCTCTGGCCCAGCCTGAGGCCGTTCCCTCTGCTCCTGTCCCTGTTCCCTGGGAGCAGAGCCCGACCCTCCCCGGCTGTCCCCTCCTGGCAGGGAGTTGTGCAGAGCCAGAAGGGCCCCCTGAGCCTCCTTTTCTCCAGGCTGAGCCCCTTTCCCAGCTCCCCCAGCCGCTCCTGGGGCTCCAGCCCCTTCCCCAGCACGGTTGGTTGCCTTCTCTGAACATACTCAGTAAATGTCAGTTCTACCCTACAGATCTGGTCTCACCTCATGACCTTCAGCCTCCAACTCAACCCATAAGGTGCATCAGAGAAGCTGCCTCAAATAGTGGGAGTAAGTGCTATTAATGGGGTCCTTGTGTCAAGGAACACAAGAAACCAAAGATGATTTTTTTCCTAGATATAGCTAAAATGAAATTGCAGAGCTCACTGCCATATGCTGCCAAAATCAAACCATCTGGGGCTGAAAGCATGGTTAGACCAACACCTGATTGGCTGAAGTTGTAGGATCACAGAATGGTTTTGGTTGGAAGAGACCTTAAAGCTCATCTCATCCCACCCCCTGCCATGGACAGGGACGCCTTCTGCTACCCCAAGGTAGTCCAAACCCCATCCATCCTGGCCTTGAACACTTCCAGGGATCCAGGGGCAGCCCCAGCTGCTCTGGGCACCCTGTGCCAGGGCCTGCCCACCCACACAGGGAAGAATTTCTTCACTGCATCCCATCTTCCCAATATCCCAACCTTCCTTTGTCCTGTCCCTCCATCCCTTGTCCCCAGTCCCTCTCCAGCTCTCCTGGAGCCCCTTTAGGCCCTGGAAGGGGCTCTGAAGTCTCCCTGGAGCCTTCTCCTCTCCAGGTGAGCACCCCCAGCTCTCCCAGCCTGGCTCCAGCCCTTGGAGCAGCTCCATGGCCTCCTCTGGACTGGCTCCAGCAGCTCCAGGTCCCTCCTGTGCAGGGCCCCAGGGCTGGGGCAGCTCTGCAGGTGGGGTCTCACCTGAGTGGGGCAGAAGCAAAGCCCCAGTTGCCCTCCAAGCTATCCCCAACCTGCAAGCACACAGGTGAGGCATGGGCAGGGTGACAAGGCACAGCCCAGAATCCGAGCAGGAGCTGGTAGAGAGCTCACGATCAAGTCTGCATGGGCAGGCAAGGTGAGCAACCAAGATGATACCTGGGCAGTCTGGTGAGATGGGGCAGTGCAGCTGGAGGTCACTGCATGTGGCCCAGCTGGGCTCTCATTCCTCATGGGAACAGGCAGTTTTCTTAAGAGAAACTTTCTGTCCTGGCATGAGAGGTTGCAAGATGTGCCTGGAAAGGTGACAGAGAACACAACCCAGCCTTGCCCAGTTCCAGGACAGACTTGCCACTGGGAAGCATTCACCAAGGCACTGGATAAGGGGTCCCAGGTTCAACACCAGCCCACACCTGTGCAGAGGAGTAATACCCATCTGAGCCATCAGCCCTGCCCATGACCTGGCATATGTCCCAAGAAAAGCTAGAGTGGTGATTGGGACTTCTTGTGTCATGGGTGATATTACCAGCCCTGGTTGAAATAGCTCCTCTATTAAAAGCAGGGAATGGGACTTGTTACCCCTACTGTTGCTGTAGACTGGGGCAGAAGGTCCTTCCTCAGCCCCTGAATGGTCTTCAGCTCTGTGAACATGGGGATGATGCCCATTTTATTCAGCTCATACCCAATACTGGATGAGGCCCCATCAGAGGCAAAGGAGGTCAAAAAGCATCTTCCTGAAAAACAAAGCACTCTGTCAGTTGTGTCCTCAGTGCAGCAAAGTCATGCTGGGGGAGCTGTCAGTCTCAGCCAGTATGGAGAATATGAGAGAGCTTGGGGAAAACAAACAGCTCCAGGGAATGCCACTCTGTGCCACTCCAGCTGGATCCCCTGGGGAGCTGCCAAAGCCAAGTCCAACTATCCCACCAGCAGGACACGAGATACAAAGACAGATTTTTGTGGGTCATAGGCAGAGCTGAGGCAGCACCTGGGCAGCTGCCTCCACCCAGGCAGTGCCTGTGGCCCTAGACCACTCTGGAAGAGCCCTGCCTGGGGCACTGGGACCTGAGCAGTCCCAGCCACCTCTGCCCTCAGAGGAGAACCTGGGGACAGAAACACTGACATTTGCCTTTTGGAACCTGAGATGAGACTTGCAAGTTCCCATTGCTTTGTGGATCCAGAAGACACATAATGGTCCCCGTTCATCACTGTGCTGGAGTGTGCACATCCTGCTACTGTCCCTTCTGGTCATTCCATCTGAGGAAAGCTTTGCAGTGACACCAGGAGAAACCAAAAAGAGATGTGATAGACTGGTGCATTTCAACCCAGCTGAGATCTGAAAGACTGGAAATCCAAGTGAGCTGGGCACAGGTGGGAAGTCTCCAAAGAAGAGGTGCTTGAACAATCTGGCCAACATGCAGAGGTGACCCAAGATTTTAGAAAGAATCAGAAATGACCCAGACCCCAAGAATAGTATTGCTTTAATTTATAGGGGTGAAACAAATTAAAAATATAAATCCTTTTGTTTGGCACTCAGGGTAAAACACTGTTGGGGAAGGAGTCAGCCCAAGGGAGACCCTCAACCCCTACTCCACTGGGCTGATGGACACTGGGCTGTGGCTGGCCAGGTCCACTCCTGAGCTGGAGACTTGGCTCTTCTTCAGCATGGAGCAGGAAACAGGACAGCAGAGCACTGGGCTGGGAAATGCAACCTTGTCACTATGCTGGACGAGTGCCAGACAATGGACAACCAGAAACGTTCCCCAGCTACTTTTCCTCAAATAACATCTCAGCAACATCACTGATCCCATGATATCATTAAGGAGAGATATCCCAAGGTTGGCTGGAAGGGTGGTCACTCAGCCCAGGGCTGCAGCTGAGCCATCACAGCTCTCAGGTATCCCTGCTACACACTCTGGGAATGGGCCAAGTGCTGCCAGTGCTCCAGCCCAAACTGAGCCCAGGAGAGAGGGAACACACTCCATCCCCTTGGCTGTTCTAGGACAAGAGATGCTGGGACAGGGACTGATGAGCTCCAGAACCTTCAGTATGGACAAGGACCCACCTCTGCTGGTGAGGCTGCACAGGACCAGCCTGGACAACACAAACACCAGCTGCACAGAGATTACCCAGTGTAACCCCATCTCCTGGCCCACCCAGATGCTCCCTGGAGTGGGAGTGCACAGGGAGAGCTGTAGCAAATGCTGCAGCCATGCAGGAAGGGAGCAGATGTCAGGCTCCACAGGGATGCACATTGGAGCTCTGCTGGGAGAAAAAGGAATTTTGAAAGGAGCATCATGCATGAAAGCACAGGAGCAACCAAAGGCACTCATGCTGCTTATGGGGGGGAGGGATGTGCATGGTTCAGACCCTCCTGGGGACCCTCAGCCCCATGGCAGCATCCAGAGCCATATGGTGCCCATGTCCACTGCCAGTGCCAAACCCCACACTCTCTGTGGCCTGCCTTTCCAGAATTCCACAGCAATTGCAACAGCAGAGCCCCAGCCCAGCAGGCACAGGGGCAGAGGAGCTGTGGGAGATCCTCCTGGGAAGGTCAGTGCACAATGCTAGGTTCATCCAGGTCTCAAAGGGAAATGGCTGAGCCATGGGGTTCCCACCAGGCCGTAGAGCTGCTGTCCCATCTCCCCATGGCGAGTGCAGCATCAGGAGAGTGCAGCCATCAGCAGCGTTAGGAGCCTTTCCCTGTTAACCAGGACATGTCTCCAGTTCTAAAAGAGAGGAAAACCACAGTGCTGTGAGGGGTTTCTCAACATGCACAGGCAAATGCTCTTAGTGTCCCTCAGTGCTAGTCCAGTACTTGATGTCCATCCCAGCACCCTGCTCCCTCCTCTGCCCTCACTCACCTGTCACTAAACTGTCCAAAAAGTCACCTCCAGATCCTCAAATCTGTGTAAAACTGAGCTCAAATACTTTATTTGTTTATACTTAAAAGCAGCCCTCCAGCTGAAAATCCATGGAAAGCCACCAAACTCCCAGCCAAGCAAGATCCCAGCCAACAGGATCTGTGCCTGATGTAGCTCCTGGCAGCTCCAGCCCTAACCCCCATGTGAAGGGGTACAAAACAAAGACACCCCCCATGTAACCAGTGTCTCTACATGGGAATTACAGACATGACCCAGTCAGGGGGCCAGCTGTCTGTCGTGCAAGCCCCTCACATTCAGCACGCTCAGGACCCCAAACCGAACGTACTTGCCATGACGGACAAACAGCCTAAAGTTGTGAAAGCAGCAGAAGACAAAGAGAGAAAAGACATTCAGGTTTAATCTGGCTTCCTCCAGCCCCTGAGCCCCATCACAGGGCCAACAGATCCTCCCCATCCCTGGGATGTCCACAAGATACCACCTCCCTCCCAGTCACAAAGTGGCACAAAGTGGGACACCAGCAACCATTTCCCAATGAACTGGGGTGATGGCACAAGAAATTCTTCCCTTTGAGGGTGGTAAGACCCTGGCACAGGCTGGGCAGAGAACCTCTGGCTGCCCCATCCCTGGAAGTGTCCAAGACCAGGTAGGATGGGGCTTGGAGCAACCTGGGATAGTGGGTGGGAAGGGGGCAGGGGGTGGAACTGGACAGGCTTTAAGGTCCCTTCCAACCCAAAATATTCTGTCATTTTATGAACCCTGTCTCAGCTGAGTGGGGCCCCTGACATATTCCCCATCCCAGGAGTGCCCAAGGAGTCTGAGCTGGCTCAGAGCTGCCTGGGGGTTGGGAGTGTTCCTCTCCCTGAGCTTTTGAAAATACCTGTTTTTATTCCAGATGTGGAAACACCCCTGCAACAGGGACCCTCAGCAGCTCTGATTCCCACTCTAAAGGCTTCTTTCCAGCTGTTATCACCTCCCTGGCATTTGCCTTCCAGCACCCACCCTCAGCACAAAGCTATGCTCTTTCCTCTGCATGACCTTAAAAACAAAGTGAAGGGAGAAAAATGCCCTTTGCCTATGAGCTCCACTCCAAGGAACCAGAGGCTGACACACAGCCTGGCATCCTGGCACCACCAGCTCTCTGGGCTGGGTTGTGCATCGGGGGTTATTCACAGGCTACACATCCAGTCCTTCTCTGCAGGTCTCCTTAACTGACTGGGTGCCCAGGTGCACCCCAGCATCAGACACGATGTGCCAGTGCCCAAAGGCAGGGAGTATCCCCATCCCATCGTGTCTGTGCAATGATTTGGGTCCTGCTGTTTAAGACAAACCCCCTGTGTGTGGGGGATGCCAGGCCTGGAGGCAGCTGGGAAGCAGCACAGGGGGGATGGAAGGGTATGGAGAGGGATGAGTGGGAAAGGCTCAGCTCTGCCCAGCACCCCATGGCTGTGCTTAGCTGCTGCCCTGACACTGCCACTTTCCACTGTCTGTCTACTTACTCCACATCACGCTTCCGGATGGTCCTGCCAGCAGCCAGGACCTCGGCCACCTTGGAGACAATTGGGTCATAGTTCATGCTGGCCACAGCCACCACCTCGTCATTCCTAGGGCCAGGCAGAACAGAGCAGTTAGGGCAGCCTGGATGGCCACAGCTCCACCACCCAAAACCCACCATGATGAACAGAAGAGGGAGGCAAAGAGGAACACCCAGAGCCAGGCCTGATCCCAAGGTATGAGCACCACAGGGACTGTGCTAGTGACCGGAACAAGGATCAGGAGAGGCTACAGAGTGGCACAGCAGACCCCACTGGTCCCACTGATGTTCATGATGATGTGGTGAGTATCACAAAGTGCCTGGGTGATGGAGATAGCTCTGGCACCCTGGCATCTGTGGGATAACAGCACCAAAGGTAGATCTGATGGTGGATAAAAACCTGGACACCATGAAGAATGGCCAGCGCACTGCTGCCCTGTGCGGAGGGAGTAAAGAGGCAGATGGTCAGGATTTCCCTGTGGAACACTCATTTGGGGTGCTCCACATCCCCTTCCTGATCCTCACCTCCAAATGAGCAGAGTGCCCTGCTGTGAGCTGCTCCACGGACACCAGGACAGCTGGGGTGTCCAACTCCTGGGTCCCACAGCCCCAGCAATGAAGTCCCCATGTATATGGATGTCCAGGTTGGCTGATTGTTCCCCTAGCAGAATCCAAATGCAACCTCAAAGGCTGAGTAGAAAACAAATGAAGCAGAAGAAAGAGGATGTAAAACTGCTGGCGGAGCTTTGGCTAAAGGTCACTGGCAAATGAGAAGGGTGCTTCTCATTTGGGGTTTGCTAAGGTCAATCCAAGCATAATCCTTCAAAGCCTGACTCATGAAGAGATAATTTAATGTACAGTGTGAGATCAGGGAAGATGTGTGGGTAAGATTTAAAACTCTGGTGATATTCTTGAATAAACTGAAGAGTAGAAGCACCCACTAAACCAAGATCTGCTCTTAAATCCACTGCCAAAGTGCTCTGAGATCAACAGAGCAAAGAGCAGCTGGGATGGGAGGGATGTGTGGTAATTCCCAGGACAAGGAGAGCAAAAGTCATGTTTCAGAGGACTCTTCAGCCCTGTGCAGCCATGGGAGTTAAAGCCATCTCTCACACCTGTTTACAAAGCCATGGGGCAGCTCCATTACAGACTGTTTAGTTTCAAAAACTCCCATTCCTCAATAAGCTCATGGCAAATAAAGGAGAGCAGTTTCCTGAGCAGAGTCAATTACAAGATGGGAAACACAAAGTGGTTGGAGAGACCTATCCATCAAAACCAGGGGGAGATATGCTGTTCAAAGCAATGAATAACTGAAGTGTGCTAGGGAACCAGATGTATTCCCACCAGCTGCCCACTGGCTGAGCCTCAAACCCAGACAGTGCCCAAAGGGGCCAGCCAGGAAGGCAAATGCAGCCCAAACATTTCAGCAGGACATGGGGTAGCTGCTTCTTTTGCAAAGTAACTCATGACGTGCTGGTGAGCTGGAGCATCCTGCATCAGCACAGGCTTTTGAACACTTTGTCAGATAAATGGGAAAGCCAGGAGGAATTCCTCTTTTTCAAAAAGTCCTCAAAGACAACGAGAATTCCCATCCTGAACCTGGGATTTGGAGCAATCAGAAGTCTTTGTGAAGACTGAGGGGAGAGGGAAGCACCGTGCATTTGTTTACATGGTCTTCCCTTCCTTTTCAGGGTTCAACATAACAGAGGTGGGGAACCATGAAGAAGACAATTCCCCTAAGGTCTCCAAGATCTTAGGGGCAGGAAGACATCAGTCTGTTGTGAAGGCAGTGTCCCATAGGGATATCTGCAGAATGCTGTCCCCTACACCTCCCAGGCCTTTTATTGACCTCTATACAGCTCTGACAAAACAGCTTTCCTCTTCAAACTCTGGGGCAAAAGAAGCCTTTTTGTAAAAGCCAATGCTGAGGACAGGCTGTAGGAGTGGGAGCCACCAGTAGTTCCTTCAAAAACTAAGGAGGACCAGGAGGAGAAGGGTCCAAACCACAGGGTGGGCACAGCAGAAGGAAGCAGGAGGAAATGGTCAGCTTGGGACTGTCCTCAGTCCAAAAGCATTAGCACCAACTAGAAGAACCACCACCAAAAAAGAAAGAAATACTCCAGTGGCCTTTCACAGATAGGGAGCCAAGCAACAGGGGACATACTGGCTGACCCCCACCAGCCAGTGCTTCCCAGCACCTCCGACTCTCAGCATGGAATGCCATCCTGGTACCCACACGCCATCTCCAGGAGACCCTCCTGGGTGGCAGAACAACACAGTGCTCATCAGGGACCCCCAGTGCTGCCCACCAAGCCCAGGTCCCCTGGCAGCCCCTGTCCCTTGCAGCCACCATGGCACATAAAGCGTGGGTCCCTGGCATGGGACAGGAATTATGCACCTTGCTCAGGGCATTCCCTTTGAATGGCCTCCTCAGATGTTTAATTAAAGCAACCTGATGTTTCCTTTCTAATTAGGTTGAAATAAAGAGATAAAAAGCTCTCATATGGAAAAGTTGCAGGAGGGGAACACTCTCATAGCAGGTCTCCCCAGCACAGCTGGTGCCTTGTCACAAACCCACCTCTTTAGGCAATTTTGACCAAGCTTCCAGCACACTCTGAGCTGTATCCAGTGTGTAAAGGTCCCCAGGTGCCAGCTGGAGCCCCATCCCTGCAGGAGGTGTTTACCCAAGGTGTACAGGTACCAGGGGGAGCAGGGTGAGCACTGGGGATCTCTGGGGTGATACAGTGAGCCCCATACCTCTTCAAGCTCAATGCACACATCCAGGTGCCAGGCTCCATTCTGGAGCAACGTGGGCAAGTGGGTCAACCTCAGGGAGGGAGAAGGCATGGGGTACATTTCAGATGGGACAGAGGGGCAGTGAGATGATGTCTGCAGAGCCAAAGCTGGCTTGTGTCCTGAGCTCCCTCCTGATCCCTGCCTGGATGCTGCTGCCAAGTAGTTTGATGGCTGAGCTGGGCAGCCCTTTTCTTCCCTGGTTTCCCTCTCCTTATCCTTAATATCAGAAAGCACTTGGAGAAACCCCTCTGGTTCCAGCATGAGGATGTTCTGTAGCCACTGGTTTCAGACTGGGACGGACAAAGGCAATAGAAGAATAAACAGCAGCAAACATTTTTGAGATAAATTCATGGTGCACTGACTTTCCAGTCTAGACAGCCAGCATGGCTCCAGAACAGCTGAGGCAACACATCCCAGCTGCCAACACATCTCAAGAATGCATTCCCAGGTAGGCTCCCAAGCTGGGGGAGAGCTGGGTTTCACCACAGATGTAACAGTTCCTGAGTTCCTTCAAACCTTCACAGCTTGTGATAGACAGAAGAGTTTTTTGAGCTTAATTTGTCAAACCAGAAGCAGAAATAGTGCTTCTCTAGACAGAGCACTCTGTCCCGTGCTGGTCACAAATCATTATATGGTGCTGATATGGGAAAGAAATATTTGATAGGAATTGCCAGTATAAGCCATTGTCTGCCCACAGAGATTATGAGGACAAGGGATAGAGACACCAGGTCCAAAGACCAGTTTAACTTGTACAATCAGAACATCATTTCTGCAGGGCCTTGTATAAGTGTTCCATAAGCTCAGTCTGCAGAGGTGAACAAAACTGACTGACAGAAGTTCTGGCACAACTATTTTCCAGCCTAGCAGAGTATTCTCAGGTGAATGTCTGTGTAGGAACATGGATAAGAGAAACACTTACTTGGTATAAAATGCCACAAACTTCAGTTCATCTAAATCTCCCTGAATGACAACATCATCGAATCCTTCCCCATGGCCTGAAAAGCAAAGAAGTGGATTCAGCAGCAATTCCTCCAGATCCAGCTCTAAGACAAGGTGTTTCATTCCAGCACTACATGGAGAACATCCTGCAGAGACCAGCAGCAGGAGATGCGGGTACCAAAAAACACAGAATCACAGGAGAGTTTTGGGCTAGAAAAGTCCTTAAAAAACCTCTTGTTCCCACCCTCTACCACAGGCAGGGACACCTTCCACTACCCCAGGTTGCTCCAAGCTCTGTCCAACCTGGTCTTAAACACTTCCAGGGGTGGGGCAGCCACAGCTTCTCTGAGCAACCTGTGCAGGGCCTCATCACCCTCACAGGGAAGAATTTCTTCCCAATATCTAATTTAAGTCAATCCTCCATTCTGTTTTAGAGAAGTGCACTTCATGGCAGATGGGTGTCAGAGACACTGAACCCCCTCAGAAGCCAGGCAGGGAAGCAGCCCTGTGGCAGAAGTTGGTGGGGAGGGTTCCCAGTAAAGGACATGACCCTGGCTTTTCTGTCCCAGGACACCTCCAGCAGCACAAACTCTCAGCAGCCCCAGGGAGCCCCTTACCCGCATATCGGATGCTCTTCCCAAACATAGCTGTCCACAGGTACGGGACAGTGCTGATCTCCGTGCCGTGGGCCAGCATGTTCAGCGCGGCGATGCGGCCTGCAAGAGAGCACAGGTCACAACATCACACAGTAAAGTGAACCAGCAGCCACAGAGTACAGGAAAACCAAGAACTGCTTCTGAGAAAACCCACACAGCAACAAAGACAAAGCAGGAAATACATGAGGATGGACTCAGACTCCTTCCCATGGTGCAGCTCCTACTCATCACCTCCACTGCCATGAGCCATGCATACCCATGGGACTCCTTCCCCCCAGCTTGTGCAATAGTGACAGGGTTGACAGTGTGCTGAGCTCCTACCCCAGATGGGGATGGGATAGACAAACCCTTGAAGGGCATGGAGACTGCTGGAGTACAGTCCCTGCTGCAGAAGCATATCTGAACAAGGGAGAGGTGTCCAAAGACTGAATTCGGAGCTGTGGTTCCAAAACCTCTCACCCAGGGCACAAGAAACCTCCCTGTGGGACTGTGGCCATGAGGGTAGCCCATCACACCAGGGGTTCCAGGCTGACAAGAGGCAAGAAGGGTCGGAGCTCTGCTGAATACTCCTGGGCCAGCCTGGCAGTGTGGGAAGTCCAGCTGGGAACCTGAGCCCAGGCTGGCATTAGGATGTGAGCTCCTAAAATGTCCTGGGACAGGGAGTAGAGCTGGCTCCCACAGCAGTGCCAGGGAGCAAAAGGAATATGGGAAAGCCTGTCCCTGGGCTCCTCTGTGCTGGTGATGAGGCATTGTTAGGCAAAGCTTGGCAAGAATGCTGACAGATGAAGGTACAACAGGCAGTATAAGATACACATGCTTCAGAATGTTCAAAACAACCACAACAGTCTCTCTGTTGGCAGTTGTCTCATTCTTGCCCTGGAGGATTTGGAAATTTCCTAAGAATCTGGAAAAGGCACTTTTCTGCAAAGTACCTACCATGCATGTGGGCCATCTGCCAGTGGGGAACATTCACCTTCTTGTTATTCCTCAAGGCCAATGGAAATGTGACAGCATCTCCAGCAGCAAAGACCCCTGGGATGTTGGTCTGCATCATCTGCAGGGGGAAACAGAGGTGGGCATCAGTGGGGTTTGAGCCCTACATGAACAGAAACTCCAGAGCTGGAGTGGTCCAGAGCTGCCACAGTCCCTCAGAACACAGAAAACCTGGGCTGTGGGACCCCCAGAGGAGATTTCATTCAGCTTTCTTCACCTTCAAATGAGAACACACACATGCAGGGACCTACAGTATCCCCCAGCTAGTGGGTTATCCATTAAAAAGACACACTGACTAGTGTCCTGGAGCCCTTCTCAGAAGTCTGGGGTTTGATGGTGTTTGCAGATAGAGCCCAGCTTATTGCAGGGATGAGCGCTGCATGGCACTGAGCCACAGCCTCCTGACTCCTTTGCCCAAGGCACCAGCACCCACCAGCTCCAACACTACTCCCATTGCAGTCACTGGTGGTGGGGAGAAAGGATGAGATCTTTTAGGATCCTTGAAAAAATGGATCTATCTCAATTTTTTCCCCTCTAAATATCCACACCGCTCCAGGACAGCTCAGAGCCAGACCCAAGCCAGAGCATCCAGGTCTGGGGTTTGCACACCCCCCACTTGCAGAGATGGAGGTCCCAGGCACTCCTAGTGATGCTCCCAGAATCTCAGCATCTCACAGAATATCCTGAGATTAAAGACAACCACAAGGGTCATCAAGTTCAGTTCCTGGCCCTGCACAGGCCAGCCCAAAGAATTCAAAAAATTCCAATTCTGCCAATCTTGGCAAATAAAAGGCCACAAAAATCTCCTGTGATAGCAGTTTGGAGCCCCAAGGAAGCTCATCCAGAAGAGCTGACCCAGCTCCTCCTCCTCTCCCTCCCACAGGGGCTGCCCCTGGGCTCACCTTGTTGACCACAATGAAGCCCTTGGAGTCGATGTTGATGCCACTCTGCTTGAGGAAGGCTGTTGCTGGGACTGCACCTGGGGGGAAGCCAAAGGCCACTGCTGCAGTGTCTGGTGCTCCACAGCCCTGGGGGCTGATCCTGAAGCCTTTCCCTTGCCAGGGCAGTGGGGCTGCCCCCAGGGACAGGCAGCAGCTACTCTGGGAGTGTGGAGCACGATCTGATACCCTACAGAGCCCCACTGCATCAGCCTCTGGTCCCTCAGGATCCCTGCTCTGCCCAAGCCACCACAGTGTAACTTGTCCACTTGCCTTTTCAAGTGCTTGGAGATAATTTTCAATTTAATTCTCTTTTATAGATACTTTGAAAAAAAATATATTTAAAATGGAACCTCGCAGTCTCCAGGCAGGGCTCCTTAGCCTCACCCCAGTCTGTATATTTCTTTCACCTTCCTTTTAGTTTTTTAATTTTTTTTTTTCACTTCCAGCCTTTTAACAGATTAGAGTAGTCAATAAAAACAACAAAACCAGGATTAAATTAGTTCTGTGGTTCTTCCAGTCCACAGCATTTTAAAGAGGGAAGGAAAGGGAATTTTTCCCCCCCAAGTGTAAATGGGAAAAATATCATATTCTATGGAGTATTTTATTTTATAGTATGGGATACATTTTTTGATTGCTGTAAGCAGTAATTAACAAGAAAAAAAAAAACACATTAAAATTCAGTTTGGGGAAGTTTTAATAAAAAATATCTTGAGAGGATGAAACTGCTTCAAATGTGTTTTTTTTTCCTGGGAAAAAAATGGATTACTTCTGAAATATATTTTTTTTTGGATTTTGTTGTGGGGGCTCTAGAAATGCCTTTTTTAGATATGCAAACTCACGTGTGGCAGTGCAGCAGGACTCGCAGACCACTGCCAGTACCCCTGGCTACCCAGCCCAGGGACCTCCTGATGCCATCTCCCCTCCAACTCCTTCTCTGCCCTCCCTTCCTGGCTCTGCACCCACACAACCCTTACCAACACCCACGACACAGACGTCAGCACGCAGCACCTTCCCACTCTTCAGCACAACCTCCTTCAGCTGCAGGAGACACAAGGGGCAGGGGGCACATCAGAGTTATTTTAGGGACAAAACCCCTCTGTAGCAGCAGGAGGCCAAGCTGGCAGCTCACCTCGTTTGTGAAATGCAAATTGACTATAATTCCTTAGAAAAGCAGCAGGAGGTGAGTGGGAGCAAGGAAGACACCCCACACACCACACTGGCATACATTTGCTCCTGGGGGCCAAATCCAAGAGTATGAATTTCAGGGGATAGGGAAGAGGGGAGAGCAAAACCCCACTAGGAAAGGAATGGCAGCTCTGGGGGATGCCACAGCAGTACCCCCAGGGAGCCCCTGCCCACCACTTACCTTCCCCTCCTGCTCCCGCAGCTCTGACACCTCTGTCTGCATGTAGAACTTCACCCTGTTGTTCTCAAACATCTGGAGGGAGGGGACAAGGGACAGAGCAGGGGACATCAGGATCCTGAACCATCCTGGTCCTGATATCCCACTGCCCCCAGCACTGCCTTGCCCACCCTGCAGACTTGCCTTGACCTGCACTGCTAAAGGGATAACATCCCCAAGATGGCTCTAGATGAAGGTGCTTCATAGCACGTGGACCATGGCAGGGAAAACAGCCCATTCTCACTGACTACTGCCATCACAGCTTTGTCAATAAATGTGAAGTAAATTAATTAGAGCAATAAATTAAACATGCAAAATCTGCTGTTACCAACCCCCCCAGATGGGAAGGCAAGGTCACCTTCATGACAGCACGGCCAACCCTCTCCCCAAAGAACTTCTTGAAGGGAACATGCTCCAGCTCCACCAGGGACACCGAGTGCGCCCTCTCCGCGAGGTAGGCGGCCACCTCCATCCCTGGGGAAGAGAACCAAGTCCAAGCAGCCACATTAACCCACACTGCACACACCTGTGTCCCTGGCTGCAGACAAGGAACAGCTTTACCCACTCCAAGTGGGGAGGCTGGAGCTGCACTCCTGGGGAGCCACCAGACCTGATCACACCAGGGATCACACGGATTCAGGTGTTCTTAGATGTAGGTTTTAAAGACCAAAAGGGGGAATTGGCTATGAAATCCCAAAGTGCCCTGGTAAAAATATGGAACAAGGGACCTCAGCCAAGGAAAACATTCGTCCTACGGCTGGGACAACCTCAGCTCTTGGGAGCAGCTGTTTTCTCCCATCAGAATTTTGAATTTCAGTGCTGGGAATTGCATGGGAACCTCCACCAAAACATTTTCTATCTGTGGGGTTTTTTGGAAAATAATCTTTTTCATGACCTGCAGTTTGCAATTGGCTCCCCACACCATATGGTTTTCTGTAGATCATATTGATTCAGCCATTAAAAGCAAGTTTATCTTTTTTAAAAGAAAAACAAATAATGAACATTTCACAATAAATTCCCTGACTATATATTCCCTGTAAATAACCATTTACATTTAAGGTTTGCAGGACCCACTCTTATTTTGTTGGACTCACAAAAATTTTGTTGGAACCATATCAAGCAAAAAGAAGAACCATCAAAGAAACAAAGACTTTTCCTGTGCATTTTAAAAATTCACCATACTCCTAAAATGTAAAAGAGAATAAGCCCACAGGCTCCTACCCACCAAAAAGACTCTCCTGACTGAAGCCAACTCTAGACACACCAGCTTTGGACCCATGTGAGCACCAGTACTTGTCTTGACATGTGCTTTTCAGACTGGGACAGAAATATCTGTGTCCATGCCAGCCCAGCCTCTTTGAAAAATCAATTTCCTCAGCACGGAAATGTCGTTACACGCAACTGGGGCTGGAGGTTGGACTATCCCACGTCCAATTTCATGGGGATGTTACCTCTAACTGGGCAGTGACAACCAGGACAAGGGACTTTTCCCCTCTGCAGGCAGAGGCGCAGGGCTGGGACAGGGACACGGGCCAGGACTCACCCAGGAAGGATGCTCCCACGATCACCACATTCTTGCTCGTGGCCAGCTTCACCACACGATTGGCATCTTCAGGTGTCCGGATGTTGAAAACATTTTCCATCTCTTTGCCTTTGCAGCTGAGAGTTTTAGGCCTGGAAAACACTGAGGGTGATACAGCTGCTTTTCCCAACTCTGAACAGAGTTCAGTGCCCAGTCAGGATTGCAGACACTCTCTTTGGGGCTCCAAGAACATTCCCAACTTTCCTTTTTTTCACCTTTCTCTGGGCTGGAGACATAACATGGAAAAACCCAGATGCTGTTGGCCAATGGTGGAGCAGGGGATGCTGAGCAGCCACCCCAGATCCATCACGGACTGGTGTACCCACAGCTTCAGGGGAGTTCCTTCCTGGGGCAGTGCAGCCAGCACAGGACAGGCATTGCTTTACTCTACTTGCTATGCTCAATTACTGGCATGTCATAACATTTTTATGACATTTAATGGAACATAGAAAACTCACTCTGTCCTCCAGCAGTGCTTTGGAGTCATATATTGAAAGTTTGATAAGGCTCTGCAGATGCAGAGAGCAGAACTCTCCATTCCCATGGGCACACTTCTGATGCTGCAGCAGCTTAACTGTGCCCTCCCCAGGCACTTACTGGAGCCCATATATTTTTAAATATCTGGCCCCTGCATACCTGACTCACATCTGGAAACAGGACAGAAGATCCTAAATATTTTAAAAAACATTTACCCAGTATACCCGGAGCTTGTGCATGAGAATTTTGAAATTATTGCCAGAGGCTAAATCCTCTTTTGAACCTAATTGGGTGGCTGGTGCATATTGCATTTTGGCTGTGATGCTGTACAACCTAGTACCAGCTATTCACACCTTGTGGTACTGGCTATGACTGGTGGCACTTTGGTTTCCAGTTTAAGTCCCTGCTTTGCCTGTTCTACAGCATCCTTTCCCCAGATCATAAATTATGCAGGGGCTGCATTTCTCCTACTTCATTTTATGGCTTGATGTAAGGAACACAAGGAAGGAGAGCCATGATGCCTCATTTTCAGCTTAAACTGCCAATTTTCACAGACCTCCAACTGAAAACAAACTAATCCACTACTTCCAGGGCACAAGTGACAACAGCAATCCAGGGTGATGCTCAGCATCCCAGCACATCAATACCACCTTTCCCTATGGCTGGACCAGGTTCAGTCCTGAAAATTCCTATCCTGGGGCCAAGGCTCCCAAAGGGCCTGCTAGAATGGGGCAATAGCAACATCTAATTAAGGCTGCAACAGCAAAGTGTTAAGCCTTAATTACTGAGAAAGATCTCAATGGTTGGCAGAAAATGAAAGATGGAAATTCAGAGGGATGATGGTTGTCAGGGCTGAGTGTTATCAAGGAGTGAAAAGAAGAGCAATGTGACAGAAAATGCCCTCAAAAAAATTAAGATATTTACACTTTGGAGCTTTTGTTAAAGAAAATAAGTTCAAGGTTCTGTTACCACTGCTGGAAGTGTCCAAGGCCAGGTTAGATGGGACTTGGAGCAACTTGGTTGAGTGGAAAGTGTTCCCTGGCCGCAGCAGGGGTGGGTCTGGATGAATTTTAATATCCCTTCCAACAAAAACTATCCTGTGATTCTGTGATTCTATAATATATGATGTAGATATATATGAAATAGATATATGATGATATATAGATGTAGATACATACAGACATTTCCAATATCTCTTGTGTTCCTTGGCTTTTCCATACTCAAATTCAGTGCTCAAATTCACCTGCCACATTTCATCCCTTATCCCCATGCACAAGCTCCTCACATTCTCAGATAAAACAGTTTCTCTTGATCTTTAAGATGTTTGTCTGAAGCTTACATGTTTCCTGTCGCTATCAGCAGCTTGTTGTATTCCATCTTAAACCCATCCTTGAACACAGCTATCTTGCTCTTGATATCCACAGCCGCCACCTAAAATCATTCCTAAATAATGTTAAGGGAAGAAATCCCAGATTTTCACCAAGGTCCCAGCCCAATCAACTTGTCTGTCAGGTTTTAGTACTCCATGTTAGTTTTAGTTTGTTAGTTGCTTTTTGTTAGTCTGTTAGTTTTAGTCCCCCGCTGTCCAAAACCTCACCAACCCACAGCATATATATTCCTAGCTGCCTTTTCACAAATCCTTGAAGGTCTCCCAATATAAATAACATAATGGGGAGAAATATTTAATCCATCATTGTCTGCACTGTTTAAAGGCTGATTATCCTTATCAGATGGTGCCCGGTTCCCGAGATCCACATGAGGAATGGCAGGTAGCACATGATGGTCACCACAGATGGCCACACCATGGTCACACCCAGCGTGCCCTTCCTGCCACTGGAGCACTGCATTAGCTGTGTTTTGAACAACCACAGGCAACTTGCACTCTGAGGGGCTGGGGGAGACCAAACATTCACACACTGGCACACAGTGAGCCAAGAACAGAGACACATTCCCTAAATACAGCCTTTGCATACCAGCACTTTCCTTCAGGTACACACAGGACTCTCCTTACCTGCATTTCAGTCAAGACTTCGATGTCATAGGTGCAAAAGAACTCCTTGGGGCGCAGGGCAATCTGCTCAGGGTGGGAATCCATTGACTGCAAAAAGCCATTTTTCTGTCAGCTGCTGTGGGTTGAATGGGTGAGTGGAGAAACAGCTGCTACCAGCACAAGTCAGCACTTGTTGCACAGGTTAAGGGAATGGCTCTACAGGGCTGGAATAAAAGTCTGTTCAAGTAGGAGTCGTCACAAGAGGCTGGTCTGGGCTGCGGTGCCTTCTCTGCTGGTTCAGCGTGGGGCTGGTGCTGAGTGGCTGAGGCAGGACCACAGCAAGTGCTTTGGAGTGTCAGCAAAGCAGACATAACTGCAGCCCCTCCCAGCATGGACAGGTTCACAGGAGCCAGAGAAAAGCCTGATTTTACAACACAGGTGGCAAGGCCCTGGAATAGGTTGCCCAGGGAAGCTGTGAAAATGTTGGACAGAAGCAAAACCTGGTCTAGTAAAAGGATTCCCTGCCCACAGCAAGGGGGTGGCATAGGATGACTTTTAGAAGTCTCTTCCAACTCAAACCATTCTATGATAATTTGAAAAACAGCCAGTTACCAGGGCAAATGTAAGCTAGAAGAGCAGCAAGAATAAGCAGCATTAATACACAAGGATACACTTTAAAAAGTACCCAATTTATGCTGCACAAGTTCCATCGAATGCTGAAGCAAGGGGGTGGGGCCCATACCTGCACATCTTCAGCTGCAAGATAAAGGTTCTTGCTTTTCCCAGGCTTCCCTGGTCACTGGGGTGAGATGTACATCTTTACACACAGGGTTGAGCCCATGATCATCCATTCTCCTGACTCTGTGGACACAAGCTCATTCAGGCTGAGGACAAGCTGAGCATCAAGTGACCTGTTGAGTGTGCAGGCTGCTCCCTGCTGGTGTCCCTTCCTGCCTGCAGCGTAGCAGGAACAGGCACAGGTGCCATGCTCAAGCCCCGCTGTAGATCAGGACAGGCTCAGCACCAGCATCTACTCATGCCACACAGGGATGATGTTTGGGCTTGATCCAGGAGCAACAGGGGATGCAGGAATCAAGGGCTTTCCTATTCACCCATGGAGATGGATGTTGAAGATCCTTCTGCCTGGAGGTGGCCTGGTCTGGGGCTGGAATGAGCCTGCCAAGACACTCCCTTACTCTGACTTCAGACAATGCTCTGCTCAGGAGAGTCTGGTGTTAGAGGACTCGAGGCAGGGGCAGCATCATACAGGTTTTACTGCAAATTCTTTGATAATCCACATTTACAGAGAGAAACACCTGACCTCTCTGTGACACTGTGTAAGGAGGGCAAGGCAGAGCAGTACACAACCACTACAGCTTTTGCTGCTGCTTGGGGCACTCAGGACAGTAACAGATGTGGCAACACACAGGGAATAGGTCATGGGCCAAAGGGGGCAAAGGGAAACAGTCCAGCAGGACCTGGAGACAGACTGATAACAGGGCAGGGCAGGGCAAAGGAAGGGCAGTGCTGCAGTTTCAGGGAGCAAGAGCTCTGCTGCTTACAGAGTTAGCACTCCTTCTCCAATGGCTTGAACAGGTTTAGTCCCACTCACAACAGGATTAAGGAAAATTTCATTTTTTCCTACCCTCTTCCCAAAAATTGTGCCTTCTCTACCATGGGCTTTGTGCACCTTCCAAAAGCAACTACAACCAGAGGGGTCTAGTAGAGGATTTAACAAACCATGTACAACATCTCTTGCATGTGAAATGCTCTTACTATTTAACAGAGAGAAGAACAGCCATCTAAGACTCATACATGGGGATAAGTGTTTGGAAGAGCTGTCTGGCTGGGACAGGGGCTCTCAGATTCTCTGAGCAACCCCAGCACAACCCCTGTGATGCTTGGATGCAGGTACCAGGCAACTGCTCCTCACCCCAGGCAGGACTCACAGAAGCACAGAAATGGTCTGAATGCTCCCAAACAGCCATGTGCATGTTTGCCTGTCTGGAAACCCCATTTTTGGGTGCTGGAAGCAGAGTCAGATGCTGTGATTGTAGCAGTCCCCACCGGTAAGCATTCCTGACATGAGGATCAACACACAGTTCACCTTACGTTATCTCCAAGCTCCAAGGTCAAATGCTGCTGTCCAACTTGAGCTGCTGTCTGACATCAAAGAAGTCTCAGGAATCGGCAGCAAAAGAATCTGATTAAAGATCATCTTGTGTCTATAAACTGGAATGCAAAATGGGATGTGTGCCAGAAAAAGTGACCTTTGCACTTCCATCAAATTATCAAGTTGTGATGACAGTTGAGAATCATCCAAATTACGGCACAAAGCATCCCTGGGCAGCAAGAGACAGGCACTAATAAAAACCCTGGTAGACAACACCATTTCTTCACATGCTCCATCTCACTGCCTTAAAGATTTTGATCCAGAAACACTTTAAAAAGACCCATCCAGGTACAAGCTGGCTAAGACAGCTTACCATTAGATCTTGAAGAAAGTATCATATGAATCATGGAATGGTTTGGGTTGCAAGGGACTAAATCGTCTCATTTTGTCTCATTTCAGTTTGCAGGGACACCTTCCACTAGACCAGGTTGCTCTAAGCCCCATCCAACCTGGCCTTGGACACTTCCAGGGATCCTAGCTTCTCTAGACACCCTGTGTTAGGGCCTTACCACCCACACAAGGAAGAATGTCCTTGTTTTTCTCCTGGAGTACTCTTATATCAGTTTGAACAACTCCTTTTTTGTGTTTCATATTTCAGTCACAAAGAGGGAAGAAAATTCAAAGGAAACAAAGACAGGAAAACGAAGGAAATAGAACCTTGCTGCTGTAATGAATAATAGCAGGGAAAGGTCCTAGAGCAAATTTTAAAACTGGGGAGAAATGTGGCATACCCAGAGTGATACAAACCTTACTGAGCTTTGGTCTGTCATAGGGCAAGTGTCTGTCCATGGTGCACATCACAATTCGGTCAGAAAAACCCTCCTGGCGCAAGGTCTCTGCACAGACCAACCCAGCTGCCCCTAAGGGAGAAGGAGACCAGTGACAGCCATGTGTATGTGGCCTTGGGAGGTCTGTGCCCTTTACTGCTAAACCCACTGGGGCTAACTCAAAAACTGCCATCTTCACCAGCCCTGTCCTCACTTCACAGCATTTCCTAACTCAAACAGCTCACATGGGTTGGAGCAGATGCATGAGGCAGGAGAAGGGACACTCTTTGGACTGTGACATTAACCTTCCTGTCTGTCCCTAAACTGTCACAAACCCTCGAAGAGCACATCTGAGGAATGATGCTAATGCCTACACATCTCTCACAAACTCCAGGCCACAAGCAGCTGCTCAGACCCTTGGATTTCTCTGGTCAGGGAAGGGTCTGCACACCCTGTGCCTGGCTGGCACGTCCCTTTTTCCCTGACTGAACTGGTGAGACTGGAGAGCTCAGGTGAGAAGTCCAGAGTCTCTTCTCAGTCGAGGAAGCCTCACTCCATGGTAAGTGTTTTTAGGGACACAGATTCTGTAACACCACTGAGAGAAGATGGACCTGGACCATATCATGGTTTGGTCCATCAACAAGACCCTCCCACTGATGGAGCGAGGGGACAGTGGAAAAAGACACAGGTGGGTGGACATCCTTTGCATGCTGCCAGGAGCATCCTGAACCAGAGCTGATGCTGTGCTGATGTCAGAATGACCCTCACAAATGCAAGGGACTGCAATCAGTTGCTCTCAGCTCTGCTGGGCATGGCTGGATCTCGGTCCCTGACACAGGGCTCAATGAGCAGTCTTTCCCCAACACTTCTTCCCCAAAAATCCAGTTTTGAAATCTCCTTTGGTGTCCACCAGAATACATTCGGGTCTTTAACAGACCTGTGAATTTATCTGGTAAAGCCTGAGACGTTTCATCAGCAGTGGCTAATGCTGTCTTGTGGAGTGACCTCAATGAGGATTGTGATGAGTGTCCAGACCTGCCATACACCAGGACATTCCAGCTGACCTCAGGGAGCAGCCTGTTCCATCCTGGCATTCAGTCAACAAACAGCCAGGGCACAGGGAAGGGAAAAATGTCACCCAGTCAAGCTGGTTTTCCCCTTTGCTCAGGCTCTGAGACACACCTTAGCTGATCCCAATTTCCACAACTTGAATCTGGTGATTCAAGACCTTGAAACTCATGTAAAAATAACCCATGTGCCAAGAGCAGATCTTTCCTCCCAGTCCCAGGAACAGAAGCTCCTGTCCTCCTCCCACCCTCCATATCACCACAACATGGCCCAGCCTTGGCATCTAACCCATTCCAGAAACTTGGTAGATGGGCTTTATCCCATCAGGCTTTCTACAAAAATGGCAATACAGAAATTCTGGACTGGGACAAGAGGAAGGTGGGAAAGGAAAGGGGAAGGGAAAGTAGGAGGGGAGAGGGGAGAGGGGAGAGGAGAGGGGAGAGGAGGGAAGGGAAGGTGCGGG
>NC_031784.1:13579595-13610083 GCF_001522545.3 Parus major
GGGAAGGGAAGGGAAGGGAAGGGAAGGGAAGGGAGCTTGGCAGCTTTGCTATTTTTGGCAGGGATCTGATATTTGCCGGGAAGATGGAAGAACTTATTTTCATAGAAGCATCTTGAGGTGGGAACTTTGGAGCTACAATGGGATGAAACAGTGCAAGGTACAAGAGAAAAGGTTATATTAACATCATAGGGACCTGAAAAGATTTTACATTCATCATCTGTGGAAATCAGGGGTTGCTGATGTAACTGGGAAGGGAATAACAGGAAGAGGATTGTGCTTCACTCCAAAACATAGCAACAGGGAACTACAAAGCTCCACAGACTGGACCACAGGGCACCTTCAGATCATTAGCATGTAGAACAAAAAGGGTCAGGAAGACCCTCTGGTGTGACCCTTTGCACAGGGAGGAACACAGGAAAGGTGACAGAGGGTACAGGGCACAGAGACACACCCTCCTTGCATCCCTGCCTGGGAGGGGACACACACAGTAGTTCCAGCATATGCCACCCTTACCTGCACCAATGATCAGCACATTGGTGCTGCTCAGGTTGTAGTTGCTCAAGGAGATGCACTTTGCCATCATCTTTGTCCTTCTCTGTGTCTGAAGAGCCTGTGTCACCACCAAAAAGAAGAAGAAAAGCAATTATTTTTACTCAGCATTACTGTGGGCAGCCAGGCAGGGATGGGGACAACTGTGCAGTGTCATAAACCAACTTGGATAGGAAAGGAACAACCCCACCCTTGTACTGAACGACTCCAAACCCCTGCTCATTCAAATGCCATTCCAACATCCAGTGCACTACCCCTTACAAGGTCCAAAGGAAAAATAAATCCATCATCTTCTGCAAAGCCATGCAGCTACTCAGAGCTGGGGTGGTGGTGGGGTAATAGAAAAAGCAGGTGTGTCCTTGTGCAATTCTGTACCACAGGTGAGACAAGAATGAAGAAGCTCTGTCAGGAATTTTATCCTGAACCTGAGCAGAGCTTGTACACCTGACATCCAAAGCTGATGGACTTGTCTGATCCATCAGGGCACAGGCATGGACCTATGCCAGTGTAGCCCTGTTACACAGACCCCTTGTTCCCAGGCATTAGAGGCCAAAATCTGTTCCTGGTAGAGCAAATAGACTCAGTTTCCCCTCATCTCATCCCCAAATCAGGTAGAGTTGAAGTGCTGCTATTCAGATGACATCTATGGATCTAACCCAAGTGCTATAATGGGCCCACTGGGGCTCTGAGCCACTGGATTTGCATTAACAGTACATAAAACCATGCATCAAAATAACTTTTCATGGAAAAAAAGATTGCAGTGGCCTCAGTGGGTTTCATTCTGCATCCCATCAGGGCAGAAGAGCCCTTTCTACCCCTGCAGCAGGTAGAGCAGGTAGAGCTCCTGCTCTCTAGCAGGAGCTGATGTGTGGGCTCAAGAGGGTGCACAAGTGGACTCTGTCATCACCATGCCAAAAGGCTGGTGGAAGAGGCCTCTTTCCATGGACCAGCTAAATTAGAAGTTGCTCTGATCTTAAGGAAACATAGGACAAAAGCAGGACAAACACCTGTAAGACCTGAAAGCATGGACAGCCTAGGCCAGGTATCCAGCAGCTGCAGGGAGGCTGGGTGGGAGGGGAACCCAACACCTTTGCCTTGCTCCACTCGTACCTCCATATGAACTGTATACTCACACATCCCTCTGCCCAGAACAGAGGATCAAAGATAAGCATTTCCCCCCACCCCCATGCACATAAAGCAAAGCATGAAACCATTAGCCTTAATTTTTGGATGTCAGTGGCCCCTCACCTGCTTGCTTGCTCGGATGTATACCTTCTCCTTCTCAATCTTCACCTGAGGGTGACAGAATAGTGCTGGTTTGCAGAGCAGCAAGGGCTCCCTCTGGGCAACAGCTAAGGAACAAGGGGTGGTGGAACAGGTCACCTGTAGGAGCAGCTGAGGCCATGGCAGGGCTCATCCCAGCTCGAGGCTGTGGGATCTTTTGCCTGATATCAACCACTCACCAATGCTCAGTGTACAACCTGATTTCTACCCCAAGCTTACATATCATTCCCACCCTACTCCTGAGATCTCCCTGACTGGGCACTCCCAGGTTCCCAGGAGTTGTCTGATGCCTGTGGGTGGGTGAAAAGGAGTTTCAGGAAGGAAGGAACTGCTCTCCATTGGAGACACTAGCACATTCTTGAAAAATATTTGTTCCATGCCATATACAATGCTGCTTATCCCAATAAAAAGAAGAGGACTGGGATGGTTCAGCCAAGAGAAGAGAAGGCTCCAGGGATACCTCAGAGACCCTTTCAGTGCCTTAAGGGGCTCCAAGAGGGCAGGAGAAGGACTTTGGGCAAGGACCTGCAGTAACAGAACAAGGGGGAATGGGTTCCCACTGCCAGAGGGCAGGGTCAGATGGGGTATTGGGAAGGAATTGTTCCCTGTGAGGATGGGGAGGCCCTGGCACAGGGTGCTCAGAGAAGCTGTGGCTACTCCATCCCTGGAAGTGTTCCAGGACAGGTTGGAGTGGGCTTGGAGCAACCTGGGATAGTGGAAGGTGTCCCTGCCCATGGCAGGGGATGGAATGAGGTGGGCTGCAAGGTCCCTTCCAACCCAGAGCATCCCGCGGTTCTGTGGTTTCCTCTGCTGCAAGGACAAGGATCTCACCTGGAACCTGGGTAAACTATCCAAGCCAGGAAAGTCCTCAATGTCACCTGTGCCGATATTGAAGCAAGCTCCATGCCAGGGACAGCGGACTCTTCCTTTGGACAAAACCCCTGCAGGGAACAATGCAGAGCAGGGTTGGTGCTGCCCTGCAGCTGCCTCCCATCCTGTGGGATGGCACATGACACAGGACACATGGCAGCTGATGTGGACCTGGATAGACAACAGTGGACTTTTCTGAACATGCACACTGGACATGTTTGGGACAAGCTGGGATCCCTTATGAGCAATTCCTTTTAAAATGTCTTCGATGGCAGGGTCCTCCAGTACCTCTGGGCACAATTCCAAAGCTGTCTGCTCTAGGATATAACTTCACTCTCCAGCCAGGATGGGGCTGCCATCCCCAGAGTCTCATGGTCATCCTTACAGGTCCCACTATTACCCAGAACAAGTGGTGCCTCAAGTACTGCATCATTGATTTAGAGTATGTATGTTCCAGAGCAGACCCTGGCACAGCAAGGCACTTGCACATGCTTGGGAGGCACAGGCATGCCCAAAGCCATGTATTCTTTTCTCTAGGTCTTGGCTCAGAGGCTGCTACCTCTTCCCTCTTCAGCTTTCCCTGCTACAACACCGGGGCAGAGCATAAGCTGCCATGTGGCCATGGACTGGTCTTGAGCTTGTGTCTCTGCTTGCTGAGGCACGGCAGTGCCACATCTCATCACCAGCATGTGTGGGGTGCAGGAGCAGCCCCCCTGCACCTATGGCTGCAGCAAAGTCCGCAGAGAGATCCCTGTGTGACAGCCAGTCTGGGGAATGCACCACAGGTCTCTGAAACGGCAGTGAGCTCTCACCTCCAGGGTAGCGAGGGGCTCCTCTGCCCTGCTCAGGAAGCTGCTCACCCTAGGGGAGGGGCTGAGAGCATGGCTGCTACACACAGCACAGCAATGCTCAGAAGACACTCAGAAGGATGGTCCCCTGTCTTCCCCAGGATCCCACCTCCAGTGAAGTGCCCTCCCAACCTCAGTTTTGGTGATGCATGCCAATAAACAGCCAGGCCAGCACTGCCTGCTGCCATCACTTCAGCTTGGAGAAGAGACCTGCCTGAAGCCTGTGCTGAGGATGCATATTTTTATGTCCCAAGATGGGAAACCACTCCACCTCATCCCACTTCAGGTCAAGAAGTGATAATGAGCAACATTCTTTTTGCTACTGAAAGGATCTCAAAGAGAGTTCTCTTTCCCTTAAACTAGAAGAAGCCCAGCCCTGTGATCAGCAGTGGCAGCTGCAAACCAGAGATGGCAAAGTGCTCTGGGGTGTTTTGTGCAACTCCAGCTTGCTGTCCATGCATTCCCCAGCCAGAAAATGCCCAGGTGATGCTGAGTGTGCAGTGCAGCACTGCTGCATGCTTGGCAGCATAGTCAGGGGACTGTCCTTTGCCCTGTGATGCCCTTGGTTGCTCTCCAGGACATGATGCAGACTGACCTTTGACCAGTGGAGCCCCGTAGTGGGGACACTTGTGTCCCACGGCGTGGAACTCGCCATTATCCTTGATGAGCAGAGCCTTCCCACACCCCAGGTCCACTTCTCGCATCCTGGCAAGGAGGAACATGGAAACAGATGGCAGAGTCTCTATCTCACAGCAGATGCCACCACTCTACCCTACAATCCAGCCCCAGTCCCACCAGGCTCCCCTCCTCCTTCAGCTTGCTCACTACTGGCTTGAGGTGACTACAGATGTGGGTCATTCCTTGTCACCAAGACAGCTTTGGAGGTGGCTCTGCTGTCCCAGCCTGGGGCACATTCAAGCTGGGCCATTGAGTGGCCATCATTTATCCATCATTGTGCCAAGGGGCAGCTCAAAGCACCAGCCCAGCTGCTGGGTGAGCTGGTAGTGGGAGCAAGTGACTTTAGGAGTCCCCTGTGATGACCTCGGGGGACAGTCCAATGCAGGATAGCAGAGTTAGTCAAAGTGGTGCAGAATGGAGGGAACACAAGTAATGGAAAACCTCCACAGGAAAACCACCCCCCACAACCCTTCTGAGTTAACAGAGGCACAAAAGGAAAAAAATATTAAGCTCTGGGTGAACTTTTGGCCTTCTCACACAGCACATTATGACCTACCAATGGTCTGATAAGGATGGGCCCCATATCTACTTACCAGTAGGACCTAGAAAACAACATTTGAATTTTCCAATTACTACAGGAGCCCATATATCTCAGATCACCTCCATAAATGCTGAAAAAATAAATTTAAGTTTTAAAGGAAAAAGAGTCCGTCTAACAGGATCCATAGGACAAAGTATTATCTATTCCACTGTCAAAGTCTGTTTGTGGTTACCTGGGGAAAAATTAATGACCTTACACACATTGCAATCATAGATCATGAATAAAACATTTTAGGATATGATATCCTTAAAAGAAGTTTGGCAATTGCACAACAGGAATGTTTGGTCAGCCAGATGCACAAAAACTCCATATAATAAAATTTCTGGAAAAAATTGAAAATTAATCTATTAAAAATTTAGAACAAAAGGGCATTATATTTAGGACACATACCCCATATAAATCTCATGTTTGGCCAGTGAGGAAACCAGACATGAGCTGGCACTTAATGACTGATTATCAGTGGCTGAATACCAACATGGAAAACTCATCTCAAACGTTGCCACTCTCAGTGCCACCCCACAAGCAGCTGAACACAAATAAATGGCAGTTCTAGATGTAAAGGACATGGTCTTCATGGTTCTATTTCAGGATACTGGAGAAATCATATTCCTGGATTTTTTCATACAGCAAGATCACTTTATGCATTAATGAGGAAAAGCCAGACCTAGGGGTGGCTTGATAGTCACAAAAGGCTTTACAAATGCTAACAGAGGAGTTAAAAATTTATTCATCACTTGGGACAGTTCATTCCAATAATCCTATAAGACCTGAATGGGGTTTTGCTGAACATGGGACTTAACGTGTTCCAGAAAGGCCCACACAGACCTAAACAACCATTAGGGTTCAGTTCTGCAGCATTAAAAGATCTTGAGAAGAGATACTCTGACTGGTAAAAGGGATTACAATCTGTGACCCAAGCTCTTAAACAAGGAGAAAAAATTCAATAGCACAAATCTGTGCAAATCCAAAGACCTTTTAATCTGTTAGCCAGTATTAAGAAGGGCTGTACTCCATGAGTTGGTATTGCACAAAGACCAACAGTGCACAAATGGTGTGCACGTCTCAGAAGTCACAGGTCCAATGGATATAACTGAAGGGCCAACAAAACCTGCAAAATTACAGATAGCCATGATCCCAGATATGCTGGGCTTGCAAGAGCTGCATAAGCCCAGTGCTATACTTGGTATTCCTGCATAACGTCATACTCCGAAGTTAAAGATGTCTGGTTCACTGATGCCTCAGCCAAACACATTGATGATAAATGGAAGTACAGAGCAGTTACCAAGGGAACATCATGAACCTGTGCCATGAGAGGACCAGGCTGGATATCAGGGAAAGGTTCTTCCTCCAGGGGATGCTGGGCCACTGCCCAGGCTCCCCAGGGAATGGGCACAGCCCCGAGGCTGCCAGAGCTCCAGGACTGGTTGGATGGCGGTGCCAGGGCTGCCCAGGGTGGGACTGTTGGGGTGCCCTGTGCAGGTCTTCAAGTTGGACTGGATGATCCTTTTAAGTCCCTTCCAACTCATGATATTCTGTGATTCTATGGATGAGGCTCTGAGCAATCTTGTCTACTGGAAGGTGCCCCTGCCCATGGCAGAGGGTTGGACCAGATGGCCTTTAATAGTCCCTTCCAGCCCAAACTATTCTGATTAAGTGATTCCACGGTGTGGTACCCTGGGTCAAAGTGTGATTAGCACAGCAGGAATTGTTTACGACACTGAGCTTGGCAGTTTTTAGGCTCACTGGGCAACACATCCCTCCTTGACCAGCTAAGCCAGGCTGAGATTCAGCCCCATCCTGGCCAAAAACATCTCTTTGCTGATCATGCACCTTGTTTGCAAGCCAGAAAGAGCTACTGAGCACACCCATCTGCTGGATGAGCAGATACCACTAGCACTGAAAAGCAGTATTTTAGAAAATACTTTCTATCACTCTTGTGTTGTTCAAGAGGTGCTCCATAGCCTTCTGTCCTATCAGGGATAAACTGAGCAATACACACCTCTGCTCCATGCAGAGGTGAATTTGTCCACAGTATCTCAGGGATGTAGGAATGTTGTGCCTCCTCCATGGTGACAAACAACTCTGGCTCTGCCTGGTGCAGGCTGGCTGGGCACAGGCTCTGTGTTACAGCTTCAACACATGTTTGCCAGAGTTCCCATGCCCTGTAGACTGTGTACAGACTGGGCTCACGTTGGTAGTCATGTTACACTGGTCAGTGGCACTGTCTACAGGAGCATGAGACTTTCAACCATCCAGCATTCTCAGGAGGATGCTCATTGATCCTCTCTGCAGACTGGAGACTGCGGCGCAGAAGGCTCCAGCATTGAAGACTCCATAGCTCCACCTGCCCAAACCTTGGCCAAAGGCATTTCCTCAGCCTTGCAGAGCAGTGCCCAGGCATTGCTGAGTGACACTGATGTTGCACTGAACTGAGCAGACATTTACTCTCTGTCTGCTCACTGTCCTTCCCCAGGTCCATCAGACCTTTCTCTCAGCACACCCTGTCTCTTCTTACCTCTCAGATGCTCACTTTCCAACCAATAGTCCTGATACACTCTGTGCAATCCATGGTCTGCCTGAGACACTGAACCTCTTTCCAATGCAACTGTCAGCAGCTGCTTCCCCAGAGCAGAGTCTTCTAGCTAACCAAGGAGGAAAGTTAGAGCTGAGGAGAGAGCCCTTGTTTTGTATGGAGCTGGACAAGGAACACAGACTGCTGTTCCCTGGAGACTTCCCTTCTTCCAGCCAGAAAGCAAACAGCTTGATGTTTATCTGGAAATCCTGGTTTCTCCCACTGCAGAGAGAAAACCATCTCTACAGCTATCCCAGCACATTGCCTTTCAGGTGCCAAACACATCACTGTGGCCATAGCAAACCCCACTTGCTCAAGGAAGTAAGTCACTGGCCATGTGTGATTCCAGAATGCTATTCATGCATGCCAGGTGCCAGGGTCTCAGAAGATTGGGACAGACTTTGCATGCTCATTCCTTCTCAGACAACATCCCAACTCAATCCCAATACTTTCCTCCAGGCTACACAGACACTTGCTCCACTCTGCTTTGAAGCCATGGAGATGAGAACAGGGCTCAGCCCACCAACACTTCTGTTACACCCTCAAACCCACCTCAAGCCAGACTTTGGGCAAGTGCAAGATCTGCACCAACTGTCCAATGACAAATGCTCAACTTCCCAATTTCCTTGCCACCTTGGGTGAAAGCCACACTTCTCCCTTTGCCCTTTGCCCCGTTAATTCAGCCACCTTGCTCCTCAGAGATGTAGCTCTGCTCCCCCATGGAGTAGGACACTTGGAGCTCTTCCCTCTGCACAAGGGGAATGGAGCAGTACAAGCCCTGCTGCATTCCTCAGCTGATAAAACCTGTTCAATGGCAACCATATCTCTGTGGGAAGATACGATAAGTTAAAGAATTTACAGCTTGCCCAAGGTGCAGTGTGAGCTGAGTAAAAAACAAGACCTGGTGTCTTCAAGTCAGCACACAGTCACCTGCAAGGCTCCCATCCTGTACTCACTCCAGAGTAATTTAGAGAATGATTTACACTGCCCTGCACCTTGCTGAGCTGTTTACTCAGTTGAAAATTTGTCCTGTTGTCCCATTCCACTCCCCACCCAGGAAGCACAGCTGAATCTCAGCTCTGGCCTGCAAAGGACCTTTGCTCAAGAGCAGTGAGAGCACCACGGGGCTGTTTTCTGTCCCTCCAGTTAGCCTGCTGGGAGGCTGGCTGGGTAGAGTAGCACCAGTTTATCCTGTATCTACAGTATCTTTCTGCATCTCAGTTCTGCTGAGGCCATGCTGGTAGCAGAAAGACATAAAGGTTGGGCAGAAAGCACAGTCTGTGCTTTAGTCTGTGCTTGCAGACTCCACTAATGCAAGGCAGTAGTGTCCAAAGCCTCATGCCAACACCCTGAGCTGCTGCCATCCCCATCCTTGGGAGAATCATTTCAGAAAATCCGTCTCGGTACTAGCATGAGGGGACTCCTTTGGCTTGGCCTACTGTTCATGTGAGTTGTGGCACCCTCTCACAGAACTCCTATCTTGACCTGGACTCAGCCTGCTAGAAAACAGCTATTCTCAACCTAAAATGTCTGATGTTAGCATATCTACTGTCACACTCCTAGCATGGTGCAGCAACTGATGCACATGGGATCAGCTCCCAGACTAATGCCATTTCCTAACCCTGGCTTTAGCTCCCTGCTATGGCCACCTGCAGCCAAGTATGTTCTCACAGGCTGCAGCCAGCTCTCCCTCACCTTCCCTGCAGCCAGAACAGCTCTGCAAATTTTTTAATCTATCATACTCCCTGCTCTGCAGTCAATCTAGCTATTCACATAATCACAGGGTAGTTTGTGTTAGAAAGGACTTTAAAGACTCATTCTACCCCTTGCCATGGGCAGGGACACCTTCCTTAGATTGGGTGAGGCTGCATCTTGACCCTGGAACTGAACCCTCTCTGTGCAACCAGTACTTCCCAAGACAGTCTCCCCCTTTTTCTTTACTCCACCATCAAGGCAATTCCGATTGCTGCCTGTGCTCTGCCCTGCTCCTCTCCAGCCCTGCTGCCACTGCTCACCTGCACAGGTGGCAGCAGGTCACCCACACCTCCACATGTCAAATCTCCTTGAGGGATACATTATATTTCTCTGTCCCTCTACATCATCCACCAAAGGCACCCACATCCTTGAGCAAAAACAATCCCATAGGTGGGTTTGTCTTTGCTTGAGGTAGAATTGATCCAAACTTGCTTCCTTAAGACATTCTTCACATACACCATGGGGACTTTATCCCCTTCTACAGTACCTAGAGGTTTTGATTGGCCAGGGCCAGGTTGACTGGTGGAGCCTCTGGCGTTAACTGACAGTGTGGCCTTCACTAAATCTAGATCCCAGTGTTTGAAGGTCCCACCACCCATTAATTTCAATATTGTTTTTAACAGTGCATTGCACCATTCCATTTTCCCAGGGCCTGGTGCATGACAGGGAATAATGTACACCCACTAAATACCTTGTTCAGTGTTTATAAATCCAGTTCCTCAAAACCTTTAAGAGAGCCTAGGTGTTTATAAGGATATTTTTAAAATTAGTCCCATTGTCTGACTCAGTTCTTTCAGTGCTGCCTTGTTGCCACAGGATTTGTTTTTCAAGGGTCAAAATGGTGTCCCAGGCAGTGGTGTAAAGCATGGGCTATGTCTCCAGCCAGCCAGTCATGCCTTCTATCATTGCCAGCACATAATGCTTACCTTGGCAGCGGGTTTGTGGCAGTGTGATGCAATCTGTCTTCCAAGCCTTACACTGACCACCACCCCCCAGACCACAGGAGCTTTACCCACTTGACCTTCTTGATCACAGCACACTTCTCACAACCGTGGATTACCCAGGAGATAGTGTCCATGGTTAAGTCCACCACTTAATCATGAGGCCGTGTTGCATCTCTTCTTTGATGGCCTGAGGTATTATGGGCCCACTGAGCCAGAAATAATTTATTCTTATGATGCTAGCCCAAATCTACCTGAGACACTTTCATCTCAGCAGCTCAATCCACCTGCCCATTGTTGCGACACTCTTCAGTGCCTGACTCTTACAGACATGTGCATCCACAGGATGGACTTTGACAGCCAACTCTTCTGCCCAGGCACCAATGTTTCACCACAATTCAGCAGCCCAGATGGGTTTCTCTCTGTGCTGCTAGCTGGTCTTTTTCCATCATTCCAGCCACCCCCACAGAGCATTTTCTACCATCCACGAGTCATTGTAGAGGTAGAGTGTTGGTCATTTCTCTCACTCAGCAGTATCTAAAGCCAGCTGGAAAGTTGTCAACTCTGCAACCTGATTTGATTCACCTTGTCCCTCAAAACCTCCTGCCACGCACCATGTAGGACCCCATACAGAAACTTTCCATTTTTAATGCATCCCTGCAATAAGGCAAGAACTGTCAGTGAAGAGAGCACATTGCATTTTCAGGCAGCTGATTATATGGGTGGGGCCTTCTCAGCACCTGTCACCTTCTCCTCCTCCTCTTCTGATGACAGTCTGTAATTTTCACCGTAGGGACAGTTTGTGATGATTTCCAAGATCCCAGGGCAATTGGGGTTTCCTGTCCAAGCTTTCTGTGTGATCAGAGCAATCCACTTACTCCGGGTAACGTCAGTGGCATGATGTATGGCAGAGACTTTCTCTGTGAACACCCAGCCCTGCACTGATAGTTGGGGTGCCAGAAGGAGCTGTGCTTCAGTGCTAATCACTTCTGAAGCAGATCAAACCTCTTAACAAACTCTTTTTCATTTGGAGTGTAACAGGTCTCAGATCCTCTGTATACCTGACACCAGAACCCCAGGGATTGTCCCCGAGTCTCCCCAGGTACCTTCTGTAAGAGGCTCCAGGACCATTCTTCATGGCTTTGGTGTAGAGTACATTTTTCTCACCCTGTCCTGTCCTGACTGGCCAAAGGACTACTACATCAACATCCTCCTATTTAATTTGTTTCAAAGCTTCTTGTTCTTCTCCTACGTCACTTGATAGAGAGGGCTGACAATCTGACTGTACTCTGGAATATGCATCCTCCAAAAACACACAGCTCCTAGGATAGCCTGTGTCTCCTTGTTGGCTGGTGGGGAAAAATCTGGTGGGTTTTGGCCACATCCACTGGAATATGACATGTGTGAGAATACCTTTCCCTCATGCTTGTCAAGAGCCACCTCCAAAGGTAAGAGTTTCCATCCTCTTCCCAATTCTCCTGTGCCTTGGTTTGAAAAACAGATGTCTGCTAAGGAAGTCAGGAGCCTCTGTTGAAATGGAACACTGTTACTTCCCCCTTCCCCCTTCCTCTGAATTATTATATCTTTGAAATTAAGGGGCTTTCAGGCAATGGTATGGGAAAAGGAATAGCAGTTCTTTACTAGTATGTAGAGCAAGACAAACAAACAACAACAGCATTAACAATGAACAGAAGCACAGACCCATCCCAGCCTTCTCTCGGCCACCGGCACTTTCCCCTTTGGTGCAGTTCCGGCAGGGGTGCTGCTGGAACTAGAGAAAAGCTATTTAAACTCTTTCCATACAGATGGGACCTTCTGAGATGTCAATGGAACCAGCACTTCTACCCCAGTAAAGAGGCATCTTTGAAGCACAGCGACTGGGACAGGCACACTTTAGACTTCAGAAAATTAAATCAGGGCAGTGAATGTGCCCAGCTGAAGAGTGTTCTCATTTGCAAAAGATCTGGAAAGCTGCATCCTTAGTGAAAGAGCAAATTGATGACCTCAGCTGGAAGAGCCAGGCACTGCAGACAGGATGGAGCACGTGTCCTGCCTCATCAGCTCCATCCATGCGCTTCTCCTGCTGTTTTGTAAAATCACTAAGGCTACAAATATATAAAAGAAATGTCTAGGTTGGTTAATGCAAGTTGAGTGGAGCCTCCTGAGAAATTCTGCTATAGAACATCACCTCCTTCTGAGCCAAGTCCCAGTGCAGATCATGCAGAGAACAGCAGACCTTCTGGTAAGAACATTTGTCACTTGCCCATGCTGTATTTTTTTAAGATAAAAAAAAGCTTACTAAGCTAAATTATCATCTCCAACAACTCCAAAGAACAAGACAGGGCATTCAGATTAGGTTAGAAGGTCCCTCAAGTTTTATCTGCAAAAACTTTGGGCACTTACTGTCCATTCTCCAGGTCCTTCACATGGCACACAGATGCTTCTACCACGTCCTTTGGGTTGTGGTAGGGGTTGCCGGCAATTGGATGCTCCTCAAGGTGGTAGTGCCGGGTAGTCCCATTGACTTTGTAGATCAGAGGGCTGGCTTTCCCATTGGGTGACATTTCCTCCTTGTTTCTCTCCTTCTCAGGTATCACAACTTCAATTTTCACTTCAACTGCAGGAACAACCCAAAACTTTTGTTAAAATGAAGCCAGAGGTTTTGCTGCTGTTCACTGTTCTATCACTCCTTCCCTCCCTGAACTTGGAAACAGACATCAAAACAGATATTTTTTTGTTGGCTTGACTTGCAAGGCTTGGCAGTGCTTGCTTGATTTAACATCAAGCTTGACTTGACTACCTGAGCCCATTATTCCTCTGTTCTTTCTGCATTGGGCACTTTGCATTCATAAAGTACATATTCTTGAAAGCAGACATGAGTCATTGGTGCAAAGCAACATTTCAGCTACAGTTCTTGTCTTGTTTAGTGGAAAACAGCTTCAGGCAGCTCCACATGAGGCATGCCAGGGTCTCTGAGGCTCAGACAGATGTCAAAAACCTCTTTAATTGTTTGGAGGTAATGTTAACTGAAAGAGAAAGTCGACACTGCATGGTGCATAAAGCTGCTTCATTAGATGGAGACCAATTAATAAGGAACTAGAAATACACAAAATTATTTCCACATGAGATTTTGAGTCTAGAATGACTCTTCAACAATAGGTGAGAGAAGCAAGGATGGTCCATTTTTCTCATGTGCTTACCAGTGATCAGGCCTGACAATAAATCCTCCCTGTCCTGGGGACCAGAGGACCCAGGGACACGTGGGAGCAGGGACAGTGGGGAGCAAAGGCTCTCTCTTCAGCCACCCAGGTGAGGACATGCAGAAGTTACTGTGAGGGTGGTGAGGCCCTGGAACAGGTTTGCTCAGAGAGGCTGTGTCTGCCCCATGCCTGGCAGTGTCCAAGGCCAGGTTGGATGGGGCTTGGAACACCCTGGGATAGTGGAAGGTGTCCCTGCCCATGGCAGGGTGTGGAACTGGATGAGCTTTAAGACCTCCTCCAGCCCAAATCATTCTTTCATTCTGTGTTCATACAAGCTCCCTGAAGGGCAGTGCTCACCCACCCCCTCCAGGCCCACCCAGCTACACCCCCATGCTCCACCCCATGGCCGGGCTGGGCAAGCTGGTCACAGCAGTATCAGAAGCCATTGATGACCTCTCACATCACAAAATGGAAAACATCACTTTATCTCCTAGGGACTTCATCAAGCTAAAGCCATTAATATAATAATAAATGCCAGGAAGTTCTATAGCAAGCCAGGGGAAAGTGCTGCAGACTGGTGAAGTGTCTCAAGTACACGGGAAATCATTGAGCTTTCCTTATCTTATAAATGTCATGAAAATCTGTGGAGAAGATAAAGTTCACAAACTAAACAGTTTAAGGAAAGGCAGAGGAAGGGTAAAAACAAGTCCTTCAGCAAAGCTTTTGAATTACAGTGATGCTGGGTCTTCCCAGCCTCATTTGTTGACCCAAAAGTTTAATTGCAAGAATATTGAGAGAACAATGGAAGAACAAGTCAGGGAGAAGGTCATTCATTTTGGAAGGGAGAAAAGCAAGTGGCCAAAGCCATGCAGGCCCTGGAGGCAGGTGGCTGTCTCAGGGGTCCTGCATGTTTCTGCTTGTTGTGCCTGCTCAGCAAGGCAAGCATGGCTAGTGCATGGCTTTTTGTGCCAAAGTGCCAAATCCCTGTGCTCACCCTGCTCACTGTGGGCAGGATTCACCAGGGGTAGTTGACAGACAGATCCAGAAAAGTGATTTTCTGCATATAAACACTGAACCAACAGAAAACATCACATTCTGCTATGCTCTTGCAGCTGCAGGAGTTAATGCAAATGAATAGGGCCAGCACCACGCTTTAAAAATCCCACATTGCAACGAGCAGATCTGTTCCTGGAGCTCTAGAGTAGCAGCCCAGCTGCTGCAGGCACCCAGTGAAAAGGCTGCTCTCCATAAGCACTTTCCTAGAGCATTGGGAGAAGCAGACATGGATTTTCCAGGACAGAATTTGGAAATATAATGAATACACATTTATGCAGTCCCAGCGAAATACTTTTGGCCCAGGAAACAGGAGGCTGATGGCATATGATTTCACAGTCAGTCTGCAGAAAGCGTGGCTGTGCATCCTTGCAGCCAGACTGCAGAGCCAGACCATGCTGCAGAATGAGACAAAGGTTGGGCAAAGCTGATGGCTCTGAGCCCTAATGGTGAGGGGGACAAGGATATTTGTGAATTCACCCTGCAGGGAACTCACATCTCTTACTTGGCTGATGCCCCAGGACTTTGTTTTCCAGAGCACATTTGGGTCAGGTGAGCACATGGAGTGCCCACTGATTCACAGGCAAATCAACCTGCAGGGATGAAGATGACAATGTAGCTCTGAGCTTTTCCCTTCTTCCTCAGTTAGAAAAACATACACAGGAAGCAGCAGGTCTCTGGCACTCAGCCATCCCCACTTGGCACCCACCAACACTGCTGGACAAATGTCCAGAGGAAAAGAAAAAGAGTTATAAAATCTTCCTTCTCCTATTCTGGGCCCCACACTTCACTGCTTGGCTCTGTGGGGGGTTTATCCTACTTGCCACTCAGCAACTCCTTTCACCCCCATCTCCTCCTCCTTCTCGTGCCTCTCAGCCCCTCATGCGGTGTTCCTCTGGCCTGGAATCTGCATTCCTGAGGGATGATCCCTCCAGGAATCCAGGGCTAAACAGCACCTGAGCTGATCCAGCAAACTGCTTCAGTTCCCATAAGGGAAAATGACATTTAAATGAAATATTTATAAACCCAAGTTTATTTCTAAAATCTGATTGCTACAATGGGGCTGGAGCCAGTGTGTTCCAGCTCTTTGACAGTCATATCCTATAACTGCTAAAAGAGGGTCTGGACCTTAAAGCAAACTATTTGGAAAGTTTTAGGTATGTGACTACAAATCTAGACTGTAGGCAACTCCTCAGGAATATAGGCAGAGATATGGATATAAATATGGATATTGATACATAGGTATGGGCATAAAGTTATAAATATAGATGATATAGATAAAAATATAGAGATGTATATATGTATAGGTATAGATATAGATGAGAGAAAGAGACAGAAATGTGCCTGCTTGCTCTGTGCCACCAACATCACTTATACACATACATATGTGTGTGTATGTGTTTGTGCAAGTTTCATGCACATTTTTAAGATATCTCTATAGATACACACTTACATAGATGAAGAACCAGAAGGCAAGGGCTGGAAATATTTTATAAGAATATAAAAAAGCAGAGGAACCAGCTGAGCATTAGCAAGTGCTCATATCACGTATCCATTTACACCTCAGCACTGCAAAGCTCTCAGTACCCAAAAACCCTGATTCAGCTCCTCAAAGTCACAGAATCATTTAAAATACAGACTCTTGACAAGACTATAAATTTTGTCCCAATTTTTTTTCTCCCAGGTTTTCAGCCTTTAGGTCAAGCACTGCTGGGATCCTTCAAATACAATCAGGAACCATGTCCCAACACCATTTATCACAGTTGGCTCAGGTGCTGTTTTTCTCTTGTGGTCATGATGTTCTTGTTCTTTGCCTTGATGTCATTCACACAAGCAGTCAGCCCTTAATATCCCATTACATCTCCTGTAAATTTATTCCTTCTCAATCACTATTCACAGCCTTGTGGGACAAGTCAAAGCCTCTGCTTGCTCTTGGAGATACACTTTAGACATGAGGCTGGGATGATTTACATTGATCCCAAAGCAGGATGCTAGCAGGTGGCTGGCCTGCAATGCAGGGTCACAGTCATTATTTTTAAAAAAATTAGGGCAATTAGATGCCCCAATACTTCCTTATCACAGGATTAAGTTCCCATTATGGCTCAGAGCCCTTCTGGAGGCTACATTTAAATTACAGACATCAGGCCATTGAAAGGTTGTACCTCCAGGTACCCAATACTTAAAATACTAGAAACCAGGAAAATACTGAGTTAATATGGGAAGAGAGAATTGACGTGAGCCAAGAGCTGATTTGAGCCAAGTAGAGTCTGGATAAGATCAAGATGCCTGACTATAGGGGATGGAGGAGCTGAGCTGACAAGGGGAGAGCAGTGTGTCTGCCTTTCCCAGCCCCAAAACCCTGTGATGCCTCAGAATGTGCCACTTCAGGGCTGCAGGCACAGGGCAGAGGAATGCTGAGGGAAGGGAATAGTCTGGTGCTGGTTGTATGGTGCAAACAACTCTGGGAGCAGCAGAAGCCAGAAATGCATCAAGGGATGTTGCTACAGGGACCAGCAGGCACAGCCAGAAATCTCAGTTTACCCCAACAGGGTTTATTTTCCCAAAGCCAGCACAGAGTAAATCCACCACCATGTTTGGGGCTCATGGTGCCCTGCCAGAGCTGCACTCTCCAGGCATCCCCTGGGCTCGCCCACCCCACCTCAACTACAAGCCCCAACGACAGTGACTTCAGGTGGTCTCAAAGAGACTCCAAGCCATTTCTATGGACCACTTCTCCCCTCCTTCCAAGGCCAGGCTGGACAGGGCTTGGAGCAACCTGGTCTAGTGGAAGATGTCCCTGCCCACAGCAGGGGGTTGAAACTGCTTGATCTTTACAGACCCTTCCAGCCCAAACCATTCCATGATTCTATCATTCTATTAAAAATGACAGAGCCAATGACAAAACCACCATATCAAAAGTGCCTGACTCTGCTCTCCCTCTCCAGATGCTCGGTCAGCAAATTCTACAGTCCAGAACCAGGAGGTAGAACTTACCAACCAAGGCTCGGGACAAGCTCAGAGCCAAGCTCAGGTCACACAGCCAACGACACTCCCTCCAGCACCCTCCAGCAGTGTGCAGCATCCCTGGAAAGGGAGCACATTGCCTGCTAAATGCATTCTCTGTGCAAGGGTGAAGCCCACCCCCAGACACCCCATGAGCTGGGAAGCGACTGCTCTGCCCCACTATCAAACACTGACCCCAGCAGAAGAAGAAGAATCACAATTTATAGGTTTTGAAGCCACTCTCCCATACCCAGTGCAGAGACAGAGCTGCCACAGCTCACACAGAGCTACCATATGATGGTTCCTGTCACCCATTATCCCAACCTGGCTGCACTGTGGGAGTGCGTGCTGAGATACCATGCAGGCTACCAGCTGGGCAACTCATCCCCAATGCATCACACACCCAAACCAAACCCAACAAGAAAATTATGCAGAGACTGAGAACTGGGCCTTCAGAAGAGGATCCGGCATCACAGGACTGCACCACTAGAGATAACAGCAGATTACTTCACTGTTTGAACATAAGCTCTTAATTAAACACTGAAATATCCCGACAGGGATGGATGCTGCAGCAGAGCCAGACCTCATGGCTGGCCAGCAGTACAGTCAGCTACTTAGGGATCCAGGACTCCACTCCCCAGAGCTCTTCTATCACCCATCTGCCCATCAAAAGGTGATAAGTTCACAGTGCCAAGGTTATCTTGAGAATGCTCAGGGAAAATGAGGGTCTCTCTTGTAATGAAGGAAATGGAGCAGATAAGGACTTCATGTATACCTTGAAAAAGTGCCTGAATCAATTACGTTCACTTCAGACTGCATCTGAAATATTCCCTTCATTTGGAAACAGCACTGATAGAGCAAATAGCTCTATTCTGTCCCTGCTTCTTATTTGGACAAGGAATAAGTGAATTCCTATAAATAGTAAATTCTAGTACTCAGCTCTAATACTGTACAATTCCAATATGAAACGTCACTGAAACCCTTTGTTAGAACAATCAGTAATATCAAATTCCCCTGTTTACCTCCTTGCATTTGCAGGTTTAATACACCTGGGATGAAGCCCTGCAGTCAGTGCTGAGCTACCCAGGGGAAGCAGAAGGCTTGTTCAAAGCCTTTGAAGATGTTAATCCAAACCAGAGCTGAGGGATGGAGGTGCATTGCAGGGTGGCATTTTCAGGTATTTGGCCCTGCTATGCAAATACAGCTCTCCACAAAAATCTGCAGCTCAGGAAAGATGCCCACAGAGCATTGGTGTTCCAACACTGGTCCGAGATTACACAGTTTGTTGATAGGATACAAAATTAAATGGAGCTCATAGCAGAGTTTGTCACAAGTTTAGTCAACAAAGGTATTTATTCCTGGATGTGTTTTTACTCCTCAAATATTTTAAGGAAATATATAAATGGGGCTTTTAAAGAGAAAACTTACAGGTCAGCGTGTCCAGTGCCATATTACTTTGGTGGTGACGCATAATCACAGTACAGGTCAAGGGCAGAAAACCCCCTTTATTTTCTCATGCATAAAGGCAGTGACCTCACTCCATGGATGCTCAGTGAGTCACAGCCCAGCCATTTAGTCCTTCAACCTGAAATCTCTCCAGCCTCAGGCAGTGAAGACAAATTGCCAAGAAAAGGTCCCCAAAAGACATCTTTCCACCCACAAAGGCTACACAGGGATGCTGACTGGTCTGATAGATCATCACCATTCTCTGATTCCCCTTGCCCTGGGGCACAAGCAAGTAACAAGGACAAGGTAACCGTAAGCTCTCTCTGAGGTGGCCAAAACAAGCTGCAGGATGGGAGCTGAGAGTCCTCTTCCAGGGCAGCTCTGGGAACACTGACAGGACCAGCCATGGCTCCCTGGGGTCGGGTGCCAGGGCCATGCAGGCACTGCCAGGGGCGATAAGTATGGGTGATCATGCAGTACTGTTTATGGTCAGCCTGCTCAGGACAAGGCAGAGCATTGGCACTTCCACACCAGGCCCCCCTCAACCAGCCAGTTTGCCTTGACAGGTCGCACCATCCCTGTCCCTTGCACACACCCAACCTTCCCCAAACTACAGAGCAGGAAGCTCACCCAGCCCAGCCATGAAAGGAATGTGCCAGGCATGGGGAGAATCCTTGATGTCCAGGTGTCTACAGCTGCTTTCCCCACCAAAAGCAGTACAGATGGACAAACTCTGCCAAGAAAATAAAATCCCAGCAACAGAGCAGCTCCAGGACCCGGCCTGCTCCTTCCCAGGTCATTCCCTTCTCACAGGGAAGGAAATAAGGGCTGGCCAGTGAGTGACAAAGCTGTGGCAGACGGAAAGTGCTGGAACCCCATGTATCTGTGCTGGGACAGCTGTCACCCAAACCTACACTGGGACACCAGGGAGGTAACTCTGCTCCAGATCCAGCAGAAAGAGAGAAGCAAGTGGGTGGTGAAGAACAAGATGTGACCAGGCAGAGATGCAATCAGGCAATGCCTCCCTCATGGTACAGGGTGAGGTCCCCTCCCACCACCTATACCACCACCCTGGCACCACCCTGGCACTGCTGTAACCCCCCCGCAGCTCCCTGCCCGGGAGTGAGAGAGAGAGCACTGAGGAATTTGGGGGGATTAAAAGCCCAGTAATCCTCCCTGCAGGAGCCGAGTATTAACATTCCCCCGGCCAGCGGCCACCACTGACCTACTTCTCCCATGGGGACAGTGGGATGGGGAGGGCAGTCACCTGGTTTGGGCTTGGAGAAGCATCCTCCCATGGTGCCGGGTGGGACAGGCAGCGGCGCCGGGCAGCTCAGCCAGGTCGCGGCCACATCCTCTCATGGTACAGGGCCAGCTCGAGTGTCCCAGCTCCCGCGTCGATTCCCACCTGCGCTGGGTAGAAAAGCTCCATGAGAGCTGGTCCGGCCGGAAGGAGGGAAAGCAAAGCCGGGATGGCGCGGCCCCCTGTGCTCCCAGCACTGCGGGCACCTCGGTGACCTGAGGGACATGGGGACAACGAGCTGCTGGGGTCACCGTGCTGGGAGACACTGCTAAAATCAGTTAGGAACTTTATAAATTCAGTCATCAAAGTTAATTACAAAAACCCTCATATCATTTATGGCCAGACTTTAATTAAATTTCCCAAAGCCCTGCCTTTGGGAATTAAAGCTCTAAGCACACAGGTCACAGCTGAAGTACAATGACTGAACCATAAATACATTTCAGTTGGGGTTTTTGTGTTATTAAGAGATGGAAAAAAAGAAGTCTGCTCTATTGCACAGTCCTGCAAGTTCCCCTATGCCAGTTATGCTCATTCCTTAAGAAATGCCATTGGCTTAGGAACAAATAATTATTTAGAGAAATGGTGTTTGATATCAGACCATTTTGCATCAACTTCATTTTTTTACACTATTGAGATTTATTTTATTTTTTTTTTTAATTTTTAAGATCAAGTAGAGTTTCTCTTATTAGCTTTGACTTGGGGTGCTCTCAGATTTGGTAAAGACTAAGAATTTAGATAAACCTTTCCAATTCCATTCCATGACTGAAAACAGCAAAGATTCATCCAACACACTGGCAATAAAATAGGATATTTCATTCATTTTACTCATTCCTACATGAATTCAACTGATTTACTATGGTTTTCCCATATATTTTTCAAAAATCCCTCTGATCTGGGTAGGAAGCTAAAAACAATTTCCAAATTATATTTTGAGACAGGCAAAGTAGGTTTTTCTGTAGTTTAGAAAATGCCTTGAGATCTTTACAATGAGAAGAAATTAGAGAAGTGCCAGGAGAGAGATACCAAGCACCTTCTCTCTTTAGTTTAAACATCAACTTAACATATCAGGATGTATCCCCCCTGTTTTCAGCTATATCCCTCCAAAACACACCTTCAAACTCCCCTTCCATACACAGCATCACCTCTGCCATCCCCAGCTGTGTTGCAGAAGCAGCTTCAGAGTCTGGATCACGTTGAATAAGCAACCCAAGCTATAGAAGAACACAAGCCCGCTGCCTTGCCCATGGTGCAAAGCAGGCAAATGCTATTTGACACTCTGCAAAGAGGGATTACTAAATGCAGAGGGAAGAGCTCTTCTCCCAAGAGCATCCTAGGAAAGTAGCATGACAACATTTATGCAAGAGAAAATGCAAAAAAAAAGATACCATGTAAGAAGATGAATAAAGATAGAAGATGATTTGGGAACAGTAGGAGAAAATGCAGTGGGGGCATTACATGCAGTAGCTGCTGTAGGGTCCTTTGCCAGAACCAGCAGAGAGAAAGGGAAAATGGCTTTGTACCAGGCAAACCAAGTCTGGAATCACTGATGTATCAGCGATAGAGGACAACAGTTTAGTGCATATAATAAAATACTGCCACTGATGCCACGGGAGCAAACCAAGTCCCACTAACCCAGAGCAGCTCCTTGCAGTGGATTTCCTGCGGCAGAAGTGGACACTGTGGTGGCAAGACAGGATCATGCCCCAGGCAAGCAGTGCCCTGGCACCATTGCAGCATTCCCTTGGGATGCTACACATATGGGGGACCACAGCAGGGACCCCTGGACAGGTGCTGGGTTGGATGGCAGAAGGGTGGGTCCCAAATATGCCTCACCAGTGAATCACTCCAACTTCTCCAAACTTCCCAGAGATGCTGATATGGGACTGGTTTCTAGCATGTCTGGCTGGTTTTAACAAGGACTTGGAGTGATGTCAGAGTTCCTGAATGTTGGAATGTCAGCCATTCATCTGAGATGCTTTTGCTTTGTTTGGATCTTAAAAATGATGATCTGCAACCATCCCCTCAAGCCTACTTCACATCTCCTAGTTTTTCCACTCACAGTCCCTACAACCTTTCCAAGGCACTGAGACATCTGCACCTCCCAAAGTGGGTCAGAGGGAAGGGCTGCCATCAGAGGTGTCCCTTCTCCACTCATAGAGTTCACCAGGCAACACAAAAGTGGTTCTTGATAGGATTTCAGCTGATGCCATCAAGGGAAAAGGCATCTGGCTGCTCCCAGCCTCACTCTCAGCAAGCACATGGAGATGCTTCAAAGTCACCTGAGACTCAGCTGTTGCAGAAAGGCACCAGCCTCCTCTGTCAGACCAATTCAGGGGACACAACAGGGCCATGTCACTGCTAGTGGCATCCTGAGGTATTGATCCAGAGCTCGATCCTGCAGGATTTGTGGCCAAAGCCATAAGCTCTGTTAGGAGAAGGAAATAAGCCCACATACAACACAATGTAGCTGAACCCAGGATCACCTGTGAAACCTTGCTACATCCTGAAGAGTGACAGCCTGAACTGAGCAAGGTGTCCATGCTCAGTAAACCAGTTCATCATCTGTTCCCTGAACAAAACAACACTCTGTAGCACACAGCTGAACAGGAACACCTTCAGCATCTGCTCAGAGAGGGCAAGAAGGAGTGGGCTACCAAAATATGAGGCAACTGTTGTGGTGCTGAGGAACATACTACTTCCATCCCTAAAAACTCTAGTGTGAATGAGGAACTGGCCCTACACCTGGCTGGCTGCAGAACTCTATCATCCAGCACTGCCCAAGCATAGAACCAGGGACACCAGCCTCCTCCCAAACAGGAAAAACAGGGAAAATGATCCAACAGGAGAAACATGGGAAACAGTTTAGAGCTACTGACCATGAGCACTTCCCCTGCGCAGCAGCAATATACGTAAAATATGGCAACATCAAGCTTCAGTGCAGGTCAGGGATATCAGACCAGACAGCCACCTGGCTCAGCCCAGTGTCCACTGCCTGAACATGGCCAACAGCACCCATCTGCCACGAGCAGGCAGGAACAGGGCAGGAAGGCATGGACACTCCAGCCCACACTTCCTTCCTGCTGGGCGCAGAGCAGGATCCAGAGCCTGCACCATTTCTGAGCAGTGCAGTGCTGGCAGAGCTATTATTAGCACTGCTCTGCAGTGCCCTAGGCTCCTGTTCTAATCAAGTGCTCTGCTGTGACTCCAAAATCCTTTCCAAGAGATAATGTAGCAAATATATAAGTGTATTAATACACCATAGGTATAAATAATGTTTTCCCCCTGAGCATCAACTTGTGTTTATTGCCCCAGTATCATTTCCTCACCTAGCACCCAGGTCCTTCCCATCCAGCTGCAGTATCTGTCACCATGTGTCCTGCTGCTGTAAATAATCCTGCATCACCTGCCTAGAAATCTGGCACAGATATGAGAACCAAGCCATGCCCTGTGACATGGACATCTCACAGAGCTGTCAGTTTGCAGTCCCAGCTAGCTCCAGCTGAAGACCTCTGTGGAGCCCTGACAGGGACACACTTTTCCACTGTTGAGAGAGTTCCCTCAGCCATGATTCATCTGCTGTGTGAGGGGGGCCTGGTGCACATGAACACCAGCTGCCCCTGTGGCGTCTCCAGGCTCCTCCAGACACCCTAACTGAGCTTCTGGCCGCACACTCACCTTTTTGTGGACATCACCCTGACCTCAATTGCCCTGGCCACACCAACCCTGGGTGCCACGAGAGGAAGAAGAGGAGAGAGGGCTGCTTCTCATTCACTTCTCACTTGCCCAGCACAGGTCCCCTTACCTGGTCCCCTGGACAGATAGAGGGGGTTTCTCTACCTCTCAAGGCAGCCTTGCCCTTTCCATCCCATTGAACCCCTCCTCTCAAGCCCTGGACCCAAATTTCCTCTCCTCGGTGATGTGTCATCATCATTCCCAGTGTCATCAAGAAGATGACTAATATGACTCCTGGCACCAGGGCCTAGCAGGTGTGAGGCCAGAGAAGGAAGGCACTCAGTGACAACTCACCACATGCTCTCAGAGAAGGGACTCTGCCCTGGGGCCAAAGCATAGGGGAGACAAAGATGCCAGAGCAGCTGCCAGCTCCTGAGGATCCTGGATATGGCTACCAGAATAAGAAACATCTCTGTCCCTGGGTCTTACAATCCCTGATCCTCCAGACTTTGCACAGCCCTGGTCCTCCAACAGCTGCATCTCCTCTGCTGCCCTGTCCTCCTTTTGGGACAGACCCAAGCCAGCCCTAGCTCTGCTGGGGACACAGTTCAGGTTCCCAAGGCTTAGGAACATGCCCATCATTCCAAGGAAACCAGACAGCAACAGATACTCCCATCTTGCCATCACCAGCATCCAACCTCCATTCTCCTAGGGAGCTCACAATCATTGCTCAGCCAGCCTTTCTCCTCTCTTGATTTCCAGGCACTACTGCTTGGACTGGCTCCCTCTCACAGCTGGAAATGCCTGAATGATCTCTGCCATGGGTCCAGCAAACCAGACTCCAAGGATTTTTATCTTCTCCACACAGGTGAGCTCTCTGCTTCCTCTGCAGTGCTCTGCAGCAGGATCTGGAGGAACAGTGGGGGGCAACCTGGCAGAGCACCTAGAAGACCTTTGAGGAGGTTTCTGAAGAACCACTGGAATTCAGTGAACAAATGGGGCATCTAGGACGTGCTCTGTTCCCAAGGAGATGACTTCTGTCTCTCCATTGACATCACCAGTTTGAAGGAGAAGGGCTACAGGTCCATAAAATGCCAAGGTCCACATAAGTGAGGATGAGGAAGGTCTCTTCTCAGACACACACCAGGATGTCAAAGTAGAGGTCAACAAGAGATATCTCCCAAAGACTTTCTGTCAGGATGAGGAGGAGAGCTTTCCCCAAGTTCTCCACAGTACTGGAGAGCTAATGAAAACCACAAAGGAGAGGCAGGCAGTGCGAGCCCTGGGGTGCCTGTTTCCCAAAGAGAGTCGACCAAAGGGCCAGTCAAAGAGACATTAAACCTCTCAGCAGCTTTTAATGCAGGGAGCATTAACATGACAGCCCCAAGGCAGCTGTGGTCATGACTACACTGATATCTTCCATCAGGATGGCACCTCTTGCTCTGCACCTTCTGCCCTCGATCGTGGCAAAATTTAGGCTGGAAGAGGTCTCTGTTGGTCATCTGACCCAATTCCAGGCATGAGCAGGGTCACATACCAACCTGGATCAAACCCTAATTCTGCCTTAAGCTTTGGAGAATGGACCCAACACTAATCACTACAAGACCCACTAACATCTGGGGGTCCTCAAGGGTACCAGACCTTTTCAGATGTATATCAGCTGGAAAGATCCAGTGGTCTACAAAGAACAAGAAAATCCATTCCTGGTATCTGGAGACCACTACAGAACTCCCCATCCACACATTTGCCAGATGTAGAACTCATTAAAAATGGGAAAAGGAGATGTTGAAAGATTTCACTTCTTTAACACTTTGTAGCATTGATGGTCTTCTGGTGGGACAAGAAATTAATTTTTGCTCCTAGGATACCCCACTTGTGCAGTATTTTGTGGTGCTGAGACCCCTGATGTGCCTCCAGTAGAGGAAGGAAAGGGGTTAGGCAGTTGTGCTGTGCCCTGGAGCCATGACAGCCACATGACAGGTCGGGCACAGGGGTTGTTCACATGCTCAGAGAACAGCTCATTGCCAGTTTGGGGCCAGGAAGGGTCTTCCATGGAGATTGGCACAAGTGCCAGGGGGCTTTTGCCTTCCTCTACAGCTCTGAGCCCTTTGCCAGGCTCCTCGGGGCTGTTTCTGGCCCAGTGATTCCTTGCTGTGGCAGGGCCAGGAATCCAGCTGTGTGTGTGATCTCTCCACCTCTCTTCCCATGGCAGCTTTGTTTTTCTAGCTTTCAGTTACTTGCAGCATAGATCTTCTAAGGCAATGTCCAACAGCTCTGCATTGAATAGGAGCTGCTGGTTCTTAACTGCCCCTGCATACAATAAAATTTTCTTTTTATTAAATCTGGGTTCTGTTGTCTGCAAACATTTGCATATTTCTGCCCTGAGAACTTTGTCCTTCAGCACTTTTATCAGCTCTTCTAGATTATTTCTGGACTCAGAACAATATTACAGCTATTTGAAGAGCTCAGCACTTTCATATTGTGACATCCTTCATGGATGTCTTTAAAGGGTCCAGGTCAAATAATATTTTTTTCTGCTGTGTTTAAGGACTGAGCTCAACATCTGAAAAACTTGCTTATCTGCTCTGCAGAGTGAAGGGTACCATGTGCCTGTTCCAGCTATTCACATCCAGCTCTGCAAGCTGGTTCCCATATCCCCCAAGCAGGGACACAAGAGGAGGGGGCAGCTGGAGCCTCAGAGCATCTAGTGTCACCATTTATGCTTGCAGGGAAGAGCTGGCCTTGACTCTGGTCCCCACAGTGGGAAAAAACAAGCCCTGATCCCAAACCATACCCTATCCACTACAGCACTGCCAATTCTCCATACATGCAAAATATTGTCTTTAACAAAAGGCCAGCAGGAGCCATGGAGCAGACCCAGCAGCAGACCTGTTTTGGTCACACCCTACATGCAAAGCACAGTACAGATCCCACCATGGCCTCTCCAAGCCATCCCACAAAGCATAGTCTGTCCCATGGGGTAGCCTAGGCTCTGGTCCTTGGACACAAAGACTGGTCCACCTAGTCCTGAACATCACCAGGGCCCAGAGCATCCTCACCACACACAATGGCACCTAGCAGTGGACCCCATCCCTCAGCCCCACCACCACCCTCTGTGGCTCCATCCCAGCCAGACACATACCCACCCTGACCAACCACACACCTTTGCCACATCACCAGCCCCCACACACCAGACTCACAGTCATGATGTGCTCTTACAAGAGCTGCCCATTTCTCTCACCTTTCAGGGGATTTGCTCTAGTTTGACTCCCATAGTGTTTAGTCAGAGCTAAGCAGTGGGCTACCACATTCACCAGGTTCCTCCACACCTGTGCCAGTATTAGAAAGACTTTAGAGTGGTGACTCTACAATCCCCTGTCCTTGGTGAGTACACATAGACTGTCCTTCTTCATCATATCCTGAAGGCCCACTCTTGTTTCACATTAGTGCCACCATGCACAGTCTCATACTCACTTCTCCTCCATCTCTGTTCAGTGATGCATCTCCATCCACTAGTGATGCTTTCCACCTCCACCTCCTCAGCCAGTTTCAGCTGCTTTGTGGGCAGAGGGCACTGATAAAAATGTATAAGGTGGATCCCAAGAGTCCTGCCATTCACCAAGCAGTACACCTGCCTCTGCTCCAGTATCCTCCTAGCCCTACCAGTGAGCAGGCTTCAGCCCAGAGGTGCACCAGCACTCTCCCACAGCTCACCTCCTTCCCTCCCACAACCCAGCCAGTCTCCACTGATGTGGCGGAGTCCCAGTCTGTCTCCACAAAGCCTGCCAGAGCAGGAGCCAGCACAGACCCCACAGTGGACACACCACACTCCTCATGGTACAGAGTGATGGTGAAACAGTATTTGGGTTCTAGCTGTTTCCAAGCACAGCCACACTATCAGTGTCCCACAGCCCACAGGCACCTTCCCGCTGTCCTTATCACTCTGCAGAGATCAACTCCCCCAAAAACCACAGCAGGCAGTGGCACAACATCCTATTGACACCCTGAGTTCCTGTAGCTCCCCTCTCTGCTCACCCTGGAGTCCATCCTCCACCTACTCTAACACCCTGGGTGCTGCAGCCCATGATCTCAATGAGGAACCCCCATGTTTCTCAGCAAGGTCTGGCTCAGCAAAATCAAACTGCCCTGTCTCCAGGGCAAGCCGCACTCTGCTGCCAAAAAAAACAGCTCTCTCCACTGAACTCTGACATAATGCACACTGATTCTGAACACAACCCAGGCATGGTTGGAGCACTGGGGAGCCCAAGGCTCTACCCCACCCCGTGGACCATGCTGTGTACTCTGTGTTATCAACACCACCCGCAGCAGCCCTGCTCTGACCCCAGGGAGGGGCACAGGGCTTGCATACCAAGAGAAAAAGAGACAGTGGGAAGAGAAACAAGCCACACAGAAGAGTGTGACAGGTGACGATATTTTCACAACAGGGAGAACATGTATTTTTAAAATAATATGAGGATGAAAACAGATGGTCTCCATTCTGAGGTTAATGTTTTTGTCAGGAACCACACTACAATGGATGAAAGGAGAGTCTCACAACCCCTTGCTGTGGTTCCCAGACCAGACCTACAGTAGATCAGCTTTCCAGAATGGTGTGCCCAACTGGGGACCATGCCTGTGTTCATGTCACTGTTTCTTGTCCATCCACCTCAAAGATGCCGCACACAGGATATGGTAACAGTGCTTGTGCAGACATGCAATGTACTGCTGTCCACCCCCTGTCCATGGAGCAGATGAGCCAAAATCAAGGGGGCTGACACACAGGAACCCCATTTTCTTGTCTCCCTGGCACCCCAACCTCTTCTTTACCTCTCTAGCTTTTCAACCCATTCTTCCCCCTTGATAGCTCTCCAGCTAGCTTTCCCTTCTCTCTGCCCAACCGTCCCATTCGCACTTTCCTGCCATTTCCATACCCATCCCAGTCCTGCTGCCTGGCTTCTGCTTCAGGATCCTCCAGCTGCTGGCACACAGTGACTCTGACACCCTCAGAGCAGCACTGGACCCCTCCTTCGCCTCCTGTTCTCCCCTCCACCTTGCCTGCCTAGCCCCCCTCAGTATAGCCATCCCTGCCAAAGCTTTACCTCTCCAGCCACTTCTTGGTGGGGTCCAACATGTGCTTTACACCCACCTGGAGAAAGCAGCACTTTGCCAAGTGATTTCCTTCCAAATGGTCCCAAGAAACAGAAGCAAAAGTCACGCTGCAAAACGGCAAGAGCAGCTCACGGCCCCAGCGATGGGCTGCACGGCCCCGTCTCAGCGCAGGCAGAGAGGGATACGGGCAGGGACTGACGTGCCCTGGTGCACTTCACCTTGTCACCAGAAGTTTGTGTCAGCGGCAGCACAGAGAGCTACAAAGCTGCCGTTTAATGTACCCCGCTGGCACCTGAAGAGGTGCAGCAGGAACGCCGTGTCAGAGCACGATCAGACAGGATTGTTTTCCTGGCTGCTGCTTCAGCAATTTACCGGCTCCAGGTTAAAGGCTCATTCAGCAGCATCGTCACTGCCACCCCTCCACACACCTCTTTGAGCTGGACAGGAAATCAGTAATGATGGAATTTGGTTCAGATCGTAAAGATTTGCCAATGAAAATCATAAATGTTGGAAATTCTCCCCGGATGAAGAGTGCTCGATGCAAAAATCAAATAATTTCACAATACGAGAGACCTTTAATTCTCATTTGCTCCACCACAGGCAGCCAAGCCTCTGCTGTGCTGTCACTGCAAGGTCCCCATTCCATAAAAGAAATCTGCATTCCCCACAGGAGCTGGAGCAGAGCAGAAGGAGTTTATCCCAGCAATGCTTTCCACGACTAACAGCTGCAGTACAATACCACAGTCCAGCTCCATCCATCACACTTAGATGTTCCTTAGATGGGAGACCTTGCAGTTCATATAACCATAGAATGTCATGAGTTGGAAGAAACACACAAGGATCGTGGAATGGCTTGGGTAGAAGGGACCTTAAAGCTCATCTCTTTCCACACCCCATGCTATGGGCAGGGACACCTTCCACAATCCCAAGTTGCTCCAAACGCTGTCCAGCCTGGCCTTGGATGCTTCCAGGGATGGAGCAGCCACAGCTTCTCTGAGCAACTTCTGCCATTGCCTCACCATCCTCATAGTGGAGAATTTCTTCTTAAAATTTAATCTTATCTACCTTTCTTCAGCTTAAAGACATTCATCCCTGTCCAGGCGAAAACACGATCTCCGAAACAGGGATAAACAAGCTTTCAGAACACGCTGACGGGAGGATATGACACAGGGACCTAAACCCCGTTCAGGACAAATGCGGCTTTTCTCCGCGACCCACTTTTATGCTGCTTTGATTTCCTGGGCATTTGCTGCATCTCAGGAGAGATGCGGAGACATGCGGCGTTCTCGCAGCGCCTGCCCCCTACTCCGATCCCGGCCCCGCCGGCAGCTCCGGCTTTAGAGGAGCCCCCGGAGCTGCTGCGCGCCCCGCTAATCCCGACACCCCCGCTGCTCCCGCTCCTGGGGCAACGGCGGCCGCCACCGCCCGCTCCCCCCGGCCGAAGGTGCGGTCCTGGACAGCGGCCTTGCACTGGCAGCTCCCCTCGCTTCACATCTTCCCCGGAACGGGTCCCCGCCACCCCCCGCGCTTACCTGGGCAGCAGCGGCAGTGCCGGCGCGGCGGGCGGAGCGCGGCCGGTCCCGGGGCGGGGCGGCCTGTGGGAC
>NC_031784.1:13611304-13624046 GCF_001522545.3 Parus major
AAATAAAATAAAATAAAATAAAATAAAATAAAATCCAAGGATGAAGTATTCCAGTGTAGAAGCTCCAGGGATCCACATGCTTCCAGAGCCTTGGGAAATGGACAGTGGGTTCTCATGGAGCTGCCTCAATTCTATGGCAGGATAAATGATCCCATGTCCAGTGTCTGCAGCCAGCTGAGAAGGAGCATCCCTTCATGTGGTCCTGGGCATGGTGAAGAGCTCCATGGGATGTGGTATTGCTGGCAGCAGGGACCCCTAGCAGACCAATCACCTCCATTTCCCTATCTGACATGCAGAATTTTTGACCTGTGGTGTGAAGAACTGCTCCTGTGCAGCTGGCAAGCAAACAGCAAGGATTGAGCCTTGAAAGGAGACAGTAAATGGGTTTGCAGGGAATTACCCTGACAGCAAGCTCTATCACAAGCTGTGGGTGGTCATGCTTTAAGCTGAAGGAGGGTAGATTTAAGTTGGATATTGGAAAGAAATTCTTCCCCTGTGGTGGGGCACTGGCACAGGGTGCCCAGAGAAGCTAGGGTTGCCCCATCCCTGGAAGTGTCCAAGGCCAGGTAGGATGGGGCTTGGAGCAACCTGAGATAGTGGAAAGTGTCCCTGTCAATGACAGGGGTGTGGACTAGACAGCCTTTAAAAATCCCTTCCAACCCAAACCAGTCTGTGATTCTATGCTTAGCTGGTACCACAAGTGGACAAAATTTGGGGCTGTTTTGCTGCACCTTACAGATCTGAGCACATCACTCCAGAGATGGGACAAGCAGCACTGTGGGGCTGCGCTGCCCCAGGAACCGCAAGAGATGCAGCTCCGCCTGCAGTGGGGTGACCGGGCAGGAGTCCAGAGGGATGGACAGCTAGAGGTCCTTCCTTCCCCAGAAACCTCACAGAGCTGCTGGGTAGTGCACACCCCCATGATTGTTGTTTCTTGGGCTCCTGGCACTGGCTCCATCACCCTGACACCACTCCCACACTGAGCGCTGCCTGCACTCAGTGTTGGCACTGAAATGTCACCAGTAGGTCCTGCCCAGCTCCTGAGCTGACCCAGTCACCCCATGGTGCTTGGTGGGGCGCTCAGCCATGCTGCTGATAGTGGCGATCGGTGCTCTGGGGCCCGGCTTGCAAGTCTTGCAAGTGGGACAGTGGTGCCTCGCTGCAGAGCTGACAGGGCTGTGCCAGAAGTACCAGGCAGCTGCCCACTGTGCTGAAAACCATCAGCTCTCTGCCTTCTCTGCAGGTCTCAAGGAGATGACAACCTGCAGCCCTTCACCTCCTACCACCCCAAAATTAACACTCCATCATGCCACGGCAGCAAGGATGAGGGCAGGGGGTTTCCCATCCAGGCACATGCTGGGAAGCCAGGGATATGCAGGAAATAGGGTGAAGGGCAGGTGCTGAGGTGACCCCATAACCCAGTGGTGGAGCCTCCAGCATCCCAGACATGCTTTCCAGGCTGAATTGAAGCCTCTGCTTCAATGTTTCCTTGCAAGAAAACATCTGCCCTTGCCTGCACAGCTCTGCCCTGCCTCCCCCTGGTAAGGAAATGTGGAAGAAAAGTCAAGTGAGGGAGAAGTGGAAAGGGAAGGGAATAAGGGAGGGAGGCTGTGCGAATGGAACAGCCCAAGGGAAGGAGCAGATGCAGGCAGGGCCGTGGGGAGGAGAAGGAGTGCCCAGCTGGGACACGAAGGTGCTTTGACAGTGGATCCGCCCTGATGTCACCCGGTGCTTTCAGTTTCTTGGGACGCGACAGAGTCTTGGATCTTCTGGGATGGCTGGGACAGATGTCATGGCACAGCAGCAGACCACAGCTGACAGCCCCATTCTGCATTTTCATAAGGTCTTTGCAGAGCAGAACATCCGCAATGCTGGTGTCTCCGTGTAAGAGCTCCAGGCACTGGGCTCCTCCCAGGTCCCCCAAACAGGAACACTGCACTACAACAGCAGGCAGATGGAGAATGACCTGGCCCTGCAGCACTACAAAATCACCTCCAGTTGCTTTTTGTGCAGTATACCAACATGTAAGTGCAGGGGAGCTGGGGGAGGTGGACGAAAATTTGTCCAAAGGAGGGAAGGGGAGTGAGTGCAGCCTGGGGTAGTTCCTGGAGAGATGGACCCTGGCCAGTACCACAGGCAGGAGGGAAGGAGCCAGGTGGTGTGTCTGTGGGCACCAGGGAAGTGTGAGAAGATAAGGAATCATCAGGTCAGGTTGTGCCTTGGTCCTCATTGACAGCCTGATGAGTGAGGCTGCTGGAGCCACAGGGTCATGGGAGAGGATGTGGAAGTCACAGCACGTGCAACAGTATACTGTGGCACTCAGAGGACTTGCACAGCTAATGGGACTAGGAAGGCTGGGTGAAGATTGCTGGAAGATGGCTTCTTCTCACAAATATGAAGCATAAAGGACAATGTCTTTCCAGACACAGACTGAGGAGCTGATGACCGGTCCTTGCACACCTCTGACAGCTGCTTCTTGAGGAGCACAGAGGGGAGGTCTCACCTGAAGCTGAGCTGCCTGAGGAAGGAGCGCTGCAGGGCTGAGGGAAGGCAGGACTGCAGCACATGGATCACTGTGGGTGGGGGTCCCGCACTACACACTGCCACAAGCAGCCCACAGGCAGCACCACAACAGGTGGCAGGAGCTGCCCTTGATCCCAGGAGAGGGACAGAGCCTGATGGTGGGCCAGGTGTGCTCAGTGCCTATGCCAGCCTGGCTCCACCCTGCAGGAGCAAGGAGCAGGGCCAGAAACACACCTGGTGCTGGGGATGCTGCTCCTGTTCTTAAACTTCTCCTCCTGCTTCCAGCAGGTCAGGCCTTTGCCAGTCCTGGCAAGGCACTTTCATACCCACGTGCAGAACAGGGAACATTAGACTGATTCTGGCTGTCACCTGCAGAGTCAGATGTGCCTTAAGAACTTGTTACTCACAGCAATTCTTTTTCCTCCAGATGAGTCTCATCACTTTCACTGCACTAACTCAGCACACATTGCACCATTTTTTAAGTTCCTGGAAAGGCAAGTTCCACTTGCTTGCACCTCTAATTTGTTCTTGCTAAATATTTCAACTGCCTGTGGCCACTTTTCTCCCTGCTGCTATACCCAGGTAGAGTGAGATCAACACAGGCTTTACTGAAAAAAAAGTGAGCAGCCAACAACATTTTGGGAAACAGCTCGCTTGGAAAACAGAAACTTGCCCATCTGGAACTTCTAATTGCAAAATATAACCTAAAAATCAGTGGGTGAAACACAGTCTGGAGCTCCAGGAACTGCTCTGCATGGCCACCCCAGTAGCTCTCCTGCCCAGGGGATGCAGGGATGAACCAATGCCTTCCCTCTAGGGGCACTGGTCCAAGTGAGTCATATGCAAAGTGATCTGTATTAAAGAGATTGTGAGCCTCAGGCACGGCCAGTGCTTGCTTCATGTCCCATAGTATAGGAAGTACCAGTCAATGATTTTTTCACTGATGGCAGTGACACTCACAAGGCTCTGATATTTGATGCCAAGCTGTGTAGTGCTTCTCTGTAAATCCCGGCATGCCCCTGCAAGCAGCACCCAGTGCAAAACACCCCATTCGGATCCGAACTGCTACATGTGTGTTGCAGAATCTTCCAGAAGTATATCTGCCAGAGATAACCTAACACTTTCTAAGGTACCTCACCTGGTAAGAGCTGTCAGTCCAAGCAGGAGCCCCTTCTGGAAGCCAGTCACCCCTTCCACCTGCAGAGCCACCTCCCTGGTGCAGGTGACCTCCAGTGCTCTATTACAGGCCTCAGTTTTGGACAGAAGTCAGCAGGGACCGTCATCTACAGATACACCTGAAACAGGCACCTGAGCAAGGCTGACCAGGTGCCCACCAAATCCCTTTTCCACTTGGAAGTGCAGCCCAGGGTTGTGCAGATGGTGCATCTCCCCCACTTCATCCACCTTGCAGGTACAGTAGCCACAGGGACCTGAGAGTCCCAATCCATCATCCCTCAGCCTGTCACCCCCTCCAGGATTTCTCCAGCTCCTTGGAGACCTCTTTCCAGACAGGTCCAAATTCTCCCTTTCCTCCAAAGTCCTCTGCTCTCCTCTGTGCTCCTCTGTGTTCCTCTGCTTTTCTTTAATATCCTTCATCCTTCTTTCACTTCCCAATTTTCAGCTCCACACCACCAGCCTCTCCTTGCCCCCACACTCCTCCCAGCTGCTGTGGTGATCCCTGGCCACTATCACAGGCCAGTAGGTCAATGTGGGCTCCCCTGGAAAGTTTCCAGCCCTTTGCACCTCTGACAGCTGTGGATGGCAATGGCTGTGCCTGCTCTGCTCCACCAGGACAGGATCTGGACAGCTGCGCCCTCCCACCACCTGAACCATGCCAGGGTGGGATGCAAGAGGTCAGAGCTAGCTAGTTCTATTATATCTGATTACATTAGCCTGACAGGTTAATAGCAAAGTGTGCTCCAGAGATAACCCAGGAGACTGGTCATCAGCAGAGCTCTCTGACCCAGTCATCCCTAGGGACGCCATCTCTGATGTGATCATCACCAGGGGGATTCACACAGTACCTGCTTGCATCCCAGTACGTGGTGTGTGACCCTTGCAATCAGACACTGCATGGTGAAGTCTGCCAATTTTCATGGTCCTATATTGCCACCTTCAGATCTGCCAGTTTCTGAGCCCTCAGGAAGGCTGCCAAAGGCCTACAATGCCCTTTGAACCCCAAAGCCCAGGTCACACAAGGGATCTAAAGCAGAACATTTCATTGTGTGTGGACATGTCCCCTTTCTGCTGCTAAAGCCTCAAAGAGAAGGGCCAGCCTGATAGAGTGCCAGGACAATTTGTAAAAACCTTGTTGCCTGTTTATCTTGCAGAAGATAAACACCAGCCCATATTCCATGGACCACTTTAAATCTGGGAAGATGACCTTAGAGAGGCTTCCCCCACTGACAGCTTTCTCTGCTGTCCTGGAGAATCCAGCTTCTCACTGCCCAGAGTGCTTTGAAGAAGATTATATTCAACCTTAAGCTCGCCATGGGCTCCTTGGTGGTGCAATTTCAGCTTTTCACCTCTACCTAATCCCAGGTGACAACTCAGTGGAAATAAGTAAAACAGAAGCCCTGGGACAGGTTGCCCAAAGAAGCTGCATCTGCCCCATCCCTGGAAGTGTCCAAGGCCAGTTTGGATGGGACTTGGAGCAACCTGGTCTAGTGGAAGATGTCACTGCCGATGGCAGGGATGTGGACTAGATGACCTTTAAAAGTCCCTTCCAACACAAACCATTCTCTGGTTCTGTGGTTTCTTTTGCTACACCATTCAGGTTTACCAGCACCCAAATCCTTACCTTTTAATGCAAAATCCACAGTGCAGAGCAGCAATAAACCCTCTGGACCATCCAGTCTCAGCCCTGCCCTGCTTGGCTGACTCAGATCCCAGCAGGGGACAATCAGTGTCACACCTGGTGAGAAGTTACTGGTGGAAGAGACCCTGGTTCACAATCCAGAGCTGATGCCTCAGACCAGAGTCTGCTCCCCTGACAGAGCCTCTGCTGCTCCACAGGCTGTCTGCAAAGGCCTGCCCTCATGCACAAGCCACAGCAAACTGCAGATGTTGACATGAACCCAACATCAAACTTTTCCCTCATTTCTCTCCATCCTATTTACCCATAATGAACAAAATCCACTGAAAGAACAAACAATCAATCTGACTCCACAGGAGCCAGGTGACAGAGCCACAAAAAATAGCAAAAAAGACACAGGTCCCTGCATCTTCAGAGAAAGTCTGACTCAATAGCAGCTGCTGCACATTCAGAAGAAAACCAGCAGAATATTTTTAAATCCCATTTTTCACATCCATAAAGTCAGTTCCTTTTTGGACCATTTGAATGCCACCACTGATTCAAATCTCCTGCTGTGGACATGCCAGCTAGGGTAGAACACTTTTCTATGGTAGAGATGATCTACAAAGAGATTTTCTGGGTCAAGCTCAGGTATAATTTAGACTTTCCTAAGGGGAGATGGCAAGTTTGGAAAGCTCAAAGGAGCTTCAGGGAAGAGGTGATATGCTCCTCACCTCTCCATGGGTTTGTGGGTTGAAATGAGGCCTCTGCCTCAGGAATTAAGTTTTATTTTTTCCTTCTCTGAAACACATATAGAGCACATTGCTGTGTATCCTGGTTCCAGCCATGACATGGTTAATTTTTGCAGTAGCAACAAGGGGCATGGCTAGGATAGAGGTTATTCTGTACCACCTCATATTATGCACAGGGTGGGGGAAAGGGCCTCCTCTGGTGGTGTGGTGTGAAGCTTGTGATCAGGGAAACATCAGATTCCACATGGTGAGCACTCACATGTGAATTGTTCCCATATTGTACACTCTGCTATTAATACTGTTTCTGTTACTGTTCTGTTTCTTATTTCATTGCTGTTTCCAGTAAATTATTCTTATCTCAGCCTGTAATTTTACCTTTTGTGCCTCCAACACTCCTCTCCAGCCACCTGCAAGGTGTTGCATAATTTGGAATGTTTCAGTGTGAACACTAAATTGGGGAATACCATTCCTAAACCACAACACTGTGGTAACAAACTATGAGTGTGTCTCTGCTTCTAGAGAGGTTGAGGATCCTCAGTGCAACCAGGATGTGTTATTAAAAGGAGGAAGATGGGAACACAGAGGACACAGAGCTGACCTTCAGGTGACATGGGAGGCAGTGAAGGTGATAGGAAAGATGTGTACTAATGTCATTACAATTTGATGGGTGAAGGCATGGATGTTAATGTCTTTGAAAGGGGTCTTAATGTCTCTATCAACTTCAAGCTGCAGGTTTGTTATAGAACTCAGAGCTGGGTTAGGGTTAGGTTTGGCTCTTGAAATAGACAAATGGGTCCACACAAGCCGGAGCTGCTGAACTTTGGAGGAAAATGCCAGGTTCAAGGGGGGATATGTGGTATGTGGTTCAGGAAGGCTGTACCTTCCTAGTACCTCAGCAATGGGGAAGGAAAGAGGGCAGCATGGGGCCAAGAGTTTAAGATAAAAGGAGGCTGCATCCTCCAAAACCTGGAGAGAGAAAACTCCATGGGCATATCCACAGTTGCCCCTCTCCCTTTATTTAAATAAAGTTGCAAGACTCCTCTGTCTCCTTTATGAACACTGGCTTCTCATAGCATGAATTCCCATATAAGATAGGGGACTCATCTGGGGTCCTTCCACTGTCTCGGCTTGGCACAAAGGAAGAGGAGCTGGAGGCATGCCTCACCCAGTTTTTAGGTGACCAAATCCTTCCAGCACTGGCTGCAATGAGGCAATTGATTTGGTATCTGAGACTATTCAGGATACAGACAAGAGACAGACCAGGGAGGTCCATGAAGAGTCAACAGAAAAAGCCCACTGGAAGTCTCTCTAGTGAGTGCAGTGGGTACTTTGGGGTGTAAAACATGGCAGGATGCCCAGAAAGGGCAGAAAAGGAAAATCAAGAAAAGGGTCTCAACTATAGGGATGATGATCCGGAAATTTGGGAGAATGTTGAGATGGTTTGCACATTTCTCACAGAGGTACTTAAGGACATGGATGCCCAGAGGGGGCAATAAGGGGAGTCAAAAAAGGGTCTTGGCAATAGTGGATGGATGCCCAGAGAGGGCTGTAAGGGAAAGTTGAGAAAGGATCTCAGCAATCTCCACACCCAGAAGGGGCAATAAGGGGAGTTAAGAAGGGGCCTCTGCAACAGGCAACAGACGCTGTTGGTTTGGGAAAGGATTGTTTGAACGGGAGTGTGAAGGAATATGGTTGATGCAAACAGCAGTGGGAGACTACGTGATAAGGAGAGAAAAGTGAAACAGTGAAGATTGGGATGTTCTCCACCTTATTTTCAAAACATGCAGTCTAATACAGGGCCCAAGAATTTTGTATTCCAAATTTTCAGGATAGGTAAAACAGGGAGGTATTGTTCCTATGCCTCCACCCTTCCCCGGGTCGTTACGGAACCAGAGTGGACGATTTGTGTTTGTCTGCTTACTACTCGGGACTTAAAGAGGTTTCTCTGTGGTAAGTAGTGCCGAGGCCAGGTGTGAGACTGCAGCACCGGGAAATTGGGCTGGGGTCTTGTGCAGGAGGTGCGGGACGGAGCCGAGACCGTGGGGCTCAGCGCCGGGCAGTGCCCAGCGCAGCCACCCCTGTGGGCTCCGGCGGTCCCCGGCCCCATGAGGCTGCTGGACGTTCCGTCCACTGCTGTTTTTATAATCCCCCTGCTCCCCTGACACTGCGCTCCGCCCAGCCGCGGCCCAGAGGAAAGGGGAGTTATAAGTGGCAAGGACTAGGGGTAAAAAAACGAGGCTCTTTTCTGGTGGGACGGAGCCCGGCTTCAATACGCAGACGCCCAGGGCAGGGAAAGAGGAAAAGAGGAAGAATCGTGTCCCGCGTTGGCTTTTGAACCGAGGGAGAAGGGGGTAGGGATACACGTTACAACCAGTAGGAGAAACGACAAGGGAGGAGTCGAGGGGGGCGCGGGGGGAAGGAGCCAAACACGCTCTAGATCAGGAGAAGAGCCCCCAGGGACATTCCATGTGTCCTGACACAATGCAGCGGCCGCCTGGCCGTCCATGCGGCACCGTCGGCTCTGCCCATCCGCTGGGACCTGCTGCTTTACCGAGCTTGTGGTGCTGGCAGAGCAGCCCGGGGGCCTGGGTGGGTGTGCTCGGGGCTGTGTCTGGACAGGGACTGGCTTTGGGACCGTATACGGTGTAACATATAATCTGTCACCAAAGCCTGGCCTGATATAAGAAGGGATTTTGTTTGGGTCACCAGGGAGATGAGTGATTTTGCAGAATTCGGTAGCTTTGGGAACATGAGAGCCCACAAAAAGTGGGAGCACGGGCTGAAGAGGTGACAGTGTGGGCCCTTGCAAAAGTTGGTTAGGAAGGCACATCAGGTATGAGAGTAATGATGGATTTGCCTTTACAAACAAGCTGTGGGTCTGCTGGTAGATAAAACTAGCACTGAGAGATAAAAGAAACAATGGGAAGGATGTCACCAATTGATGAATGAAAAAAAATTACTTGCATTTACAAACAAATTGTAGGTTTGCTGATAAATGAAATTGGATATTCAAAGGTGAAAGAAACAATGGGGAAACACCATAAATTCCATAAGAATTAAAAATTAAAAGGGAGGGTTATACATTAGAGGGGAATCTTAGTTATCAGGCATTCTGGGAAAGTCTGTACCTCTCAAGTATCTCAGCCAATGGGGAAAGAGAGAGGGAGATGCGGCTTGGAAACTGGGATAAAAAGGAAGCTGCATCCTCAAAAAATTTGAGAGACCCCAGGGGAATGCCCCATGGCCCTTTATTCGAATAAAGTAGAAGGACTCCTCTGTCTCCTTTATGGACATAAACCACTGGTGTTTGTGGATTAATTTTTCTGACAGGTACATATAAGAAGGGATGAGGAAAAAGTAAAAATACAGGCAAGTATAATGGCACAGTTTTAATCAATGTGCCATTTATTAATTTTTATTCTGTGACTTTTTAAACACAGATAGTCCCAATGTTGTGGTATGGACACCAGAAAGAGCAAAACTTTAGCCACACTCAGAAAAGGAATTTTAGTTGTATGTGCATGTTGAACAGAGCTGCGCCAAAGGAATTCTAGTGCTAAAACATTTGACCCATTGGCGAGAGGGTGGCCCCACAGTTTGTTCTAACGGTAACCAAGGCTCTGTTGTCTACAGAATTGTGCAGCCACAGCTTTGATGGTGACTGATGGCATGATTGTTAAAGTCTGGCATCAAGTTCTAAATGGATGACCACTCTTATAGTATGAAACCTGTCTAATGGAACAGGAGGCTTTAGAATTGAGAAGTGGGTAAGGGTTTAACCCAGCCTCCTGTCCCAAGGAAGGAAACCTAAAGGAAACTCATGACTGTGTCCGGGTAACTGATCTCCAGACCTGAGCTAAGGAAGATTTACAGGATACCCCTTGGCCTGGGGGAAGGTGTTTATTGATGGTTCTTCAAGAGTAATAGGAGGAAAACAAGTTTCTAAATGTGGTTTAGTAAAAGCAAGGGAATTGCAAGAAGACAGTTGGCAGAGACCACAGAATTGTATGCCTTAATAAAAGCCTGCAAAGTGTATCAAGGAAAGGTAGTGAATATTTACAGATTCAAAGTATGCATGTGGGGTGGTACCCATGTTTGGAAAACTGGGAGGAGAGAGGCTTGTTAGATTGCAGGGAAAAAAACCGTCCACTCATGAGAGCCCAATTACTCGCCTATGAATTTACCGAAAGAAGTAGAAATAATACACGTTAGGGGACATAAGTAGGGTACTCAGAAGAGAAAACAGGTAAAACTGGCCAATGGAGAGGTTCAGAAGGGAGCACTTCTGCCAGAGGTCTCCAGGATCCTCCCTTTGCTTCCTGTGGCTCAGACATTACATGGGGGAGGGGGAAGTGGTGGTGGTGGTGTTGTCTTTCCCACCAGAGAAGTTGGAAATAATTAAAGGTGGCAGAGCAGAAGAAAGGGGAAAATTGTTTTACAGAGGACAGTAAACAGTGGATGCCAGGAGTTTTGACCCTGTAAATGTTAAAACAACTCCATGGTGGGAGTCATTTGGGCTCTGTAGAATTGGCAGAGACCTTCCTCAAGATGTTCTGCTTTGCATTCTCTTGCTTTAGCAAAATTAGGTATTGAGGGGTGTCTGGCTAAAGTTAATAGCCAGACTACAAAGGAGATTGCAAGGTGGGGGAGTGACCCTGGGCTATAAGTCCTTCCAAAGATGTCGGATGTATTTGAGATGCCCTGGGCAAGAAGGCTTCAATATCCTCTGGTAGTGGTATGCTGGCTGGCAGGGTGGCCAGAAGCATTTCTAGCCACTTAAGTAACTATTTGATCAGTTAACAAATGATTTCTGAATATGGGATTGTGAAGGCAGTGGACTCCAACAGGGGAACTCATTTTACAGAGGTATCCTTCAAAGGATTATGGCTGCTTTGAGAATTCAGTGGGACTTCCATATCCCCTGATACCCTTAGAATTCAGGTCAAATAGAAAGGATGAATGTGTCATTGAAACTGCGGCAAAACCAAAAAAACTCTCCAACAACCATTTTTAGTGATAGAGAATCAAGACATTACTTTATTCTGGCCAGAATGTGCAACAGAAATCATTTCACTCACACATTGTCTAGATGTGCAGAGAAAATCATTCCATGACATAAAAATTTGACTAGATTTTCCCATATTTTATACAGTCAGACCTCATAGAAATTCATTGGTTCAATGTGCATTGGTCCCCAGTCATGCAGTTCTTAATATTTGATTTCCTGTTGTTCATAGATTTCTTCACCTCCAAGGCTAATTTGGTCCTAGTTCCTTGGTTCTCTTATTAGTGTTTTCTGGACCAGGTGTCTCTGACCATGCCAGGAGGCAGTGTCTGGAGTTGATGGTTGATGTTCATTAATGGTCATTGAAGGTTGCCTATTTGCTGGTAAATCTGACTGCTGATTATTCCCAATCTATGTAGGCGTTAAAGTCATCAGTTTTTGCCAGGTGAAACAGAGTCATTTGAAAAGAAACTTCAATTCCCTTTTCCTCTGGACAAAGGTGAACTAACCTGACTAAAGTTACATAAAGTTACATAAAAAAATGTTAAATGATTGTATCATTTCCAACACTCTGTCTCCTTTATGTACATTGGCTTTTCATAGCGTGATTTTCTATACAAAGGGGACATATTAATCCAAGGGCTATCCAGAAAGCCATTGGAGTTGGCCCTTCCAGAAGGATCAGCCTGGGCTTTGCCACTGTTGAACATGTGAACCAGGGGGACACCAGACATGAGGAGGGATGTGGGAGTGGAGGCTGGGGTGTGGGTCCTGTGCAAGGTGCTGATGACAGCAGCACCTTGCAGCTGGCCATCTGTGTGTCTGGTGCCTGTGAGTCCTGGGTGTTCCTGTGTTTGCATTCAGGTGTGTGTCTCTGGGACTTGTATGTCTCTTGAAGCCCAAAACTGGGCGAGAAAATAAAACTCTCTAGTCAGACAGCTACAGAGCCGGTATTTGTTTATTTAGTGCCGGGAGTGAGGGGGATCTCTCTGCCAAAAACTCACTCAATCTTCTTTAGCCTTCAGGTATATTTTAAAAGTCCTCCTGTGCAATGTCACAATTACAACATATCATTTGCATACTCATATTTGCATAGAGCCGTGTCATGGTTTTACAACAGTTAATTGCTTTTGCACATGTGTCAGTTCCTTCGGTAGTGGTTGTCAGCCTTCTGGTGGTCTTCTGATGAAGGCTTCTGTAGTCTTCCTCACATTTCAACTTCCTACCTCTATCTTCAGCACATGCCTTGGTGCTACTTGTTTTTTCAGTCTTAACTTGTTTTTAGCCAGTTTTTCAGTTTGCAAGTTCCATTAAAACTTGCTATGTTGCTCTCCACGGCGTTTGTTATCTCACTTGCCCTGTTAGCTTGCTTTTCTTTGCTATCTTGCGTGTTTTACCTGCACGTCTTGTTACAACATTACTTGTGGTTAACCTTTTGTTAAACACCACTTAAGGTTCACTCTGGAACCTGTACTCAGCTTCGGTGCTACTTGAATTCACAACGGGGAAAGCAGCAGCCACATCCTGGGGCTGGGCAGGACCCGACTCCGCGACTCCAGCAGCCGGGCAGGGAGTCCCGCTGGGTGCACTGGGACTGGGCCAACCCTCAGCCCGGCAGCCACCCCCGCCGCGGGGACGCGCTCCGCCCGGGGCCGCCGCGGGGACGCG
>NC_031784.1:13624318-13662226 GCF_001522545.3 Parus major
GGCTGGGCCGAGTTTTCATTGGTGCTCTCGCCTCGAGGCGCGGTGAGGGGTTCGCTCTCGCGAGAACGGGGCGCAGCGCGGGAAATTCCGCTCGCGGCGCCGTTGAGGTGCGGTCCGGCTCGGCCGGGATGGGACTGAGGGACGGCGCCGAGCCCGAGGCAGCGCGGTGGGGGCGGCGGCCAGGTGGGCCCCGGGAGCCGGAGGACGGCGCGGGGTCCAGCCGTGACGATGCCACCGCGCTGTCTGCATTCAAGCGCCTGGAGCGGGTACAGCGAACGGACCGTCTGGACGCGCTCTTCGGCTTCGAGCGGCCCGCGGAGCCCGGAGAGCGGACGGGCTGGCTCATCAACATGCACCCGGTACGGGCCGGCGCAGCGGGAGGCGAACAGGCAACAGATGGGGCACGGAGCGTCCTATGGGGAGACCCCCGGTAGGGCCTGGGGAGGGGTTTTCCACAGAGACACCCCGGCCGTACTAGAGATGGGAGTCCGACGGAGTTATCGCCGGTAGAGCTGTGGGCAGGCCCTATGGGGAGACCCCCGATACGGCCCGGGGTGTAAGGGGAGTGTCCCATGGAGATACCCCCCCATAGGGCGTGGCGGAGGAAGTCCCCTGGGGAGTCCCATGGTAGGGCCGAGCCAGACGCTTCCCACAGATAGATGCCGGCCCTACTCGGGGAGGAGGTGCAATGTGCCTGCTGGGCCTCCCAAGTTTCCCTGGCGCTATTGGGAGGGAAGTCCCACACGGAGACTTCCGGTAAGCCCCGGGGGAAAATTGTCCCGTGGTGGGGTCTCGGGGTAGTCTCATGGAGAGACCTTGTTGAGTCCTGGTGCCCATGAACAGACGGAGGTGCTGGATGAGGACCGGCGGTCAGTGAGCGCAGTGGACTACTACTTCATCCAGGAGGATGGGAGCCGCTTCAAGGTAGGTACTGGGGGGATGAAGCGGGTATGGTGTCCCAGGACAGAACCTGTCATCATCGTCTGTCTGCTCCTTCCTAGGTGGCCCTACCCTACAAGCCCTACTTCTACATTGCTACCCAGAAGGTGAGGAGGGGAAGGGCTGAGCTCCCCAGGGAAGGAGCTCCAGACCTCCTGGGCAGCCTGCTTTGGGATGATCTCCCAAGGATAGAGATGCACTGCTCAGCCTCAGGGTCTCTTGACAGGGCTGTGAGCGGGAAGTGTCCTCCTTCCTCTCCAAGAAGTTCCAAGGGAAGATTGCAAAGCTGGAAACTGTCCCCAAAGAAGACTTGGACCTGGTCTGTATCCCTCTGTGGCGTTTTTTTTGACGTTGCACAGCTCTAGTGATGTAGGAAGGGATGAGCAGGGAGAAAAAGCAGCATGCTTGACTTAAGTCTCCTAGTCCTGTGGCATCTCAGAAATGTGTTTACTATGACTAATTGCTTATCAGCAGTAATTACATTCTTCTTGAACATATCAGCTGTTTCAGGTAATGTGTTCAGGACATTAATTTCCTGAATTAAAGTGGTTGGAGGAAGAAGGATACTGCAGGAGGGGGATGCTGCTCATACTCAACCCATTCTTCCTCTTTTTCCCTGGAAAATCCCATTTGTGGGTGCCTGCACAAGCAGCAGGGCTGGCTGGGCTCTTGCTGTGCTGGTCTTGTGCTCTTGACACACCCACCAGAATCTCTCATCAGGGCTTTATTGTCCCACCCATCAGCACCTTTTTTTGGCCAATTCTTCCACCTGCATCAGTCTTGTTGGCCTTCCACCCCTCTCTTATGGTGCCCATCCCTGAGCTGCCATTCTCCTGCTGCTTTGCAGCCAAACCACTTGGTGGGCCTGAAGAGGAACTATATCAAGCTCTCCTTCAACACAGTGGAGGACTTGGTGAAGGTGCGGAAGGAGATCTCTCCTGCTGTGAGGAAAAACAGGGAGCAGGACCAGGCGAATGATGTCTACACGACCATGCTGTCAAGGTGGGAGCTCCCCACAGGGGACTCAGTGGGTCTCTCTTGTTAATAATTAATAGAATCACAGAGCAGTTTGGGTTGGAAGGGACCTTTAAAGGCCATCTATTCCAACCCACCTGCAATAAGCAGGGACGCCTTCCTCTAGACCAGATTGCTCCAAGCCCTGTCCAACCTGGTCTTGACCACTTCCAGGGATGGGGCAGCCACAGGGCAATCTGTGCCAGTGCCTCATCACCCACTTAATATATTAGACCCTCCTGGTTATTTCCCAGCTGTCCTCAGAGTTGCTGTCTTGCCTGAGTCAGACCCCTGCTATGCCTCTCTGCCACCCATCTTTCAGGGTGGTTCTTCCAGCTCTGTGCTGTGCATCAGTGGGCCTCAGAGCTAATGGGATGGGATATGGTGGTATCTCTTGTTGCCTGTCAAATAGTTTGCCTGTTCCCTGTGAAAGGACATAGAAGGGCAGTGGGCAACCTTACTTCTAATTGTGATCAAGACAGAAATAATTCAGTATTATATATTCCTCTCCTGTCCCTGACTCGTGCTGCCAGTGTCGTCAGTTCTAGTGGGTGTCCCAGGTAGACAGACACCAGGGGAGGGACTATGCTACTCCTGTTGTTTACAAGTCAAGATGGGCTGGTGAGAGATGTGGTGGTTGGAGGCCGTTTGGGGCATAGTGATCGTGAAATTACAGAATTCTCAAATTTGGTGACATGAGGAGCAACAGCAAAACTTCCAGAATGGACTTCTGGTGGGCAGACTAGCCTGTTTAAGAGACATGTTCAGAGATTTCCTTGGGAAGCAGCCCTTAAAAACAAAGGAGTCCAGGAAGGGTGGGCGTGCTTCAAAACAGAGATCTTGAGGGCACAGAAACAGACCGTCTGTGTGCGCTGAAAGATGAGTCAACAAGGCAGACACCCAGCCTGGATGGGCAATGAGGTATTGAAGGAACTTAAGAATAAAAAGAGGATGTATCATCTTTGGAAGGAGGGTCAGGTATCTTAGGAAATATTTAAGGGGGTTGCTAGGGCATGTAAGAAAAAAAGTAGGGAGGCCAAAGCTCAGTTCAAACTTAATTTGGCAACTTTTGTTAAGGAAAATAAAAATGTTTTTTACAAATATATTAATGGCAAAAGGAAGGGTAAGACCTTCCTAAGGATAAGGAAGGTTCTCTGCTGGATGCGGGAGGGAATTTAGTGACTACAGATGGGGAGAAGGCAGAGGTGTTCAATGCCTTCTTTGCCTCGGTGTTTAGCGGAAAGACGGCTTGTCCTCAGAACAACTGTCCTCCTGGGCTGGTAGATGGTGTCAGGGAGCAGAATGGTCCCCCTGCTATCCAAGGGGAGAGCTGCTGAGCCGCTTGGGTGTTCATAAATCTATGGGACCAGATGGGATCCATCCCAGGGTGATTAGGGAGCTGGCAGATGAGCTTGCGAAGCTTCTCTCCGTCATTTACCAACAATCCTGGCTCACTGGTGATGTTCCAGATGACTGGAAGCTGGCCAATGTGACCCCCATTCACAAGAAAGGTAGGAAGGAGAATCCTGGAAATTAATAAGCATGTTAGCTTTACCTCAGTACCCAGTAAGGTAATGGAATAGGTGAGGGGCTTGGAACACAAGCCCTGTGAAGAACAACTGAGGGAGCTGGGGTTGTTTAGCCTGGAGAAAAGGAGACACAGAGGTGACCCTATATCACTCCCTATGTACAACTCCCTGAAAGGTGGTTGTAGTTGGGTGGGGGTCGGTCTCTTTTTCCGAGCAACAACTGACAGAATGAGAGGACGCAGCCTTAAGCTGGGCAAGGGAAATCTAGGTTGGATATTAGGAAAAAGATTTTTACTGAAGGGGTGATAAAGTATTGGAATGGTTTGCCCAGGGAGGTGGTGGAGTCATCATCTCTGGATGTGTTTAAAAGAAGATTGTGTGTGGCACTTGGTGCCATGGTTTAGTTGAGGTATTAGGGCATGGGTTGGACTTGATGATCTTGAAGGTCTCTTTCAACCTAGTCATTCCGTGAGACATGGGTAAGGCAGCTGCTTCCCTTTGCTCTTGTAGTGCTCTGAGTGGGGGCAGTCTAAGCACAGATGAGGAAGGAGCCTCCAAAAAAATTGCCAACCAGATGGAAAACATTGTGGACATGCGGGAGTATGATGTCCCCTACCACGTTCGCCTTTCCATCGACCTGAAGATCCATGTGGTGAGCTTTGCTTTCCCAGTCATACACCTGAAGTGCAGAAAAGGTTTTTTTCTCCAACACCTTTTCAAAGGCATTGATGACAAGGAGTTCATGTCTAAAGCTCATTTCTGTTCTGCTAGGCTTCCCCTTAGTTAATGGCACACAGAAAAGCTACCTGGCCATAGTTCGAGCCTTACTTCTGGGCTGCTTGTGTTTGCCACAGTTTCATCCCCAGCAGCTGGAAAGACTGATGTGGGGATGTGGCCATAAGGCACTGCCCACCCTCATCTCTCCACAGGCTCACTGGTACAATGTGCGATACCGGGGCAACACCTACCCCCCCGAAATCACCCGCCGAGATGACCTTGTGGAACGGCCGGTGAGCACTGGGCAGGTGTCCGCCCCAGTGGACTGGTGTCTGACATGCTGCCAGTGTAAAACCGTGGTGGCAGGGGGAATGCTGGGCTTGGGTAGTGATTTTTGGGTTGGTAAAGCACTAAAATGATTAACAGGGATCTTCTGGTTCACTTACTGGACCAACACTGGGTTTTATGGGAACCACTCTTTAAGTCAGCTCTGGAATCATTTCTAATGGATTTGGTCCTGCCCAGGATCCTGTTGTTCTTGCCTTTGATATTGAAACAACCAAACTCCCTTTGAAGTTTCCTGATGCAGACACAGACCAGATCATGATGATCTCCTACATGATTGATGGACAGGTAAGGATATCAGGAGGGTTTCTTTCAGGCTTGGGCAGCAAAGCCAGGAAGCAGCCCAGCATTCCTCCCCAATTCTGCTGTCTCCAGGCTTTCCATGGTGGCAGCTGCATGATGTGTGATTGTGGGAATGGCATTAAAGTTTGGGTGATATACAGGATACTTTTGTATCCCGTAGAGCACAGGGCAGGAATTTTGTGAAACCCAGCCCAGGTTGCTGGTGCTTCTTTGCAGGAGAGAGACAGCACTGGTGTCCTGTGTTGTCTCTCTGTGGCCTCCTTTTCTGATGGTCAATGATGCTTCAATGGATGACTCCCAAAATGTTTTTTCCCTCTGACAGAAGCTCTGGCTTTCAAGAGGAAAGCATTCCATTGTTTGGACAGCATTTTTGAGTTGTCTGCAACCCCAGTCCTCATCACTGCCTTCTTGTTACCTCCTCAGGGCTATCTGATCACAAACAGGGAGATTGTCTCAGAGAACATTGAAGATTTTGAGTTTACTCCCAAACCTGAGTATGAGGGTCCATTTTGTGTCTTTAATGAACCAGATGAGGTAAGTTAGTTCTTCTCTGCAGAGTTTTACCTGCCTGGAGCTTTTCTTGACCAGAGATCTCATTCCCTGGCAGGTTGCCTCCCTGAGGAATACAGTAAGTCCAGCAGGGCTGCTTGTGCTTTTGTTTCTTGGTAATAAGGGTAAGAGAGATCAGGTTTGGGCTAGGTGAAGAGGAAAGAGGAAGGGTGGAACAAGCTATGTGGTATCCGCCACCTCTATGTAGAGGAGATGAAGTTCCTAAAAATACATGTTTTTTCTGTTTCATCCCAGGCTCATTTAATCCAGAGATGGTTTGAACATGTCCAGGAGACCAAACCCACCATCATTGTCACATACAATGGAGACTTCTTTGACTGGTAAATCAGGGATGATGACTAAATGCCCATGGTGTCACCTGAGCTAGAGGGCAAGGTCGGGTTCCATCCTCAACGTCCTTCCATAGCTCAGTGTGGGGAGGCCCTGTGGCCACACATGGAGCGGCCATGTCCTGCACCTCACCAAATCCTGTGGTCATTGGCTTGGCAATAGGACTTTCTGAAGAGTCCCATCCACTTGCTTGAGCTACTTTTAAAGCCTTAGCAATGTGGGAATGTCAGTGTATGGATGAGCTCAGTCGTGGGAGAGCAGAGAGAGGGTCAAAAGAGACCTGGAGCACATTGGAAGGGGTGCACAGACAAACCTGGGGAAGCAGGAGGAAGAGGGACCATGCACCTTTGCCTCCAGGTGCAGGATACAAGCAAGCACATTTGCCTCTTGAACCACAAAATTGTTTGGGCTGGAAGAGACTTTAAAAATCATCTTGTTCCTGCTGCCATGACCAGAGTCACCTTCCACTGGACCAAGTTGTTTCAAGTCCCACCTGCCTTGAACACTTGCAGGAATGGTGTGTACTTGTCCTGCAGGAAGTTTTCCCTGTGACCAGATACACATATAAATCACAAGAAAAATTCTTTAGGCAGTTTGTAACGAAGTGGTCATGGAACCATTCTTGGAGATGCAGGAAAATGGCTGTTCTGCTCCTTCTGTTCATGCTGCCTCTTTCCCCAGGCCCTTTGTGGAAGCAAGAGCAGCAGCTCATGGAATCAATATGTATCAGGAAATTGGGTTTCAGAAGGATAGCCAGGGAGAGTACAAAGCATCCCAGTGCATCCACATGGACTGTCTGAGGTACCAAATGCTGCCCCTCTATCACATAGCTGTGTCTTTATCTCTTCAGTTCCAATAAAATACCTACAGTTGTATTTGAATACTGTCCTCACATTCTGTCTTTTGGAAGCTTTGTGTGTCACCTTCTTCAGCTGCATGATAATCTGTTTCTGTGTTGTCTTCTTTCCCTTGGTGTGCTGCATCCCACAGGAGCTGCCAAGTCTTCCCCTGAAGGCCTCCCAGGCTGCTCTTGCTCTGCAACCTTGGGTGTTTGATTGCTGACTTGGGAGGACAGAGAAAGGGAGAGGGAGTGGGTTAAGATCCAGCCATTGAAACAGGGAAAAGGATAGACTGTAGCCTCACCTACCAGCCTCCTGACACAGAGGGAAGAGGAAAGGACACATGAGAGAGACAGAACTTTGGGGTTTTATGTGCGTTTTCCCTCCTGGAGCAGTCTGGGCTTTGGAGCACACCTGGATGTCCTTGCAGTTCTTGCAAGTGGTGTCTTCTTCAGTGGTGAAATAGTTACCCTAAAGCCACTGAGGGAGCTGGAAGTTGGAAATTAGGAGCAGTGGTGGTGGGATAGACCGTGGGAGTTGTTCTGGTTGGGCTAGCTAAAGCTGGACAGCCTTGTACCCCACTGTTCTTGGATGCTGAGCTGTGCTTGGTGAGACATGCCCATGGTAGTTGAGGTCCCATTCACAATCTTGACCCTGTTTTGATGACCAGAGCTGTTTTCTCTGCACAAACTGCTATTTTCCTGATTCTGTCCAGGTGGGTGAAGAGAGACAGTTACCTCCCAGTGGGAAGTCACAACCTGAAAGCAGCAGCTAAAGCAAAACTGGGTTACGATCCAGTGGAGCTGGACCCTGAGGAGATGTGCCGGATGGCCACAGAGGAACCTCAGGTATTCCCTCCCTGTGCTCTGTGGGAAAACAAGCCTAGAGCAGCTGTACTATGACTGAGTCTGTAAGCTAAAGTGGATTTTGAGAAATTACCTGAATCTGTCTCCCCACACTTCCAATGCCTTAGAGCTCACAGGGAGAAGGAACAGGATTCTCCTGAAGTGGTTATGGCCCTGGCCCTGCACTATGCTTTCTGTGTATTTATTTACATCAGTGTGGAGTGAAAAGCACCAGTGAAATCAGAAACACCACAAAGAACTGAGACCTGCTGGAGGAACAGGAGAGGATTCCAGATGTCACAGGCAGGAGGTTCTGCTGAGCCCTATAGCAGCTTCCTGAGACCCAAACTGGGTGGATTCTGTGCCTTCAGCTCATTTTCCCTGTTCTTTCTCAGAGCTGATATGTTGCTATTTGATTAGAGCTAAAGCAGAATGGCCTCAGAAGCAAACACATTATTCTTTACAACCTAGGCTGTGGAGAAATACACCTTTTCCTTCTTCCTGCTGATAGGAAAGTGTCTTGCAGGAAGCAATGAAAGATCATTGTCATTGAGCCATGCTGTCACATGGGATTTGGATTAATTTGCTTCTCTTGTTCCTTGACAGACACTGGCCACCTACTCAGTGTCCGATGCTGTTGCTACTTACTACATGTATATGAAGTATGTGCATCCCTTCATTTTTGCCTTGTGTACCATCATTCCCATGGAGCCTGATGAGGTGAGTGCTTTCTCAAAATGATGATCTCTTTGCTGGGTTAAGTGGCATGATTCCCACACTGCAGGGATACTCTGGCCACAGAGCTGATTCACACTGCCTAGACACCCTGCATGTGTGGCAGGGAGGAAGGGAGGGTGGATTTAGAGGCTACTTCTTTCTCCTACAGCTGTGGAGTTGGAGACAGGTTTTTATAAGAGGACACCTGAGATTTGGCAGTGCAGGGCTGGAGCAAGAAAATATGTCTGATCATCCATGCTGAGCCAAGTTCACTTGCTGTCATGGCCATGCAAAGTTGTGTCTCCTGATGGCTGTTGTCAGCTATATGGAGTATGATAAAGAAGCTGTCAGTGCTGAGCATGTAGAAGATGTCAGTCTGTTCCTACCTGGTTGAGCTGACAAAGGCACTTGATGGAGTTGTGTTGCAGATGTGTCGCCAGCTGAAGCTGTCCAGCTTGTGTGACAGTCCAGTCTTGCCCAGTGCTGGACAGCACTTTTACAGAGTCACAGACTGGTTTGGGTTAGAGGGGATCTTAATGATAATCTGGTCCACCCTCCTGTCAAGGGCAGGGACACCTTCCACTAGACTAGATTGCTCCGAGCCCTTTCCAGCCTGGCCTGGAACACTTCCAGGAATGGAGCAGCCATTCTCTCCTTCTCTGAGATCACTGTTCCAGTCCAGTGCCTCACCACCTTCATGGGGAAGAATTTCCTCCTGATATCTAAATCTACTGTTTCTGAATTTGAAACCAGATTTGGTTCCTCACATGCAGGTATTAAGAAAAGGATCTGGGACACTGTGCGAGGCACTGCTGATGGTTCAGGCCTACCATGCCAACATCATCTTCCCGAACAAGCAGGAGCAGGAATTCAACAAACTTACAGAAGATGGGCATGTGCTAGACTCAGAGACCTATGTGGGAGGCCATGTGGAGGCACTGGAATCTGGGGTCTTCCGCAGTGATATTCCCTGCCGCTTCAAAATGGTAATGGGCCAGCAGCCAACCCCTGTCCTCATAGAGCAGCATGGTGGGGAGGGATAGCATTTCCACTGTTGTTGGCATCTCCAGTGTATCCCTGCTGGGCTTCTAGGATAGCACCTAGAAAAGTCCAACTGTTAACCCGGCATTGCCACCACTAAACCATGTCCCCAAGTGCCACATCTGCGTGTCTTCTGAGCACCTCCAGGGATGGTGATTTCACCACTGGCCTCAACAGCCTGTTTCAGTGCTTGGCAACCTCCAGGAGACCCTTGCTGCCTGAAGCTGGGCTGGGATGGGATAGGAGATCTCTAAGTGGCCATCTGTGCTTCACTGGAAGAGCAAGCAATCCAGAGCTTGTTGACAGCAGGGGATGGGTTTGGGTTTGTTTTTCCGACAGTGGTTCTTGGAAGTTATGCTTCTGTTGCTTGGGGTCCTGTCCTCTCTCCCAAACTGAGCTTCTTCTGAACCCTTCCTAAGGGTTTTTTTACCTGTTTCTGGTATCTCCGTGACCTCCCCCAGTGCGTTCCCTACAGATTAGAGCCAAGCCAAGGAGGGACAGGGCAGAAGCTGCCTGCCTGCAGCCAGGGACAGCTGCCTATGGCCTCACTGCCATCTCCATGTCCCTGTAGAATCCTGCTGCCTTTGACTTCCTGGTGCAGCATGTGGAGAAGACCCTGCAGCACGCCATTGAGGAAGAGGAGGGTCTGCCCTTGGATCAGGTCACCAACTTTCAGGAGGTACAGCACCGGCAGCACGGCTGAGCTGGGCAGGAAACAGCAACCCTAAAATGCTTGTTTGGGTTTTGTTTATGCTCTACAAAGAGAGACTAAGAAGCCCATCTACAGGCTGAGTCCTGCAGCCCAGCCTGGGGATCAGGGTCTCTGCTCCATCTGAGGAATGTAGCTCCTGCTTTTCCCTTCACAGGTTCAACCAGGAGCAAAGCTCTGAGAGAGCTGGGAAAGAATTTAGGGAGAAGGCAGACCCCTCAGATATCCCAAATACTCTTGTCCTTTGTTCCCCACTTCTTATCAGCTACAAAAGTGCAGGATGCCCCTCTCCAAATCCAAGTCTGGAGTTTCTTGGAGGGCAGCACTGGACTGGGGACCTCTGGACTTTGCTGTTGTCTCCATTAACCCATTTGCACTGAAAGGATCCTTGATCAAGTCATATTTAGGAAGCAGCTGCTCCCACTTGCCAGGTATCCCTACAGAAAAGCTTTACCCTGGAGGTCCAGATCAAACCTAAATCACCAGGGGTCAAGGAGTCCCTCATCTGCTCCTTTGGTCCTTTAGATCCATCCCCAGAGCCCATGGCAAGTGTCCCTTTGAAGAAGAACTAAATTCAACAAGTATTTGGCTCATTAATTCCTTCCTGCCCTAGTTTCACTTCTCTTTATCTCACCACAGGTGTGTGATGAAATCAAGGCCAAACTGAATTCCCTGAAGGATGTTCCCAACAGAATTGAGTGTCCTCTTATCTATCATCTGGATGTGGGGGCCATGTACCCCAACATCATTCTGACCAACAGGTTGCAGGTGGGTAACATCAATCTTGTCTCTCCTAATCTGACTTCCAGATGACTTTAATGGTCCCTCTGGATCCCCTTAAAAGCAAGGGCTGAGCTTTCTGCACTGGGCAGGGGAAGCAGATACGGCTGGGTGTGAAATTTGGTCAAGCTGACATGGAATTGTGGAATCATGGAATTATTTTGGTTGGAAAAGCCCCCTAAGACCATTGAGTCCAACCACTCTGCCAACATTGCCGAAGCCACCACCAACCCATGTCTCCAAGTGGCACATCCACGTGACTTTTAAATATTTTCAGGAGAATGCCACTCTGGGCAGCCTGTGCCAGTGTCTGGTAACCCTTTCAGTGAAGGATTTTTCTCTTAATATCTAATCTAAACATCATCTGGCACAACTTGAGGCTGTTTCCTCACTTGTTTCCTAGGAGCAGAGCCTGACCCTCACCTGGCTCCACCCTCCTGCCTGGGAGTTGTAGGAGCAAGAATGTCCTCCCTGAGCCTACTTTTCTCCAGGCTGAGCCCCCCCAGCTTCCTCAGCTGCTCCTCATCAGACTTGTGCTTCAGTCCCTTCCCCTACCTCTCTTGTCCTTCTCTGGATGGCCAGGTCTTCAGAGACTCAGCTACAGCTTTAGCTAGAACTCTTCCCAAAAACCCAGCTGTTTTGAGGGGCTTGTGCTCCTGAAAGGCTCTGGAAAGGGGAATTCACTGAGTACCATCTCTGATGTTCACACCTGTGCTCTCCTGCCACACAACATCTGTTCTAGCATGAGTTGTCATTTGGGGAATTGTCCCCTCTAACACCTGCATGTCTGTTACTGCATCCAGCCCTCAGCCATGGTGGATGAGGCCACTTGTGCTGCCTGTGACTTCAACAAACCGGGTGCCAACTGTCAGCGTCGGATGATGTGGCAGTGGAGAGGAGAGTTCAGTAAGTACAGGAAGGACTATGTATTCCAGCCCAAAGAGATGGACCCAAATTCCTGCTTCTCCCCTGAGACTGATCAGTGCCCTCCTCTGCAGTGCCTGCCAGCCGCAGTGAGTACCACCGCATCCAGCAGCAGCTGGAGTCAGAAAAGTTCCCTCCTTTGTTCCCTGATGGACCACCCCGTGCCTTCCACGAGCTTTCCCGGGAGGAACAAGCCAAGTATGAGAAAAGGCGTCTGGCAGGTAAAAAAATGAATCAAGGTCATGATGCTGGCAGTGTTTTGCAACCTGGGCTGTGAGCAGTGTTCAGCAGTAGTGACCCCTCATAGGGCTGTGGGGTGAGGTCAGGCTGGTCTCAGAACTTCTCCAGGATCCCAACAGACTCATGCATGCTTCCTAAGAGGAGCCAGGCACTGGTACCTCTGTCAGTGTACCTTTGTCTTGGAGAGCCACAGACTTGAGCTGAAATATGAATGGCTCCGTTTTTTGTAAGGCTGCTAAATCCAGTTAATGAAAGGCAAACATCACATTATCCTGTCATCTGGAGATCTGCTGTCCAGCAGAACCACCTGCTGGGGGGCAGAGCCTGGGCTTGTAGGTGTGCCATGTGATTAGTTTGTTTTCCCCCTTGCCCTCCACCTCCATAAAGTGGTGCTGCATCTTTCCATACTGGGATCTTCCTCTCCCTTTGCCGTAGGACTGTCCCATGTTCACCCATGCCTTATACTTAGCTGCCTCCCTATCCCTACTCTGCTTATCCCTTTGTAGCAGGGCACCCATCCCTGAGAACCTCCCTCTGCCTCCTCCTTTGACCAGATTACTGCCGCAAGGCATACAAGAAGATCCATGTCACCAAGGTGGAGGAGCGAGTCACTACCATCTGCCAAAGAGAAAACTCTTTCTATGTGGACACGGTGCGAGCATTCCGGGACCGCCGATACGAGTTCAAGGGACTGCACAAGGTACCATGCTTGGGTGCTGGTCAGATTGTCTTGCCAAGCCTGGGGACCTCTAGTGCCTTGCTGAAAACCTCAAAGGATTAAGCCTCTGTGGTTCCCCACTGATAGAGAGCAGTGTTGTATTAGTTATTGGGAAGAAATTCTTCCCTGTGAGGGGGGCAAGGCACTGGCACAGGTTGACCAGAGAAGCTGTGGTTGCCCCATCTCTGGAAGTGTCCAAGGCCAGTTGGATTGGACGGGACTTAAAGCAACCTGGTCTAGTAAGAGATGTTCCTGCCCAAAGCAGGGGGTGGGGTGACATGAGCTTTAAGGTCCCTTCCAACCCAAACTATTCTAGGACTCCTGGGGCTCTACATCTGGAAGAGTTAAGAGAGCCTGTTTATTTGCAGTTCCTCCCAGCTGCCTCTTTTGCCATGGTTCCCAGGGCTGACAAAGAGGCTTTTCCTACGCTGATGGTTCTGCTGTTAGCCAGGCATCATGGATTGCAGCAGGCAGTGTATTGAGTTCTTCCCTGCACACATATCATGCAGCACAGCTGGTGCTGGCTGAATTCTGATCTATGATGGGAGCTGAAAGTCTCGTCTGATAAGTGACAAAATGCCTCTGGCCAACCCCTCCTGTTCTGCAAAAGAAAATGGAACATTTGATTCATGATGTTGATCTCTGGCAAAGATATTCCTGTACAGCTGCAATGCAACTGGGACTGAGTGGAAACCAGTTGGATGCCACGGGTAGTGATATGTGGAATTGTCCTGACTCTGCCCTTGGCATGCAGGTGTGGAAGAAGAAGCTGTCTGCAGCAGTGGAGACAGGAGATGCCTCTGAAGTGAAACGCTGCAAGAACATGGAGATCCTCTATGACTCCCTGCAGCTGGCTCACAAGTGCATCCTCAACTCCTTCTATGGATATGTCATGCGGAAAGGGTAAGTCTCCCCTGGGCCATCCAGGGTCCTCTAGAGGGGACCCTTGGAAACCAGGATTGTCTTGGTGAGGTAGTCGCTTCCTGAAGCACCAAGATGAGAGTAGGTCCCTCCTGTAACACTCTTCTCTTGCTTCTACCCATTACTCCTCATCCTGGAGATTCTTATCAGATATTAAATGATGGGAATCTTGTCTCTTAGTGGGTTTTCAGCTTTTCTGGAGCATCATAAGTAGAGAATTTCATAGGAGAAAAATGGTCCAAGGCCCAGTATTTTGTTTCTTGCCCTTCCTCCCCTGGAGATCCTCCTGCCCTTCCATGGCTGGATTTTGGAGGGAGCATGTCATGCTTTTAACTGTGACTTCTCTGCTCACAGAGCTCGCTGGTATTCCATGGAAATGGCTGGCATTGTCTGCTTCACAGGGGCAAATATCATCACTCAGGCCAGAGAGCTGATCGAGCAGATTGGGTGAGTGTGTGCTGAGCTGAAGAAGGTCCACTTGCATCTAGGACAGATGTGGGAGTATGTTAAACACTGGAGTTTTCAGAGGGATGGAACACATTTCCTATGAGGAAGGGCTCCAGGTTTTCATATTGGAGAAGGTTCCAGGGACACCTTAGAGCCCCTTTAAGTGAGTAAAGAGACTCCAAGAAAGGTGGAGACAGATTTTGGGCAACAACCAGGAGTGGTGGGACTAGGGGGAATGGCTTCCCACTGCATCAGGAGGTGGATGGCAGGATCAGATGAGGAAGATCAGAATATTGGGAAAAACGTCTTCTCTGCACAAGTTGCCAACAGAAGCTGTGGCTGCCCCATCCCTGGAAGTGTTTCAAGGCCAGGTTGGACAAGGCTTAGAGTAACCTTGTCTGGGGGAAGTTGTCCCTGCCCATGACAAGGAGTTGTTAGAATGAGATGAGCTTTAAGGTCCCTTCCAACCTCAAGTGCTCTGTGATTCTCTGATTCTGTGAGCATTCAGATTCCTGACACTGCTGTTGTATTTGAGGATTTGTTTTGCAGAAAGGAACAGAGTGGGTGCAACAGGCTGCTGCTGTCTTCATGGGGGACACAGAACTGATTGTCATCTCTCATCCACTCTACTCCTGACTTTCCTTCCTTCCTTAGGAGACCTCTAGAACTGGATACCGATGGGATTTGGTGTGTCCTTCCCAACAGCTTCCCAGAGAACTTTGTCATCAAGTCAACCAATATCAAGAAGCCAAAAGTGACCATCTCTTACCCAGGTGCCATGCTGAACATCCTGGTGAAGGTGAGTCTGGCACCTGTCCTCTGCAGCCTGGGAAAAGGAGATAGAGAGCTGATGAGTAGAGAGAGCATCTTCACTCCCTGTATAGTGGGTGAGATGTCAGGGGTGATGGCTCTGGAGAGCCTGAATGGAGAAGGAATCTCAATATCCCCCATCAGAGAGGGGGGTCTGTAAAAGGCCAGCTTAGGTGCATGCTTACTGTGATGGTAGGGAGCCCAGTGGAAAGTCTAAACCTGTCCTCTGCTCACTCCAGGCTCTGTAAAAAAAGAAAATGTAATTTTAGTGTCCAAAGCCTTTTTCTTCTCAACAGGCAGGACAGGTGTTTTGACTTCTGAATCCTAATTGTGCTGTAGATCCCAGAGGGGTGCTGAGGTGTTCCTTTGGGCAGGGTGTGTCCTAGGGGCATCCCCTGGTGTGACCAGACAGCTGTGGATTGAAAATGTTCTCCTGGGGCTGTGCCACAGGAAGGCTTCACAAATGATCAGTACCAGGAACTGCAGGATCCAGCCTCACTCACCTATATCACACGCTCAGAGAACAGCATCTTTTTTGAAGTGGATGGTCCATACCTGGCCATGATCCTTCCAGCCTCCAAAGAAGAGGGCAAGAAGCTGAAGAAAAGGTGAGATTTCAAAGCTTGAAATATTGTCTATTTCCCTGACTAAGGATCTTGTCGCCTTTGTGCATGTGGGACATGTTGGTCCTTGCCTCCAGAGACAGCAGCATTTGACTCACTGGCTTTAAGTAACAAGTTCTTTACATCAGATAATCTTTGAATTCAGCTACTATGGCAGTAAATTTTAGCATATAACAGCAAAATTACATTTCTCCAGCCTAGTGACCAAACATGTCCCTGTTTGGCTCTGAGGTGTGCAGGAGAACGCTGACTTTCCTTCTGAGATTTCTAACACTGCTTGTATTCAATCTAATCTGTTTAAACTCAGCAGTTCTTACCTTCCTATCTCTAAAGAGTTCACAGACTTCAGTAACACTACTCCTGTGTGTTTCCCCTTCTCTCTCCATCTATAAGTAGGACAGGTTCTGCCATTACTGTCACATTACAGCACAATTGTACCCAAACTTCACTGATTTTTCAACGACCACCTCCTAACCAAGAGTGAGTGAGCTAGAGCAGTAGCACCCATTATTTCGGGTGGCAGCCCACAGGCTGACTCCAAACCATGCTGTTGCTTTCCCTAGTACCCTCTGTCCTCAGAATTCTGGACTTTTTTGTGCTTAATCCCTGACAGGATGAGGTTCAGCACTTGCCATTCTCTGCCAGTGCTCCTCTCCAGGCATTCATACCCCCCTGCAGGAGTCAAAGTGTTGCTCAGCTCTGAGTGGGCTGTGCTTGTAGGACTCCCCTCAGGGCCTCTGGATTCCTACAGTTTAGGGATCTTAGAGCATTTATTTCCTGGTCACTCTCCAAGCCTGGAGGTGGCTGCAGGCACCATGGTCAGTGGAGGAAGGAAAGGCTGTGCTGATGGGAATATAGGCAGGTGGAGAAGGGTTGGCCAAGCAGGTTTTAGTATCCCCTCTCCTCACTGATCGTTCCTACAGTGGTGGTTTGGGGTTTTTTTGGGACATACAGATAGTTTTCAGGGCTGTGAAAAGCAAAACAATGCAAGAGAAAAGGCAAGAGGGAGGAATGTTCCCTTAGGTGTGTCATGGCTGCACCCAGTTTCCTGTCAACCACTCTGCCAGCATTGGAGTTGACATTTTTCTTCTTTCTAAATCTCTTCCTAATATCTTCATTTCCCCTCTTGGGCTCTCCTCTCCCACCCTTTCTTACACACAGTTAAGGTCATCCTTCACCAATTAAGGTCACTCCTCACCCTCAATGCTGCATCAAGTTTTGGCATACTCAGCACGAAAAAACATGGAGCTGCTGGATTGAGTCCAGAGGAGGCCATGGAGATGCTCCAAGGGCTGGAGCCCCTCTGCTCTGGAGCCAGGCTGGGAGAGCTGGAGGTGTTTGGGTGTTTACCTAGAGAAGAGAAGGCTGCAGGGAGACCTCAGAGTCTCTCTCAGGGCCTAAAGGGGCTCCAGGAGAGTTGGAGGGGGACTCTGGACAAGGGATGGAGGGACAGGACAAAGGGAATGGCTTCCCACTGCCAGAGGGCAGGATTTGATGAGATAGTGGGAAGGAATTCTTGGCTGTGAGGGTGGTGAGACCTCCTGCACAGGTTACCCAGAGAAGCTGTGGCTGCCCCAAGGTGTCTAGGCCAGGCTAGACAGGGCTTGGAACAAGCTGGTCTAGTGGAAGGTGTCCCTGCCCATGGCAGGGGCATGGGGCTGGATAATCTTTGAGGTCCCTTTTGCTGTAGTTCAATGAGTCAGTGTGGATGAGCTGGGGCAAGAGTTGATGTCCTTTTCCAGACCAAGGTAAAATGGTTGCTAGAGAAGCTGTTGATATTTGAGATTATCCAGGTGCTGCTGTGGCTCCTTTGAACGTACTGGATAGTGGCACAAAGGCATAGGGAGAAGTACTCTGGCAGGAGGCACAGCAGGGGCACCCTGGGGGACACATCCCTTGGTGTAGGCCAGGTTTATTCACACTCTGTCCTAGGTATGCTGTGTTCAACGAGGATGGGTCCCTGGCTGAGCTGAAGGGGTTTGAGGTGAAACGCCGGGGAGAACTGCAGCTGGTGAAGATATTCCAGTCATCTGTGTTTGAAGCCTTTCTAAAAGGCAGCACCTTGGAGGAGGTCTATGCTTCCGTGGCCAAGGTGGCTGATTACTGGCTGGATGTGCTCTACAGCAAGGTAGGCACAGCTCAACAAATCTGCGGTCCAAGGTGGAACATGGGAAGGAGTATCTGAGCTGGTTGGGCACTGTGGGAAGGTGGATTTCACTTGCACAGAGTCACTGTCCCTTGTACCTCTTCTGCCCTCAGTTGCTTCACAGATGACTCTGAGCTGGGTGGGAGTGGGTTTACTGGAAGGCAGGAAGCCCTGCAGAGGGATCAGACAGGCTGGATCCATGAGCCAAAGCCAGTGGTGTGAGGTTCAACAAGGTCAAGTGCCAGGTCCTGCACAGGGGTCACAACAACCCCATGGAATGCTCCATGCTGAGGACAGAGGGTCTGGAAAGGTGCCTGACAGGAAAGGATCTGGGGATGCTGATCAACAGTGCTAAACACATACCCAGGTAGACAAGAAGGGCAATGGCACCTGGCCTGTGCCACAGCGTGGCCAACAGTACCAGGGCAGTGACCATCCTCCTGTGCTGGACACTGGTGATGCACCTTGAAACCTAGGTGACTAGGGTCAGTTTTTGTCACCTCATGACAAGAAAGACATTGAGGGGCTGGAGCATGTCCAGAGAAGGGAAAAGAGCTGGGGAATTGTCTGGAGTGCAAGTCTGATGAGGAGCAGCTCAACCTGGGGGCTCAACCTGGAGAAAGGAGGTTCAGGGGGACCATTCTTACTCTACAACTCCCTGACAATAGGGGGGAACCAGGTGGGAGTAGGGCACTTCTCCCAGGGAGCAAGTGACAGGATTAGTAGAAATGGCCTCAAATTGCAGCAGGGGAGGTTTAGGTTGAGTAATAGAGAAAATTTCATCTCCAAAAGGATTGCCCAGCTCTGGCACAGGCTGCCCATGGCAGTGGTGGAGTCCCTATCCCTGGAGGAATTTAAAAGCTGTGTGGATGTGACACTTGGGTACATGGGTTGGTGGTGGCTTCAGCACTGCTGGGGGAGTAATTTGACTTGTTATTAGAGGGCTTTTCAATCCAAATGACTCTGTGATTCTACAAGACAAGGGGGTGGGAGGGAACAAGAGTCCAACTGGGTCCATGTCATGACCTACTGGTCATGGGGCATGATGTTCATTATAAATTCTCATCAGATGGAACAAAGACACTGGTCACGTGTCAGGAACTTTTATTGTACAGTCACTGTAATTCCAGCAACCAGCCCACTGCTTAAACTTAAAAGGTGTTAGTCAACAAGCAAATTCTTACAAGAGACTTCCACAAGAGTGGAAGAGCCCTTAATTTTGTACAGAACACTTCAGGAAGTTGTCAGCTCCCACCACATGCGCCTCAAAAGGCACTGGCTCACAAGTCGCAATAGACCACCAACATTCAAAGGTACTTGCTAACAAGCTGCAATGCACCATCACACAAAGGTGCTGGCACATGAGCCACAACACCACTACTCAAAGGTCCTGGCAAACAAGCCACAACACACCTTTACACAAGCTCTCCACTCCCACAACAGGGTTCAGTACAAAGTATGAAGTAGAATATGACAGCCCTTCTTTGCTTAGGCAAATCAAGGGAAGAAAACAAAGAATATCACTAGTCCTTAGATCTGTGTTGGTCTTGTTTTGGTCATACTACACAGATGGTTCAGAGCTGGTGTAAACAATGAGACAAAGAAAGTGGAAGAGAAGGAGAGGAGGAAAAGAAAAGAGGAGATGGGGGAATCTATTTGCTTCCTTTCATGCACAGCTTAGCCCTCCTGGATGTGTGTTAGAGAAAGGACTGAGCATGAGTCTTAGGGCATGGCAGGGATTCGGCTCAGTGGCAAAGCACTGCCACACCTCCATGGGACCCTCCAGTCACACCTTTCCTGTAGCAATACTCAGAATGTTTGAGACAAAACATGTTTAGTTCTGGTCCTGTACAGCCCTTTGTTTTGTGATGCTGTTTTGCAACAAATTCTTGGTGAGCCTAACTTTGCATGCACAACACAAAGCTGTGCTGCCTCAGCTCAGCCATGGCACAAACTGATGCCAGCCTGAAACCCACTCACCCTCTTTTCTATAGATCCCACTGGCAGATGTGCCAGGAAGTAATTCCCAGGCTCCCTGTAAAGAGACATATCAGCTGTTTGTGGTGCTCTCTGTTCCTGACAACAGGAAAGTTTGATCACTAATTCTTGTTAACTTTGGGCTTTTCCCTAACTTTCAGGCTGCCAACATGCCTGATTCAGAGCTGTTCGAGCTCATCTCAGAGAACCGATCTATGTCACGCAAACTGGAGGACTACGGGGAGCAGAAGTCCACCTCCATCAGCACTGCTAAGCGCCTGGCAGAGTTTTTGGGGGACCAGATGGTGAAGGATGCAGGGCTGAGCTGTCGCTTCATCATTTCCAAGAAACCAGAAGGGTCTCCGGTCACTGAGAGGTAACCCCACCTGGAGGGGCCAGTGCTTCTGGCAGTGTGGGAGAAACCAAGAAGGGATGGGCAGGTAGCAGGAAGGGAGGGAGCTGGAATACATGGCCAGGTGATCACCTGAATCTAGCACAGGCCTTGAGCAGGGCAGTGGGTAGCACCGTACAGCCCAGTGGCCTCACGAGAGTTCAGGAGAAGCCTGAAGGATCTCCACAGGCTGGGAGAGTAAATTGTGGGGTGCTAGGACATTGATTCCCTGCCTCCCCCAGAGCCATCCCCCTTGCCATCTTCCAAGCTGAGCCCAGCGTGTGCAAGCACTATCTCCGAAAATGGCTGAAGAGCCCCTCACTGCAGGACTTCAACATCCGTGCGGTGAGTGAGGCATCCCTACAGATGACCCCGCATCTGGGACAGGAGCTTGTCCTTTTGGAGACATAACCTGGGCAGTGACTTCCTGTGCTCACAAAGCAGGGGGCTGGGGTAGGGGTGCTACTGGAATGCTTTGTCCTGTGTCTGAGCACCCTTCTGCTTGTCTTTCTTCACTGCCCAAGCTCTGGCCTCTTTGCAGATCCTGGACTGGGACTACTACATTGAGAGATTGGGCAGCACCATCCAGAAAATCATCACCATTCCAGCAGCCCTGCAGCAGGTACAGGGCAGTGGAGGGGTGGACAGGAGGAAGGATTTGTACAGGGGACTTGGATGTGATTTGGAGCTACTCTGCAGGTAAAGAACCCAGTACCACGGGTCCGACACCCAGACTGGCTTCACAAGAAACTCCTGGAGAAGAATGATGTGTACAAACAGAAAAAAATCAATGAGCTCTTCATTTCAGAAGGCAAAAAACAGGTAAAGAGGGTGAGGGGAAGGTGCTGGCAGTGCCAGTGGAGCTATTCTCTTGCAGTCCCCATCCTTCTGCTCTCCTTGCTCTCAGGTTCTTGCCAATCGGCCTGTGGAGGGGACAGCCAGCTCACAGGTGGGTGACATAGAGGATTTTGGGGCTGTCAAGATCCCTCAGCCACTGGTTCCCATTACAAATAAGCGGAAGCGTATCCCTGCAACAGAGGAAAGCCAGCAGCTGTCCCAGGACCTGGAGCTGTCCCAGTCCTGGCGGGAGATTCTGGGCCCACCTCCACCCTTTGGCACCACCAAGGTAGGTAAAGCAGATTGTGCAGGGGATGCCCCAGGACTCATCCAACCAAGCAGCTTGGGTGCTTCCCAGGAGCAAGCTGTGGGTTTCCAAAACACTCTGCACACACATGGCTCTGGGATACAAGGAGAAATATAATCAGGAGACAGAAAAGCAACCGCTGATAGAGAAAAGGGAGGTGGTGGCTTCACAGCTGGAGCAGGAACATGATCTGGGAGGGCTGGAAGGCTAGGCTGTATGGTGTGATGGTGTGGGGCTGGGAAGCCTTTGCTGATTTTATGCTTGTTGTCAACCCACTTAGGAAGAGCATTTGGTCTGGCTGCGCTTCCACCAGAAGAAGTGGGAGCTGCAGGCTCGGCAGCGGCAGGAGCGGCGGAAGAGGAGGCGGCTGGAGGATGGTGGGGTGGTGGCAGGTGGAGGAGTGGTTCGCGATGCCCCTTCCAAAGGGCTGAGCAGTTACCTGCGCCGGACAGCACGCAGCATCCTGGACTTGCCCTGGCAGGTTGTGCAGGTACTGGGGAGGGGATCTGCCACACAGCAGCCTGGGACACACAGCCTCACATTCACACTCTGTGTTCAAATGGTGAAGTTCAGGAACTCTGACCTACCCCACGTAAGTGTTAGCCCTGGGGAGCCCAGGAGAGGCTGTTGAGCCTCAGACTCACACATGTCTGGATGGAAACAGGTGACTCTTGGATACATGGGTAGATCTGCTGGTGGGGCAGCTGTAGTTCAGCCCGTGGGCAGCACTGCACAGTCACAGAATTGCAGAAACATCAGCTGAGGCTCTGTTCCCATATTCTGCTCAGTCAGGGCCACCCAGGGCTGGGGTCCCAGGACTACATCCTGGAATATCTCCAAGGATGGAGAGCGCTCACCTTCTGCAGGCAACCTGGACCAGGTTCACCTTTGCAGGGAAAAAGTTTCTGACATGCAGAGGGAACGTCCTGCATTCTATTTTGTGCCTATGATATCTGGTCCTGCCACTGGACACTGTTGACACGTCAACGGGGATTCCAGGAATATTTCCAGGTCTCAAAAAGACACGAGCAGTTGATGGTTGCTAGAAAGGTATTTATTGTATAAAAGCATCAGTCTCAAAGGCAAAGAGTTTAGAAAGTTACAGTCCTTACTAAAGCTTTGGCATAAAGTCCTGAGTTTTGAGCAGCAGCTGTCTGGTATAAGGTCCTGATGTTTTGGGTAGCAGCTTCTCAGCATGGAGTTCTGTTGTCCTGCGCTGCAAAAGCAGTTGGTGATGATGGTGGTGCTGCTGTTCTTTGGGTGTATTTTTCTGGTCCCCAATAGAGGGGATTAAATTCATAAATCATCCAATCAGCTAAAAACATGCTTCTAAAACAATACTTTCTACACCAATCCAAACTCAACTCCAACATGAGAAAGCAATGCTCCTGCCACCTGAATCCCACCTATAGGGCACCATCTGTCCATGTGACTAATCCTGTCTATTCTTATCCAAGAATGCAAACAATGCCTTCATTATGTCTAGGGCTAAGTTGAATCTGTGAATGGTATTATCACTGACCTTCAAACTGGGTAATAAGGTTTTTCACTAGCTAACACAGTCTCTTAGGGCACTTAAGCTATATTTTTACCTACTTAAAACTAAAACTTACACTTTTACTTTATATCTATGGTTCTATATATTTTAATTCTTTTCTCTCTCTGAGGAGCTCAGAGAGGCTTTTATTTTGGATTCCAGCAGGGCATCACTGGGAAGAGTCAGGTTCTGTGCTCTCTACACTTCCCTTGGAGTATATACCTGTGGAGGAGATCCCTATGAGCTTTATCTGCTCTGGGATGAACAGTCCCAGTTCTACCAGCCTTTCCTAATATGAAAGATGCTTCAATCCTTTCTTCCTCCTTGTGGCCCTTCATTCAATTCAGTATGTCCATTCAGTATGTCAGTTGAGGAGCCCAGCACTGGACACAGGATTCCAGTGGGGCCTAGAAGCAGACAGTGTACAAATAAAGAGGTGGGGTGGTGTCATCCAAGTTTGATCCAAACATCCAAAGGTGTTTTTACAAATTTTTTTTACGTGTAGTCACCTAAACCCAGCTCCTATCACCCACTTCATCCTCCAGAAAGGTCTCAGAGCTGCAGGTCCAGGACTTCAGAATGATTTGAATGACATTCCCTGGAGCTGGTTGGCCAGCCTGTGGCAGAGTTTTCTTTATGGTACTCTGGGACAGTAGCAGGACACAGAGACTCCAGCATTGAAAGTGATGATTCTCTAAGCTCCCTGCTTTGTTTTTAGCCACCGGTTGACCATGTAGATCCCCAGAGTGCTCTGCAGTGTAGATGTAAGCACTGCTGGCATGTTGGATCTGCTAATCTGTAGGACACAAGGCACTGCTAATGCTGACCTTGTGCCTTGTGTCCTACAGATTGCTGAGACTAGGCAGCCTGGGCTCTTCCGGCTGTGGGCGGTGATAGGAAGTGACCTGCACTGCATCAAGCTGAGCATCCCCCGTGTCTTCTATGTCAACCAGCGTGTCCCAAAGCCTGAGGAGGGAGCAGCCTACAGGAAGGTGAGCACCTGCCCCTTCTGGAAGGGGAAACAGCTGCTTGCACTGAGATAAGGCACTTTACCTCCCCTGTAAGCAGGAGTTGCCAGCATCTGCCATGCAACACCTCATTCTCCTACCCCATGGATATCTCTCATCCAGGCCCTGGTCCTCTGCTAATACCAGTTTGCCTGGAAATCGAGTTCTCTGTTTCAGGAATTTGTAACATGCATGACCATAACCTACTGATTTCCTTAGGAGAGAGCACCAGAAGCTGGCCTGGCTCAGAGCTTTGCTCCTGGTGGTGCTGCCACGTGGTGGGATGTGTCCCAATAATCCTGTCCCTTACCCTGCCAGGTAAACAGGATCCTGCCCCGCTCAAACTTAGTTTATAACTTGTACGAATACTCTGTTCCTGAAGACATGTACCAAGAGCACATCAACGAAATCAACGCAGACCTCTCTGCTCCAGACATCGAGGGAGTGTATGAGACACAGGTAACTCCTCCAGGTGTTCATCTTTAAGGGTTGCTGAGTAGTAGCTTTTTAGTCTAAATGCCAGTGGTGAGACACCAAAAATCCAAGACCCTTGACATTGTCCATGAAACTGGGAGTTATGCTCATATGGACAGAAATGCTTAGTATCAGCACATGGGTTACAGTATGTCAGGGAAGGGACTTCAGTTTATTTGGAGTTAGGAAACTTTGGGGAAAGAAATGGATGGCTTCTTCTAAACTAATCCAGAGCCAGCCTGCTGGTATTGGAACTAGGAAAGAGAAGTGGCATTTGGAGTAAAGCTGGGGGAAAACCCAACCTATGTAGAGTGATACATAGGTCTGAGTGCCATGTCCTCTAAAACAAGGTTGTAAAAGCTTTAGAAAAAAATAGCATATAACTTGAAGGTTCAGCAAGAGTAAGAACAACCTAAGTGAAATTCTGTAGAAAGCAATGAGGCTAAAATTCAATTTGCTAGTGCTGAAAATGAAGGTGGGAACCTTTCTGAAAATGCAGGTGGGATGCTTGCTTCCAGTGAGGATACTGATTTGTCCAGCAGATCAAAACCTGATGACAGGAATTTAACAAAGATGTTGTAGAGAAAAGACCTCGCCTGTATGGAAGTGGCAGAATAGATCACACCATTGTAAGAGTGGAGTTAAAGAAAGCATAAAGGCAGGTGAATTTGATACTGAAATGCACTGTAGGATTATTATGGATGAAAAGTCCTGAGTAGGACAAGCTTTGCTGTGAGCAGAGGTACCACTGGCTATGAAATGCTTTCTGAGGTGCAGGAGGCTGCAAGGGCAAAAAGTTTATCACAAGAGTTGGGAGACTTTTGTTACTGAAGTTACTGGTATAACCTGTGAAGCATTCCAGTGGGACAGAGTTAAAGAAAACTTGTATTTGCCTTAAGTTTCTGCTTTTGAAAAATGTGAAGAAAGGTCTCTCAAGGCAAGGCACAACTCTTAATGATTATGTGGAGGCTATGAAATCCTGTGGTGATGTAAAAGGTTGAACCATATATGCCACCAGCAGTTGAAAATGGTGCCCAACAAACTGTACTGAGGTTTAGTAAGCAGCAGCCAAAATTTACTTCAGATTACTTATCTAAAGTGACTGGCATGTACCTAAATTCTTTATATCTACAGACCTTCCTCTAGGAAAGTCCTCTCCACTCTAGTAGTGTTTAATAAGTGGGAACAGGAAAATCAAAAAGGTGAAATTAAAATGAGCAGCTGAAGTAAAACAAAGGGCATGGAGAAGTTTCAAAGATATGAAGGAATTTTAATAGTCATGGGGTAGTAGCATCTGTCATCTATGGGGAGGTTGAGTGAGTTGGACTGTGCAGCCCAGAAGAGCTCAGGGGACCTGCTTGATGGAAAGAGTGGAGAGGAGGAGCCAGGCTCTGCTCTGGTGCCCAGGAAAGGGAGGCAGTGGACACAACCTAGAACATGGAAATTCTGTGTAAATTTCAGAAAAAAACTTCTGCAAATATTGTTAAGCAGGTTGCCCAAGGGGTTGTGGAGTTCCCATCTTCAGAGACACAATGAACCTAGTTGGACACTGACCTGAGCAAAGAAAGATCTGTCTTGATCTTTAAACGTCTGCAGTGCAGTTCTGGTCATGATCCCAAAAAATGCAGTAGCAGAAGGATGAATAATAGAAAAATGAGTAACAGAAGGATGCAAGAGAGGGAAAGTTTGCCCTCAGGGATGGAACTTAAATGGGAATGCTTTATCTTGCTAAAGAGATGTGAGGGGCCTCTACAACTAAAACTAGCACAAGGGAAGAGCAGTCAGGCAAGAATTGTTTATTGCTTCTCTCTAGTTTGGGACCAGGTTCCTCAGAAAGCCATTCAGGAGTCTCCTGCAGCAGTGGATTTGACAGCTACAGGGTTAAAAAAACAGGATGGCTCTGTGGTGAATCTCCTACGATGCCAATTATCTGGAGGTTCAAATGGAACCCCTGCCTCATAGTGACAGACCACAAGTTGCAGAGTGGCAAGATTGCTTTGCTTGTTGCTTGCTTGCAAGATGGTGTGTATTGCTCCACACATCCTCCAAAATACATTGATGGTAGGATCTGGGTAGGAAGATGTGGATTTTGAGATACCTGTTCTATACCTTAGCAAGGCTGATAATACCAAATTCATGCCAAGGTACCTCAGATATGTGCCAACTGTGGATTTTAATCTAGGTTATTCTAGGTCTGCAGCCCCCAAGAAGAGCTTAGTAGCAGTTGTTCCATCACATCTCTTCCCACCATTCCAGGTGCCACTGCTCTTCCGTGCCCTGATCCACCTGGGCTGTGTGTGCATGGTCAGCAGGCAGCTTGTTCGACACCTGGCAGGGCGAGAGGCTGAAACCTTCAACATTGAGCACCTGGAGATGTGCTCACTGGCCCAGTTCACTTACCTGGAGCCAGGTGAGGCATCCTGGAAGAGGGATTCCTGAGGCACCTGGCACCTGTGGGCACTACTGATGCTCTGTGCTCTGTGTCCCCAGGAAGCATTCGCCACATCTACCTGTACCACAGCTCCAAGGGCAGCAAGGCACTCCTGGGCCTCTTCATCCCCTCACAGCGCAAGGCTGCTGTCTTCGTGCTGGACAAGGTAAGGAGGGCTGTGGAGAGTGAGAAATTGGGGGTGCTGATGGCTGGACATGCCCTTGCTGTGTGCCCTGACAGCCCAGAGACCCCCCCCATGTCCTGGACTGATCTCCACAGTGTGGGCAGCAGGGAAGGGAGGGATTCTGCCTCTCTGCCTTGCTTGAGTGAGTCCCCACATGCAAAGCTGCCTCCAGCCCCGGGGTTTTCAAGATAGGAAGGATGTGGAGCTACTGAAGCAAATTCAGAGGAGGCCACAGAGATGCTCTGATGGAGGCTGGAGCACTTCTGCTTTGGAGACAGACTGGGAGAGCTGGAGGGGTTCAGCCTGGAGAAGAGAAGTCTCTAGGGAGACCTTAGAGCTCCTTCCAGTGCCTAAAGAGAGCTGGAAAGGACCTTTGGATAAGGGATGGAGTGACAGAACAAGGGGGAAAGGCTTCCCACTGCCAGAGGGCAGGGTTAGGTGGGATATGGGAGGAAGTTGTTCCCTGTGAGAGTGGTGAGGCCCTGGCACAGATTTGCTGGCAAAGCTGTGGCTGCCCCATCCCCAGAAGTGTTCTAGGCCAGGTTGGATGGGGTCTGGAGCAATGTGGTCTAGTTGACCTCAGGTTGCACTAGGGGAAGTTTAGGATGAATATTCAGAAAAACTTCACCAAGAGGGTTGTCAAGCCCTGACACAGCCGCCTAGGACAGTGGTGAAGTCACCATACCTGGAGGGATTTAAAAGATGCGATGTGGCATTTGGAGACATGGTTTAGTGATGGCCTTGGGAGTGTTGGGTGAACAGCTGGACTTGATCATAAAGATATTTTCCAACCTAAACAATTCTGAGATTATGTATTGTCCCTGTCCATGGCAGGGGGTTGGAATAGACAACCTTTAAAGGTCCCTTCCACCCTGGACCATTTTCTGGTTGAGCCAGGCAGCAGGAGGTTTCTCCATACATCACACATCCCCGCCATGTTTTGGCAGGGCCCCTGGCACTGCACATCCTAGGGTTGCTGTCCCCCTGCTCTGACTTAGTCCCTCTTGCACCCAGGTACGCAGCAACCAGATGCCAAATCTCACCACCTTGTTCTCGGTGGAGCGTGAGGCTCTGCTAGAGAAGGTGGGCAAGGAGCTGTTGCCCCTGGACAAACACACCTTTGAGGTGCGTGCTGAGACTGACCCTAAGGCCATCTACAAAGGTGTCCAGCGGCTGCTCTTGGGCTACAAGGTGAGATAAGGTGGGGGAAAGGTTTCAGTAAGACCATGGGGACTAAGGGAAGGATGCTGTGGAAGGCACTGGTGCACTAGTTCCAAGAACACTGCACGTAACTGCTGGACCCAAGATCAAGAAGTGGATGCTTGTTTTGCTTGTCGGGGGCTTACCTGCAGCAGTGAAAGGTGGCAAGGCCATGTCAGGATCTTGTTCCATCCCTACACTCAGCTGGAGAGTTGGTGGTGTTGGAGGTGGGTGGGTGCTTTGGGAATGCTGGGGTGTGCTGTCCCAGGACTGTGGGGACCTGCTGTGGGCATGGGGCACCTGACACCACCAGCTTCCTGCTGAGCAGGTGAGAGGTGGACCAGGACATGTGCCTTTCTCCTTGGTGCAGGATGAGCGCCGGGGCCCCACGTTGCTGGCTGTGCAGTCCAACTGGGACCTGAAACAGCTGGCAAGTGGGATCCCCATCATTGAGGAGTTCCCCTTGGTCCCCATCCGGCTGGTAGATGACATCAGTTACTCAGTCCTGGACTGGCAGCGCCATGCTGCCCGCCGCATGATTCGCCACTACCTCAACCTGGACACCTGCCTCTCCCAGGCTTTTGAGATGAGCAGGTACCCAGGGTGGCCATGGTCCCTGAGGCTGCCATGCCCTCAGTGGGACCACAAGAGCTGCCTCATCCCTTGAGGGGATGGTCAGGGTCCCTGTTTTCCCTGCACCCATGCTCATACCGATGACCACTGATGTCTCTGTGCCTCAGGTACTACCACATCCCCATTGGGAACCTCCCTGATGACATCTCCACCTTTGGCTCTGACCTATTCTTTTCACGCCACCTTCGTCGTCACAACCACCTGTTGTGGCTGTCCCCTACGGCCCGACCTGACCTGGGGGGGAAGGAGGCTGATGACAACCGCCTGGTCATGGAGTTTGATGAGAGGGCCTCAGTTGAGATCAACAATCCTGGCTGCTACTCCACAGGTAAAGAGGGAGGAAGGTGGTAGCACTGAATGGGGCAGAGCTGTATCCTGCTCTGTGAGTCCCGCAAGAGGGGTGGATGCAGTCCCCCAAGAGTCTCTATGGTGACAGTTGCAACTAGCAGCTTTTGGGTTTCATTGATGTGGGCAAGGTGGATGTTAGGGGCGTGTCCTGGAGCAGGGAAGGTTCACCTGTAACATGTGCAGGCATCAAAATGGGGATTCTTTACCAGTGACCAAGGACAGTAGCACTTGGCAGACTACCTGCAATGTTGCCCAAGGACAACTCACTTGGTCATCACTGGTGCCACTGGGACAGGTGTCTCATAGGCAGCTTGAGTGTATTGAGTTCTTCTGAGGTCCACTGTTGTAGCTTCCAGGAAAACTGGTGGTCCCCAAAGGGTCAGTAGGTCCAAGCCTTGTCCTGAAAGACTCCTTTCATAAAAAGCACCTATGAACATCCAGTCATGCCTATGAAAGAATTTGCTCTCCGAGTGCAGCACCACCTACAGATCACCTTGTACCTGTGAAAAGCACTTCTGGCAGCAGCAGGGAGGGTGTTCCTGCTCCTTTCCCTGCATCTCTGCTGACAGGTGTATCTGCTCTTAGTGTGTCTGGAGCTGGACATCCAGAGCCTGGCTGTGAACACAGTGTTGCAGTCCCACCACGTGAATGACATGGAAGGAGGCTCCAGCATGAGCATTAGCTTCGATGTGATTCAGCAGGCGTCCTTGGAGGACATGGTGACAGGGAACCAAGCTGCCAACATCCCAGCCAGCTATGATGAGACTGCCCTCTGCTCCAACACTTTCAGGTGTGGCTTGAGAAACAGCAGGAGGTAGAGTGGGTGGTCTCCATCCTGGCAGGTACCCTCAGGGTCCTGCTTCATTCCCTCTTGGCTTTAGCCTTTCCCCAGCAGTAGGGCTTGTAGAATGCTCTAAGTATATAACCAGGCCTCAAGTGCATGGCAAGCATCTTCTCCAACACACTGGAAAATCATCAGAGCTGCCTGGTGCCTCAGCAGATACTGCTTTCTCCTTTGTTTATGCTCCACCAGGATATACAGGCACATATTTACCTCGTGGATCATGTGCTGAGGGCTGAACAAGGGAGTTCCTACTTTAAATCCTCTAATGTGTCCATAAGGGAGGGGGAAGGGGTTGCTGGTGTCAGGTGGGGTGATGCTGGTCTCTGCTTGCTGGCAGGATTCTGAAGAGCATGGTGGTGAGCTGGGTGAAGGAGATTACACAGTACCACAACGTCTATGCAGACAACCAGGTCATTCACTTTTACCGCTGGCTTCACTCTCCTTCCTCCCTGCTCTATGACCCGGCACTGCACCGCACACTCCACAACATGATGAAGAAGCTTTTCCTGCAGTAAGTCAGGTCTGAAGTGTGCCAGGCTGGTGGATGGGGAATGGAGAGGTGTGATGTTAGTGACCAGGATGCTGGCATCCACAGTGATTCTCTAGAAAGGTGGGCAGTAGGATGGACCTCTCATCCATCCTCTTTGTGTGACTTCCCTTGCCCAGTGTTGCTGCATGTTGACTGCAGGCTGATGGATCAACACATCCTCTTTGGGTCACATTTGCCCCTTGGGCATTGCTTTCCCATCCACTGACCCCACCCTGTGCCCTGCTGCAGGCTGGTGGCCGAGTTCAAGCGTCTGGGCTCCTCTGTGGTCTATGCCAACTTCAACCGCATCATCCTGTGCACCAAGAAGCGGCGCATTGAGGATGCCATCAGCTACATGGAGTACATCATCAACAGGTGGGGTGCACCTGGAGATGAGGCTCCTGGGTGGTGGGGCTGGGGTAGGGCTCAAGGCCAGGGAGGAGGATGCTGACTTTTTGCCTTCTGATGCACCTCAGAACTGAATTTATTACTTTTTTTGGCAAAGCTACTGAAGGGACAAGGCTTCCCAGTTCTCTTGCTGTAATGCGTGGAGTTCTGATCTGTACCTAGCTGTCCTCTATAGGCAGTATTCCAAGAATACTCATAGGACTCAATTGTGAAGAGATCTCCAGGAGAGCCTGAGACGCCCAGCAGCTTGTTCCCTGGCTGGCTGTCCACATCCCAGCTGTGGTATAGGCACCTTAATACAAGAATAGAGAACCACGTGTCCTTGGGCATGACTTCCCCTGGGATCCCTGGCAGGGGTCCAGTAGGAAAGGGAATACCACTCTCCTGGCCAGCACCACCTCCCCACAGTGTCCCGTGGAAAAGAGATGATGCCGACACGGGGACTGACTGCAGTTTCTTCCCTCCAGCATCCATTCCAAGGAGATCTTCCATTCTTTGACCATCTCATTCTCCCGCTGCTGGGAGTTTTTGCTCTGGATGGACCCAGCAAATTATGGAGGTATCAAGGGAAAAGTGGATTCTCGCATTCACTATGGAGAGGTAAGAGATGGGAAGGATGGGAAGCACCCTGTCCCTTGGGAGCAGAGTAGGGAGGTGTTTGCTGGGCATGAGGGACTGCTGTGGCATTGCTGGGACTCCCAGAAGGACACCAGCAAGAGGCAGGCATTGGAGGAGGAGGAGGAGAGTGAGGAAGAGGAGGAAGCGAGGGAAGAAGAGGAGGAGGAAGGGGAGCCAGATGTGGAGGAGCTGCTGGAGAACAGCTGGAACATTGCGCAGTTCCTGCCCCAGGCTGGCTCCTGCCAGAGTTACTTCTTGATGATCATATCAGGTGAGCAGTACAGGGAGATGCTTAAGTCATTGTACCCCACCCCCGTGCCAGCTCTGAGTAGGAGCTGGAGCCTTGCCTATGTCTTCCCAGCATACATCGTAGCTGTGTACCACAACATGAAGGAGGAACTGCGGTGTAACACCCCTGGGAGTACCCCCATCAAGAGGAGGAGCACCAGCCAGGTGTCCCAGGAGACTCTGGGGGACCTGAGGGCCATGTCTGGTGAGTGTCAACTGCCAGGGCAGCTCTGCTGCAGACAGAGAGCCACCCACCTTGCTTGCCTGATGTGCCATCAACAGTTCACTCTCTGCTTCACCCCTCTAGGCATGATCACCTTCTCACAAGATTATGTGGCCAATGAGCTTACCCAGAGCTTCTTCACCATCACCCAGAAGATCCAGAAGAAGATGGCTGGTTCCCAGAACGCCACAGAGCCCTCAGACATGTTCCCAGTCCTGCCTGGCTCCTACCTCCCACTCAACAACCCAGCTCTGGAGTTCATCAAATATGTTTGCAAGGTCAGTGGGGGTGGGTCAGGCCCCTTGGCTGAAGGATTGGGTCTGAACTGAAATTCTGGTCCTTGTCCATTGCTGGAGCTTTTCCCAGGAGGGATCTACAACTAATTTACTGTTCCCTGAATCCATATGAGTGTCACAAGGATCTGAGCTGTCCTGCTGAGAACAGTTTCTGCTGTTAGGCTCACCTGGCTTTTATCCTTGCAGGTCCTCTCCCTGGATGCCAACATAACCAACCAGGTGAACAAACTACGCCGGGACCTGCTGCGCCTTATCGAAGTGGGCGAGTTCTCAGAAGCAGCCCAGTTTCGGGACCCTTGCCGCTCCTATGTGCTTCCTGAAGTCATCTGCAGGAACTGCAACTTCTGCAGGGATCTGGACTTGTGCAAGGACCCTGCCCTTTCCCAGGTGCAGCCTCTCTCCTAGGGATAATAGAGGCCCCAGTACAGCAGTGCTGGAGGCCAGCTGATCATCTTACCTACTTTATCTCTCTATCTTCCCCTTGTTTTGCAGCTCTGTGTGCTGCCTGTGATCATCCTCACCTAAAGCAAATTTTCTGTTCATCTTTTCTACTGCATGTGATGGATCTGAGAGTGCTTGAGCTTTGGCTTATGTTCTGTCCTCTCCAAAATCAAGTTCCACAATCCCAGTGCATGAGACTTGTGGTGCTCACCTCCTTCTCTTTGCTCCTAGGACAGGTTGGTACTGCCTGGCTGGCTCTGCCCCAATTGCCATGTGCAGTACGATACTGATGCCATCGAGACAGCACTGGTGGAAGCCCTGCAGAAGAAGCTGATGGCTTTCGTGCTTCAGGACCTGGTAAGCACAGAGGTCCCCAGTTCTGCCCATTCCTGTAGTTGTCTGAGCCCTGGACACATTCACTTTGCCACTGGCAGAGGAGCTTGGCCTCATCTTCTGACTCACCTAAACCTCCTTGGCCTCCAGGTGTGCAAAAAGTGTCATGGTGTGAAGGATACACACATGCCTGTGTACTGCAGCTGTGCTGGAGACTTCACCCTCACCATCTCCTCCCAGGTACTTCAACACCTGCCCAGCCCAGCAGCTCAGTGAGGGGCCCTAAGGTGCCCTGTGCCTCCTCTGCTCTAACTACACATGCCCTGGCACCTGTTAAGCTGTCCTCTGGGAAGCCCTGCCCAGCCACTCCATCAGAGCCCATGGCTGCCCAGGAACCTTCTTCCCCCCCTGTTCTTTTCTCCCCAGGCCTTCATGGACCATGTCAGTGTCTTCCAGAACATCGCCCGGCACTATGGCATGGCTTACCTGCTGGAAACCATTGAGTGGTTGCTGCACACCAACCTCTAGCTCCAGCAGTGAGGGCTGGGCTGCTCTTTCTGCCTACTCCTTGCTCTCACATCCATGGAGAGTGGTACTGGACCCCCTTGGCCAAGGGACGGACCACAGAGACACTGCATACCCCTCCTGCAGTGAGGGAAGGGAGGGGGAGCCATGCTTGGGACTGGGTTGTCTTTTCCCCTAGCTGCCTGGTGGGGGACTTGGGGCTATCCAGTAGCTGGAGGTGGGCTACACAGGTCTGTGCTGGCACCATGTGTGGTTTAATTTTCAGTTTCTGTAAATAAATGGGTGGTAGAAAGTAGGTGTAGTTTTTAGGGAGGGAGGAAGCAGGGGCTGTGGGTCAGTGGCTGTGGTACCACCCATAGCCTGGGGCATACTGGTGGCTGTGGTATCACTGGCTTCATCCCACCCTCAGCCCAGCCCAGCCCTTGCCAGCTTGAGGCAGGCAGTTCCCAGTGCCCACACCTGCCAGCAGGTCCTGGGGCCTGACTGCAGTGGGGTGACTTCCCTGTGCAAATGTGCTTGGGCAGGCTTGGCCCAAGCACTTGTCAGCTCTCATTAAGGTATTAGTGGCTCTGTCCAGTGAGGTGGGGGGCCTGAGACCCTATACACATCCCTGCAGCAGGACCAGCAGCCCATGGCTGGAGGCTGTATATGTCCCCACTGTGGTAGTATGGGGCTGGAGGATGGGGACACAGCCACCAGCTCTGACACCCATGTCCCTCCATTTCACTGCAGTGAGCAACCCTAGGCAGGGTTTATTGACAGCCTGGGGCTGGCAGTGGTGGCAGGTGGGCTGTAGGACAAATCATACTCTTCCATGTGTGCCACTCCTCATGGAGGCAGCAGATCCCTCAGAAGTGAGAGCACAGTATTCCAAAGGTCATGAGCCCACCACAGCCATGGCATCTCAATGGGAACAGAACCACTGCAGCCATGGCATCTTTGTGGGCATGGCACCAGGAACTTTTGGGCATCTCAATACAAGATTATAAATCTATTAGAGAGCATCCAGTGAAGGCTGTGAGGATGGCGGAGGGTCTAGATGTGAAGTCATACATGGGGCAGCCGAGGACACTTGGTTTATTCAGACTTCACCAAGGGGGCTGCAGCTCCCATTGGGCAGGCACTGATCTCTCCATGAGCAGGGACAGGACCTGAGGGAACAGCTGAAGCTGTGGCAGGTGAGGGTTAGGCTGGAGATCAAGGAAAGTTTCTTCCCCCAGAGGGTGCTGGCACTGCCCAGGCTCCCCAGGGAATGGGCACGGCCCCGAGGCTGCCAGAGCTCCAGGAGCGTTTGGACAACACTCAGAGTTGCACAGGGTGGGATTGTTGGGCTGTTTGGACAGGGCTAGAAGTAGGACTTGATAAGTCTTGTGTGTTCCTTCCAACTCGGGCTATTCCATGATTCTATGGAAAGTGCTGACTGAGGGCCAAGGAATAACTTTGGAGTCCTTGGAGGATCCCAAAAAGAGGGAAGAGCTCTGGGCTCAGCAGACATGGAGGCAGGATGGAGCAGCACTGTGGTTCTACTGGGATGGGTTCTCTCACTCCTGGTGTGAGGCAGACCAGGGGGATGCTCTGCAGGACACTCTGCTCCTCTGTCCCCTCCCGCCACCTGGCTTGCACAGGAATCCGTCCCGGGGTGACACCACTGTGCTCCTGCTGCACCTGACGCCTGCTTCCCCCACAGTCAGCGGGGCCGGGGGCTCGGGGCTGGTGGCTGCAGGAGCCGTCCCGTCTGCAGGGGGCGCTGCTCGAACAACTTGAGCGGAGCAGCTGAGCTGAGCTCGGCCGGAGTGGGCTCAGCTGCATTTGGCTGCATTCAGCTGACTTTAGCTGGGCTGATTACAAAAATGTATTTGCTGGGATCTCCAAGTCTTTTAATCTCTAACATAGGCACTTAATATACCAGGCAGTAGCCCCAGACTCCTCCAGGAAAGGTGCCCAGGATTTTTCTCTTTGTGGAAATTGCATCTTCTAGGTTCCACACGAGGCACTTCCCATGCATCTTCTGGAGTCTGTCTTTTATTTCAGCACCTGAAATCCCAAATAGCAGCCCCAGATTTCTCCAGGGAAGGTATCCAAGATAATTCTTCTCTTTTCATGGGACCTTCATCCTCAAGGACCCACCCAAGACTCCTCCCAGGCATCTCCTGAAGGCTTTACACAGATGCTTTAGTCCCCTGAGAACCTAGTAGCAGCTCAAGGCTCCTCCAAGAAAAGCAACCTCAGGTGACTGTTTCACATTTGGAATGAACTCTCTCTTCAAGGGTCCACCCAGGATTTCTTCCACTTCTTACACTGCCCTGTGGTCATGGGTAGCAGCCCCAGACTCCTCCCAGGGAGACCTCCAAGATCTTTTGGAGGATTCTGTATCTGGCATCTGTCTAGTGCAACACAGTGGATTGTTGCAGCACTGTGGATCATGCACAGTCCTCTGGTCAAAGGCCCCAGAAATGAGTCTGGGGCACTTCAAGGATCTTGGATGGTTTATGACACCGTGTAAGACATAAAAGCCTCCTCTCACATCAGCGTGCTTGAGCAAGTTATGCCCCATCAGATGGAATGAAAACCCTCAGGCCATGGTGTGAATGTACTATTTTCCCAGGGCTGGGGGAGTTTTACTAGCCTGAGCCAGCAGTATAAGGGAGCACACTGGTGTGAGAAAAAGCAGCATCTCCCTTCCCTTCCCCAGCTCAAAGCTTAGCTTGAACCCCTTTCTCCCTGGGCTGTTCCCTTGTCAGCAATGTGCTCAGCATGATCTATCTACTCCACCAAGCCAGCCACTAAGGTCAGGCCTAGAGTTCACCAGATCCTCCTTTTCATACTTTTTGTAGAAGGACACCACATTTGCCAAACCCCTGGTGACCCAGGACTGCTGATAGATGATCAATAAAAAAGACCACTTGCTTAAAGGACATGATGCTTTCTGAAAGTTAAAAGAATGCCTGTGCCAGTTAAAATATTTTTTTTTCTTTAGATTTAATTAAATTATTTACTTTCCCCTAAAATTATTTTCCACAATGGATGCACAACTTGCAGATGTTGCCCATCATTGTGTAACGGTATTTTCCAGACTCAGAAATCAAAATCTCTGTGTGCATGCTGTGGCTTGCTCAGTCCTGCTCTTCTTCCTCTGCTGCACTCACAATGACACCATAACACAGCCACTGCCTGGGGCTCTCTCTGTTAATGATTCATCAGTCACTTTTCCTTTTTCTGAGATCTGCCCTGCCTCTCTAATTTTTGGCCAGATTTCCTCTACTGATTCTTATCTGTAATTCAGCTCACCTGCCTGTCCATGTTCACATATCCCTGTTTGTGTTTCTTGATTACATGCCCACCTGTGTCAGGCTGATATACAGGCAGTTTAGGGTTGGATTAAAACACTGAATTTTGGAGGTTTTTTAAACATAGCATGGCTTTTGGTACATTTTGATTTCTACTGATGCTGTGTCATGGTTTAGAAATAGCATTCTCCAAGGTAGTATTCCCACTAAAACCATATACCCCTCCCCTCTCCAGGTGGAGCTACAAAAGGTAAAGATACCAGGTTGAGATAAGAACAATTCACTGGAAACAGCAAGGAGATAAGAAACGAACAGTAGCAGCAACAATGCTAATACTGAAAGTTAAAAGAATTTATTCACATGGGAAAACCCCACTAATGGATACAACAGGTGTTTTCTCAACTGGAAGGAAGCCCTTCTTGTAAGACGGTCCCTTTCCCCTGTCCCCAGCAATGACATGAGGTGGTATAAAATAACATCAGGGTCCATGCCCACTCCTGCCTACTGCAAAAATAGCCCCTCTCCTGGCCAGAACCAGGACACCCTACATGCAGGTGAACTTACAGGAAAGGCACTGGACAGAGCTGAAGCCCCCACAGGGCATTCCCAGGCTGTGTTCATTGTGCTCTGGCAGGGGTCGGTGACAGAAGAGATCTCACTAGATACAGCTTAGTCCTTGTTGCCTGAGCAGGAAAACAACCAGCTCCAGGCTGCCCAGAAACTACTTTGCCTCAGGGACTGCTGTGCTACTTCAAGTGGGACAGTGTTTGATTCCCCAGCAGAGGCGGAGATGGATCACGCTCATTTGACACAGACCAATTTAACTTCTCAGGCTTAAACTGACAAAAAATTAAACAATTTCCTCTTGTGCTCATTAAAGCCATGATTTCTGGAACCCTTCCCAGAGGACAGCCTCACCTACCATCCAGACTCTGGCTCTGTGGAGAATTTCAGGCAAGAATGAACTCACCACCGTTCCTGCACTCTGAAATTCCTGTGGGTAAATCACATACTGTATAAAGGGTGAGGTGATGTAAGGATGTTTTAACAAGGTCTGCTGAGAGCTGATGGTGATAAAGCTGTTCCAGGACACCGAAGTGTCCCTGTTGGCAGGTTAGAATAGAAAATAAGAGACACAAACTTCTGGATGACAGAACGTAGGCAGACAGGGACAGTCCAGGGACAGGTGCCAGTCCTACCAAAAAGGGTGACCCTTTCTGCCATCCCTCAGCTGGAGGCTGAGGTTAGCAGGTGTTGGGAACATGGGGGCCACTGCCCCAGTG
>NC_031784.1:13663526-13687838 GCF_001522545.3 Parus major
TCCATGGGCCTCCACACTTATTAGTGAGATCTTTCACCATTACCTTGGGCTTAAGCAACTGTTCAACTGATGGTTGTAGTGATAGAAAGTGATTTGAAATGACTGGTTTCTGGGACTTTTCTGATACTGTTAAATGATTTAGTGTATAAATAGCCTTAGCTACCTTGCTCTGTGGAGTCTCACCAGACATTCCTCCCTTTTGTTTTTTGAGAATATGTTTTAAAGTGCCGTGTGTTCTTTCCATGATAATTTGTCCTGTTGTTAATTAGGGAATACCAGTGTGGTGTGCTACTTTTTTTGGTTGATGAGGTAAAAATATCTGCTCCAGGATGTGCAGAGGATCAGGCCAGTGAGTATTCCACTGCCTTATAATACAAGTAGGGTGAAGATTTACAGTGATAAACACCTCTGGGTATATCTGGTCCACTTGTCTGTTTGAGATACCTTGCTCTACTGTTTTGAGAGCAGCTTTTGCCTCTGTGGTTAATTGTTTCGGTCTTAAGTACACAATCAGAATGTCCTAGGAGATAGGTATCAAGGTAGGAGATGGCATATTAGTTTGCAATGTGCCCACGCTCTCCATCACAGAATTTATTTTCCTTAGGTAATGGAGAAACCTCCATTTACCAGATTTCTTTTTTATGACAAATACTGGGGTTTTCCAAGGGCTTATAGATGGCTCTATGTGTCCTTGAGTTAGCTGTTCTTGTACTAATGATTTTAGGGTGTCTAGTTCTCCTTTTTAAAGGACCCCTGTGATATTCTCTGATTAACAATTCTTGTAGGATACAATTTAACAATTATAAACACTGTAATACAGATCAAAAGTTCTCATGCATATATATAAAAAAGTTTTTGTTTCAAGCTTGAGTACCTGTGGGTTGGGGTAGACATGTCTGCATTTTTCATTAGGGCTCGTAGACTGAAGATGTGTTAGGGGGGTGTTTGATAGGAGTGGTGATGGAGCTGGAGCTGGTGTCAGCAGGGTTGTAGGGGTTTTTTCTCTGGGGCTGGTAGCAGCGTGAAGACGTGGTTTCCCTTCACAGAGATCTCGTGTTTCCATCTCCGATGTGCTTCCCTGGGGCTGTGGGAGCCTTGGCTGCAGCTGCACGGAAGCTGGGCCGGGGCCGGGGCCGGGGCCGGGGTGCTGCTTCTTGCTTCCGGTGGATTTCCGGGTACGAGCAGGGCACGCCTCCATGTGACGTCACCCCGGCCCCCGCCCCCGCAGTGGCTGCAGGAGGCGTGGCCTGCGGGGTGGGATGTGGGCGTGGCTTCTGGGCTGAGCCAATCAGGTCAGGGAAAGGGGCGGCCCGCGTGTTTCCATGGTGCCGAGGGGCGGGGCCGGCTCCGACGGCTGACGGGTGGCCCCGGGCATGGCCGGGGGCTGCGCCGTGGCCGCGAACTGCGGGGCCGAAATGGCGTTCTGCCACCTGGGGCAGTAGCTCCATGCAGCCGCAGGGAGATCTGGCGCTGCACTGCAGGTCGGGACAGCTGCTGGTCACGGTTTGTTATGGTTCCCCCAGCTGCGGTGGTGTCGGTGCTGCCCCGCGGGGTCCAGCCCCGTGGCGGGATCGCGCAGTTCAGCTCAGTGCTGCACGCTGTGCTTTGTGCTCATTTGGCCGCCCACTGTGGCACTGCTTGCTGCCTGTGCTCTCCGGCATGCTGGGGTTGCAGGAGACCGCTCGCTAAAAGGAGTCCCGGTGCGAGAGGAGCATTCAGGGCGGCACGGCCACACGGGACCGCTGTTTGGTGGTGCCCCGGGACTTAGAAGTGTGTCCCAATCTCCTTCCGTCCCCTCCCGAGCTCTGTTTTTGTTTTGCAGTCCAGTATTTATCTCTCTCATTAAGTCAAAACTAAATCTCCATGGCTTTAAAACTTTCATAGTGTTTTCGCCTCCCCTTGAGGCTGCCCGAAGTATAAATTGTCTAGTTCATTCCCGTGTATTTATATCAAGAGAATCCTCTTTGGTTGTGTCCAAACTGTGGGTTTTTTTCCCCTACGTTATTAAAGCTAATAATGCATCTTTATCATATTCGAAGTCCCATTCTTGTAAAAAAGCAACCATGCCTTCGAAACTGGAGGTGGTTGAGTTGATATCCAGGCTCCCATATTTTCTTCTATTTCTAAGAGTAAGTCAAAAAATATTCCAGTTTTTGAGTTATTTTTTCACCGCAAACAGCTCTCGGCGCTGTGTCTTTTAGATGGCTTTTTCTGCACGCCTCTTATTTCAGCTTTTCACAGTAGATCAGGCTCTCCTCGCCTGTTTTTTCCAGCTTTCCGCTCTAGATCAGGCTCTCCTTGCTTCATTTTGAAGATGCAGGATCAAGTCCAGGGAGGTTATGGATTCTGGTGACCAACATGTGACTCAATAAGATGTGCCTCTGCTTGGTTAAGCTCAGGAAACAATTTTATTCAACACAGGAACAAACTCGGCTTAAATCCAGAGACAGAAAGCCCAGAACGGAGGCACGGTGGGGGTTTTATGGGGCAGGGCCAGGGTGGAGTTTAAGATCGGGGACATAGCAAGGGAGAAACCCCATGGGCACAGAACTAATCAGAACACCCTGGGCTGACACCCCACGAGGGTCCGGGGCGGGGGGGCAACTCTTCCTGGGCTCACCGGGCACATCCCCCGAGGCAGAGGGATGGAATTTACTCTTCCTGGACTTTAAAGCCAAGCCTCTCATTTTAACAATGCTTCTCTGAAACTAAATCTTTGCCTCCCTGGGCGGGGGGCACCTCACGCTCCTTGCCTCTTTTTTCCACCTTTTCAATATTTTGTACAGGCTCTTGCTCTGTCCCTATCTCCCCCTTACTCTGCTCGTGGGAAAGACTGTGTCCTCAGACGGGGCTCCACGTTCCGGGCGTGGGTGGTGTAATAAATGGAATTGATTCGTGCTAACTAAATTGTAACTGTTATTAAAGTTATTATTAGAAGCAATCAAAAGAATCAGTGTTACAAGGCAGATGTACTCCTTTACAGATGCTACATGTCAAAATCGAGGTACAGGATGTAGTTTGGAAGATAAGTGACATCCCAAGATCAAAAACGGCCTTGAGATGGAGAAAATTAGAACGACTTTAGACATTGGGCCTAAAAATCAGTAAATATCAGACTAATTAGTAGACCAACATACCACAACGCTTAGTATGCACGCGCAAACCTGTAAGGACAACGAGGAAGAGGAGAAGCCTTTGCCAAAAGATCACCAAAAGAAGACTGAAGACCCCCTACCAACAAGTGCAGCACGTGCTGTGAAGAAAAGTGATGTAAAGTCAGAAAAATCAGAAACAGGAGGAAACTTACAGGAAACATTAATGAATATGTATAAGTACACTAAGTTTAGCTTGAAGTGCTTTGTTTTGTAAGTGAGGCAGGGTGGGAACCTCCTCCGTAACCTGGTCGGTTTTGTACATGAGATAGGGTAACAAGCCCTCCTCGGTCAGTTTTGCTTATGCTTTAATCATACTTAATTACTGGCAAATTATATATATAAATTGTAATCTTTTTATTAAATTATATTCTTTTACTAAAATGCATTCTTGTATACCAAATTACTCTACAATTTACTAAATTCATTTTTAAATAAACTGCCATTAACCCAAGGGACCTAGTTGTCAAAATTCTAATTTCATTTATAATAGTGGGGAGATGAAAATCCACAACTTGTGAACCAGATGCTCATGAAACAAAACAGCCTTGTTTATTGTGCAAAGTCACTTTTATACTCAATTCAAAACTCCCAGGCTTAGATAGATATTGGGTGGGATCTCTCTCTGCCCAGATCTCTGCCCAGTGATCTCTGGCTCACTTCTCAGCTTGAATGGGGCTGGCCAAGGGTCCCCTGTAACTTATCCAGGGACATGTTCACGTATGAACCAGGCCAGCCAAACTGGATTTGTCTTATGGTCAGATTCACTTTGTCCAGCCCAGGCCAGCTGTACTGTGACAATACTGTGATAATTCACCCTCTTTGGTTAAACTAAAAAATTTTAAATGCTCTCTGTTATCCTATCTGCAGGGGCCCATTGCAGACAGGGTGACAGGAGACTGCTTGGATTTAATTTGAATGAGATTTTCCACTTAATTTGACAAATCTAGTTCCCCTCAGCTAGCAATGTGTTTCATGTACTAAATGGAGTTTGCAGCACCCACTCCCAGGAGCTGGCAGGTGAGATCACAATCCTTCAAGCTAACATGCCACAAGCTAACTACTTACAGTTACAACTTAACACTAAAAAACAATAAATCATTTAGAACTGGGATTACACCTTGACTCTACAAACAAAAACCAAAATATTCAACCTTTAGAACTGTGAGAAAAAACTAATTTAACAGAAAAACAATTTGTAAACAGAGTTTTTAAATGAACTGTCTTTTCAAGAGTCCCAGATTTTCATGAGATACATGAATAGGTTGTTCTGATTACTCTTCATTCTGTTCCAGCATGTCTGTTGAGGGGCCATCAGGAGAGTGCTTGTGGTCCCAGGCAGGACAGACACATCTGGCAGGTACCCAGTGGGTTCCTGGGTATTCTGATATTCCGTGGAAACACAGGCATATCCCCATCCCCAGGTGATGTTCCATGGGCCTCCACACTTATTAGTGAGATCTTTCNGTTCACGTATGAACCAGGCCAGCCAAACTGGATTTGTCTTATGGTCAGATTCACTTTGTCCAGCCCAGGCCAGCTGTACTGTGACAATACTGTGACAGGAACAGCATTCAAGCCACGGAAACCACCATGTTGCTGTAAGATCAGTCAGCATCAGGTTTTGATGGCTAAATACAGGTGAGTTCCACCTTCAGCCTGTCTCATGCATGAGGTCTGTGTGTTTAACAGCCTTTCATCAAGATGTTTCCACAGTGAAATCTACCCAAAATCACAACAAAATCAATACTGAAAATCAACCCTGAAAACTAATTGTATCAGGTTTTGGTGACTTCCTAGAAACAAATATTTAGCAAGTGAGCCAAAATCTCTTTTTTTGATCACCAGGATGGTGCTTCTTTACTTGCATTATGTGCTTCTCATAGGGTTGAAGGAATGCTCATGTACAACTGTGGAATCATCAGGAGAAACAAAAAGCAGAATACTTCCAAAAACAGCACATGCTGATGGCAGCCAGATTAGCAGTCCAGCAAAGGATCCCTGCATGTCAAGTGCAGTTTCTCAGGATACCCAGATAATGGAACAGGGAAGGATGGGGGAAGGGGTGGGGAAATCAATGGTCTGGTCTCAGACTGGAAGAAATCCTCAGACTATTAAGTGTTGAGGCTGGGAAGGTAAAGAACTGGGCAGGAATTATAACACACCCAGGCAAGAAGGCAAAGCCAGTCTGTCTCAGAGATGAGAGTCAAGCACCTCTGGGAGAGGTGCCTCTACCTGAGAGGTACTAGAAGGGAGACTCAAAACCTGAACATGTCTACCAGCCTAGGAAGAGTCCAAGTAGTGTGGGAGTGATGAAAATCCTGGCATTCCTCACCTTGGGTGTCATCAGAGGGGATCTGGAAGCCTCACAGATGAGGTGAATGCTGGCATCATGGTGCCTGGCTGTTGGGCAGTTTCCTTGGAGATGCCTTCCCAGAGACTAGGGAGCAAGACAGAATGTATGTGCATGAGGGAAATTCTTTCTCCTTCAGTTCAGTTTTAAAGCAAAGCTCCTTCTCTTCTAAAAGGTCTTCCATTAAACTCTGTAATCTTGTTGCAATTTTGCAACTGTTATTCTCTACAACTTTGTCAAATCTAAGAGTTGTAATTACTTCTGTAATTTCAGACAACTAGGTCCCTTGAGTTAATAACAATTTAATTAAAAGTGAATACAATTTAGTAAATTGAATAGTAATTTGGTATAAAATAATACAGTTTAGTAAAATAATACAATTTAGCAAAAAAATAAAGTTCATATATATAATTTGCCAGTAATTAAGTATGATTAAAGCATGAGCAAAATTGACAGGGGTATGGAGAGGGCTTCTCACCCCACATCATGTACAAAACCGACCAGGGTATGGAGGGGATTCCCCACCCTGCCTCATGTACAAAACAAAGCACTTCAAGCTAAACTTATATATTGTATGCTTATACATATTCATTAATGTTTCCCATAAATTTCCTGCTATTTCTGATTTTTCTGACTTTACGTCTCTTTTCTTCACGGCACATGCCTCACCTGTTGTTAGGGGGTCTTCCGTCTTCTTTTGGGGGTCTTTTGGATGAAGGCTTACACTCATCCTCGCTGTCCTCTGGATGGCCTTACAGGTTGGTGCGTGCATACTAAGCGTTGTGTTATGTAAGTCTATTAATTAGTCTTATATTTGTCAGGAAAATTAATCCACAAACACCAGAGGTTTATGTCTGAAGAGGAGACAGAGGAGTCCTTTTACTTTATTCGAATAAAGGGAGAGGCCATGGGGCATTCCCCTGGGGTCTCTCAAATTTTTGGAGGGCGCAGCCTCCTTTTTATCCTAATTCCCAGCCGCTTGTCCCTTCTCTCTTTCCCCATAAAGGTACTTGAGAGGTACAGGCTTCCCGGAACGCCTGATACCTGGGATAACCCCCCCACCCCACCCAGTGCATAATCCCCTTCTTAATTCTTAACTCTTGTGGAATTCGTGGTGCTTCTTCAGTGCCTCTTTCATCTATCAGTGGAATCCATCCCATTGTTTCTGTTATCTCTCAGTGATAGTTTCATTTTAGCAGCAGACTCACAGCTTGTTTGTAAAGACAAACACGTCATCCCTCTCACATTTAATGAATTTTAGGCCCTATGACTAAAGTCGTTCTAATTTTGTCCATTTCAAGGTCGTTTTTGTCTTGGGATATCACCCATCTTCCACACTACATCCTGTACCTTAATTTTAACATGTAACATCTGTAAAGGGGTGTATCTGCTTTGTAACACTGATTCTTTTGATTGCTTTTAATAATAACTTTCCAAATAGTTATAATTTAGTTAGCACAAATCAATTCCATTTATTACACCCAGAAGCGGGAAAGGGTTTGGTGGGGAAACAGCTGCAGCCTTGAAGTGCCCATTTCTCTCCCCTGACTTTGACCAGCTCTGATTAAGAGGACATCATCGTCTCATCTCATATGAAAGTGCCAAAGCCATGATAGGTTGGAACAGGTATCAGCCTCTGTGAGATGTATGCTCTGAATGTAAACTGTCCTTGATCCCCTCAAGACCAAGGGAGAGTGAGTCAGGTTTCTCCACAGTTGCCTCTGCTTTCTGCATGCCCCCTGCAGTCTGTAGTCTGTGTTGCTGGATGTGCAACAGAAGTCAACCCAAGTGAAGGAGTTTATCCTGGTTGGATTCCCTGGTTCTCAACACCTGCAAATATTCCTGTTTGTTTTCTTCCTCTCTGTGTATGTCCTGAGTCATTGGCAATCTCAGCATTATTGTGCTCGTGAGTACTTACCATCAACTCCACTACCCTAGGTACTATTTTCTCTGTAATTTTGCCTTACAGGAGATCTGGTTCACCTCTGCCTACATCCCAAAGACACTGCCCAATCTTTTGTTACAAAGCCACTCCATTTCCTTCACAGGTTACCTCCTTCAGATGCACTCTGTCTTCTTGATTGATTGTACAGAATATTTATTCCTTGCAGTCATGGCATATGCTCACTAATTGGCTGTGTGTTACCCCTGAGCTACAGCAGCATCATGACCAGCACTCTGTCCAGGGGGCTGACAGTGGGTGGTTTCCTGGTCATATCAGCAGCTATGTCTTTCTGTGCCAGGTTATCTGTGTTTCTAATGTCGTTAACCATTTCTTCTGTGATATCTCCCCCTGGATTACCCTTTCCTGCACAGATATCACACTCATTGAGCTGGTGTGCTTTGTCCTGTTTGCCATTGTCATCCTCGGCCCCTGTGTCATTACCCTGACCTCCTTTATTTCTATCATCTTCACTGTACTGAAGATCTCATACACTCAAGGCCAGTGATGATCCTCTGCCACTTGTTCTTCCCATCTCATGATAGTAATTATTTGGTACTGCTCCAACATCTTTCTCCACATCAAGCCATCTATCAAAGCTTCACTGGGACTGACCAGAACAGTCACCATCTTAAACACAGCTGTAACCCTGAAGCTAAACCCCTTCAGCTACACATTCAGAAACAGAGGTGAAGAACATCTTGACAAAGGCTTTACGTAAGTAGCCAAACAACTGTGTCCAAAGGTCTTGTCCAGGACTGTCTTCCCCAGTCTAGCAGAAAAGAAAAGCTTCAGAGACATCTCAGATTCCAAAGACAGACTTCTGTTAGAAGGAGATGGAACTGTTTTCAACTCTTAGCTAAAGTAATTAGTGTTAATATAAATATTCATGACACAATCTTCACAAACTTCACTTGCATCAACAAAAAGAATTTCAGACATCAAAGTGAAAATAACCACTATAACTGTCTAGATGATCTGGGCCAGAGCTCCCTGGCTGACTCAAATATGGGTTTTCTTTTCTCTCCGGCTCAGGGCCAGGAGGGGTCCTAGACAGAACTTTTGTTTGGCTCTGGACCAGGATTTGAGCTCACCAGCTCACCTTGAGCACAAGTCCTCGAACTAGCAAAGAAATGAGGAGGGACCTTTCTTCTGGGTTCTATTTCACAGCATTATTTCTGCAAAGGGAAACTCCAGGAGAAAGAGACAAAAGATTCAGGCTGCTTCTTTTAACATGATATGTGGATAGAAAGAACTCTATAACTTGCAGAGTAGTTATGAGAGTAGGTATGAATTTATTCATCACTGAGGTGCATGGGGGATATCTCCTCCAAAGGCATGCACACCTTGGAGACTTGTTTCTCCCTTTTTATTCTCTACAAACTAGGGTTACACAGTATGCCTAATACATATTCATTTGCTAACCCTGCCTGTCCTCGCTTCATATTAAAATTAGTTCTACGCCTATTTGCAGCTGTGCACTGCTCCTTGTTGGTCACTCTGGTGGTCGTCTGGAGGCCTTTGGGGCTGAAGTCAGCAATTTTCCTTCAGCTGAACTTTTTACCTTGTCTCTTTGCGCATGCTCCCTTCAGTTCTTTTGACCCCCCCCCCCCCTTTCCATTTGTGAAAAACAAAGTTCACTCCTGTAAAATTTTAAAAAGGTTTAATAAAGTCAATAAGAGACATAAAATAAAGCAAATAATTACGGCCGGGTGCCTTGGTGCGCTGCCAAGAACACACCTGGTTGTTACCGCTGAAGATCAATAGATCACGCGGACACAGGTTGAGGTATGGTGTAGAAAGAGCAGAGTTTATTTTCTTTTTTAGGATTTATAGGCTTTTTACTATGGCCAGGGATTGGATGGTCAGGATAACACTTTCTCACTGCACTGGTCATAAGAAATGCTCATCAGAAGATGTGTAACAGAAAGAATGCACACATATCTCTGTTTACAGTTACTGTCCTAGGAAAGTCTTTAGAAAACCATATCAGCAAGCTCAGAAGCTGAGCTTTCAGGGCGACACCTGGTATCTTGGGAATACCCTTTTTATCCCATCCTGCTGTGAGGGTTTAATGCATATTCAAAGCATGTCCCTTCCCTGGTTCCTTCTTAGAACATGCTCTGTATTGGTTTTATTTTTGCTGATCATCATTATTTTTGAGTTTGGTTTCCTTTCTTCTGCAAATGGTCAGTGTTGATAACAGTCTGGGCCCCTCATCCTTCCTCTGAGGGCAGCTGGGCTTCGTATCTTTCAGCTGCCAACGGCCTGGTCCTGGCTGCTGATAACAGCTTGGTCTCCATTTCCTGCTGCTGTTAACAGCTTGGTTTCCACTGTCCTTCTGCTGGAAACAGCTTGGTCTTCCTATTGTCTTGCCTGTTGGAGTTATCTTGCATTGTCCAGATGAAACATATCCCTACCATTCAGAATTCCTTTCTAAGCCTATAACTTGCTGAGAGAGAAGAATATAGCAAAAAGCATATAGCATATAACATTTATCAGAATACTTGCGAAAAGCCAATATTTACAATATGAATTCACAACACATTTCTTTTGGCTTAGAGGTCCAAAAGAATCCAAGGAACCTCCTCATCCTATGGTGCATTTATGCTCTCATCTTGTTTAGGGATTCCAGCTCCTTATCTCATCCTGCAGTCTTTCTTCTCTTCCTGCTCTTATGGGAGCAGTCAGCATTTCACACGGGTTTTGTAGCCTCTTCTTTTACTCAAGACAATTTTTATAATTAATTCCTAATTCTTAATTTCTCTGTTTCAAACGGGGTGCTTTGGAGGGTGTGAGTTTAGAAAGGGCCAGTTACTATTCACGGCTGGCCAGCTCCCCAACCTTCTAAAAATCAGGGAAGATAAGAAATAACAGGTTAAGATAAAAAATAACATACATGGACATCTTCAAATGCCAAGCATTAGGGAGTAAAACCGCAGGAGGAGCCGCGGGGTGGACCCGCGCGCGGGGCGGAAGAAAAGGCGACAAAGGCACCCGCCCGACCTCTTTTGGATGAGACACAAGGAAACGGAAATAGCCGGGCCGAGGCGGGAGCAACCCCGCGCTGGGATCGGGAAAACAGAGATGAGTGTCCCGCGCCCGCCCCCGGGCCCGCGCCGCCACAACGGAAGAGCTGAATCCCGGCGGCGGCGGCCGCAGCCCGTGCTGAGATTGGGGCGGATCACGGCAGCCCTGCCACGAGCCGGCCGGTACCGGGGGCTCCGGAGGAACGCAGAGCGACCACGGCTGCGGGTAATGGCGGCGGCACCTCCCCCCGCCCCCTCGGGGAGAGATCGGGGCTGCCCCGGCACCGGCAGGGAGCGGGGGGCAGGGGAAAAAAGCCCCGGCGGGGTCCGGCGCGGCAGCGGGGGGTTGGGGGAAACGCCCCGGTCCGCCAGCCGCCAGCCAAAATAAAAATAAACAAGTTTTTCACTCGGCTAATAAGCTAACAAACCTCGCTACATCTAGATGCAGAAAATTTACATACTTCCCACCCCTGGCTCCTCTGCCACAGTCATAACACAGCAACTGGCCAAGTCCAGCACTCTGGTGTTCAGGACGTGCGTTTGTTCCGCTTCCAGAACATTAATAAATGTGTGCCAGCAGCACAGCTGCAAGTATATCTTAGAAAATAAACCGGGCTGTCTTTCCAGAAGCCATTTGTACTGCCGGATTGGCAGTCAGCTGTAACGACTGAGACACGGACTCGGACAGCCAGGGAATCTGAATCGTTTATTCAAAGAAACGAGCTGGTTTTATACACTTTTTCAAGGCACAGTATTTCCTTGCATGGTAATTTTCATTATGTGACCTATCTCATGTTGCTACGTCAGCAACACGCTTTCTAAATGTCCTTCAATGGGGTGATCACACACTGTTCACCCATCTGTCAGCTTCCAGTAGGCTCCTCTCTGCAGGGCTCTGCCCGGTGCCACCTCCTCCTCCCAAGGTCAGGCAGTGAGGAGCCTCTCTGTGCTGCCATGTGCTTCTTTGCACTGCCATGTGCTTCTTTGCACTGCCATGTGCTTCTTTGCATTGCCATGTGCTTCTTTGCATTGCCATGTGCTTCTTTGCATTGCCATGTGCTTCTGTTGGCACATGCCCAAATGTCCCACAGCCCACAGCTTAACGCTCTCCCATCTCTTCCCATGTTACCACTATCTCTAACCCCTGTTACCACTGGAAGTTCAGGTGGTGATGGAAAGCTTTCTCCCTTTCCAAGTGGAACAGCTATGCTGTTTCTTTTGCTTCTGCCTCAGGCTGCAAATACAATTGTCTCTTCAGGCTGTGAACCAAAATGATGGAAGCACGTACCACACCTTAGCCTCGCCTGTCCTCCTCTTGAAAAACACAGGCTGCAGTTAGTGAAAGGAATAAAGAAAAGTGGAAAAATAAAATAGCAATAATAATAATATAAAGTAGGAATTGTAAATGTCTGTCCTTTGATCTCTCACCCCAAGAAGCTTCCAATTTTTTAACACTAATCTCATTTCCCTCTTCTTTTCTCCGTCTTCTTTTCTCCATCTTTTTATTTTCTGCTGACTTGTATTTTTGCCCCTTGGCTCCACTAGTAAGGCACTGGGAGGAAAGTGACTGAGAGGCCTCCTCTCCCTGCAAGATTTATTTATGCAGCAAGAGCTGTCTTTGGACAGCTTTGCCTTTGGGCTGTTACAAGCCATCCTCAAAGGCAGTAGTAACCAGGTTCTCTTTAATAGAGAATGGGGCAGATTAGAGTGAAATGACACTGAATGATTGGTGTTTGTAAATAAACACATGTAGGGTTTATTGTATGTTATAAGTGCATATTGTAATGTTGGCTTTTTGCAAGTATTAAGATGAATGTTATATTGTATAATGTTAGAATGGCTTTGTTGTGTGAATGTAGTTTTTTTCTTTTTCTCCTGCTATTAGCAAGAATTTAGGCGTAGATCGATAGAACGTTTTAACTGCCTGAGCAGTTAGGATAACCTCCAGTGAACAGATGATGGGGCCCAGGCTGCTATCAATGCTCACACCCTGTAGAAAGGAGCCAAAGCCCAAATCAAAAGTAAGAAAGGAATTAAAACTGCAAGCCAAGAAATGCACATGCTCTAAAAAGGCAGACCCAAGGAGTGGCCATGCAAAATAGTTCCAGGAAAAGTTTGAATATGCATGAAGTCTATGCAATAGAAATGCTATATAAAAGGTATTCCCAAGACACCAAAAGTGCTCTTGGCAGAGCCATTACTCTTTGCTTTATTATCTGTGTCTCTTACTGTCTTTATTAAACTTTTTAAATTTTACCAAGAGAGTGAACCTTGGTTTTCACATTGTAGAAAAATGTGATTGAACAGGCAAGTAGGTATGTGGTCATTTTGGTTTTTAGCTACAGTATTCTGACAAGAGTAGGAAGAACCCATAGGCCTCAAGAAAGTCTTGGTCTTATCAGATCAGGGCTTGGCCATTACACATCCAAAAGCTCTCCTCCATCTCCACAAAGCACCCTGGCATCTCCACAAATGGGAGAATGTTTTGAGTTGTCACACTTTCACAGTTCAGTCTCTCACAAGGGTCCTCCTGGTATCTGGGGTGCATGATGGCAGGGGAATGTTCAGCTCAATCCTGGACTAATCTGTACTCCCAAAGTCCTTTCAGACCACAGGGCTTTGGATTACATCCCCAAACCACCTGCTGTTGCCTCCCTCCCGACCAATTCTTATTCTGGGGCTCTGGGCATTGCCTGCAGAGGAGAGACCCCCACCAACAGTGCAGAAGGAGCTCCAAGCCTCTGGCTGTCCCAGCACCCATCTGGGACACAATAGGAAGCTGGGTAGATTTTCCACCTCTGACAGCAATGCTAATTAGTTTCTCAGATGCCCCTTGTTCTTTGCACCTGAACTAGCCACCTTTCATGTCTTGCTTCTGTCCTAAAGGCAGGGCAAAACAGAAGAGATGGGACCAGCTCTCTGAGCAAAGGGCAGGTGGCCCATCTCCAAGGCAGGTTCAGCACATGTGGTACAGTGTACAGGTACAGTGGATTTGGGGCAAAGGGACACTCTGGCTTCCTGTTTGTGAAGCAGTTGCATCTAGTATTGGTGGGTTCTCTGGCACAGCTTCCTTGGCAGGGATGGAAGCTATGGAAGTGGCTATATGCAAGCTTGGGCTCTCCTGGGGGCTGGTGGTGATGGCAGAGCTGGTGGGCAGGACAGTGCTGCCGAGGGTGGGGTGGCAGCCATGCATACTGTGAAAAAAGACATTCACTTTTTTTTTATATAAAATCGAAAAGTTTAATAGAAAGACAATTAGGAGATAGGAATAAGGCAGAATGAACAAATACAGCTGGGTGCCTCAGCATTCAGCCAAGAGAGCACACCTTACTAACAAAGGATTGTCCCTTAAAACACAAATCTATTATATATTCATAAATTCTTATACATAATTCTTATCCTCTTAAGTTTTAAATGTTCCTTTGTTTAGCTGCAACTCCCCCCTCCCCAATAGATCCATCTTCTTGGCTCCGTTGAGTCTTACACTCCCTGATAACAGAGGTTCAGTAAATTTCTCCCTTGGAGCCCTTGCCACTGCTGTCTTCATCTGGATAAGATAATCTAAGAATGCAGGAGGAATTTCTGACAATTTTTTCAGTCTCTGAGTTATATTAACAAAAACAGTCTTTATTTTCATACCATACTACTGCCTAATATATATATGTATCACACCACTATTTCTGTTTTATCAATAATAGAAATAAAAGAAACTATACTAGTACAGCAAAGTTTTCCTACAGTATATGTAACATTTGTTTTAATATTTGTGAAAAGCCAATAATACCATATGCACTTATAACACATACCCATGTCCTTCCAACGGGCTGCTGCTGGTTTGAGGGCAATCCCCAGGCAGGCGTATTTGTGCCTCAAGCTGATCAAGAACAGGGCCAGCTCATGACCCAGTCCCTGCTGTGTGCCCTGGTACATGGTCAGGGAATAGTCTCTGCAGTGTCCATGAGGAGGGTAGTTCTATGGGGATGCCAGGGCTCTCCTGGCCCAGCCAGAGCTGCATCTGGGAGAATGCCAGTGTTGGGGATGCCCAGCACTCCTCAGGCAGGGATGTGACAGTGTGTCAAGGATCTTCCTCATCAGAAACTCCATGTCAGAGCCCCCAGCTCTGCTCCTGCTCAGCAGTACAGGGCCACAGTACTCACACTGCTGGACCCTGGACATTCCTGGAGGTACTGGGGACTGATGCAGCTGCAGGTGGGGAAGGTGATGAGTTGGGGTGGGATGGGATATGGCACAGAGAGCCCTGGGTGTCCCAGGTCTGCAGTTCCTTTTCCCTGAGGGGCAGCATTTGTCGGTGAGTGCTGGAGGTGGCCAGGATTGTGCTCCAGAGGTGGCATCCCAGGTGTGAAGGAGGCTCTAGGAGACCTCAGACCTGCCAGAAGGGAGGCTGAGGATCCATCCTGACAGGAAATATGAGTACAAATGTCTTTACAAACGACTTGATGGGTGAGGGTCTTTAGGAGAAATAGGTGTTAATGTCTCTACATCATGCTGCAAGTTTTTTGTAGAACCTAGACAATTGACCCAGACAGTTTGAACTTCTGGACTTCAGGGTAATAGGAGAAATGGTTCCACACAAGTCTATTGCAGATCTGAACTTCCAGACTTCGGAGGAAAATTTCGATACATATTCAAGAGGGAATATATAGTAGGGGTTTCCAGAAGGCTGTACCTTCCTAGTTCTTCAGCCAGTGGAGAAGGGAAGAGGGCAACATGCAGCCAGGAGTTTAGGATAAAAGGAGGCTACATCCTCTGCTTTTCATAGCGTGGCTTTTCTGCACAATCCTCAGCTGCTACAGCAGCTCCTTCTTTTCCCTTTCTGCCCCACATAGCTCCTTGCTTCACCTCTGTTCTGAGCCAGCCGGGGTTGCTTCCTTCTGCACCTGCTCCCTACAGCCATGTGCACTGGCTGCTGCTGCTGCTGCCGCTGCTACTTCTCCCTTTTGGGTTCTAAAACACTTTGGGTTCCATTGCAAGCACAAAGCTTCAGAGAAGCTGGACTTTAACTTGTGACAGGTCTTGCCACAGCATACAAAGCATCTCAAGTCGACATTAACTTTTGTGCCTAATGACAGTCCCTTGACGGTGGCCCTGGTAGCTCATTACTTCCAAACTTCAATGATGTCAGGTTTGCCTGTTCTTGGTTTAGTCACCCTTCATTCAAAGATTCCCAGAGATACTTTTCATTCCTCCACTGTGCACACAATGATTTCTAGAGGGCTTCAGAAGTGCAACAGCAGCAGCAGTAGTCTCCTCTGGGGTTTTTAGAGGGAACACCCTCTCAGAGAGCTATCCTGGGCTTTCCTGCAGCCAGGTTTTACTCCTAGAAGATACAACTGAAAAGCTCTAATGATGAGTGACCTAGCTGAGCAGTGATCAAAAAAAGCAACACTTTTTTATTGCACTGAAGCTGAATACTGATGTTTGTTGGAAAAACCGTGTCCCAGTAAGCTCTCTTGTGCCAAACACAAAAGTTTTGGTACAAAAGAAGAGGCTCCTGATTAACTGAATAAAAATGTAAACAAGAAAAAAGAGCAGAGGCTGATCTGTCTTCTTGGGGCACAAAGCCAGAAGCCAGAATGTCCCTCTACTCTGTAAAGTGTAGTAAAACATTTTAACAGAGTAAAGGCATCATATTTTAGTAAAAGCCTGTCTACACAAGCCAGCCTTTGGTATAAGCGACAATATTAAAGGTAGTGTCCTTGAAATTTTCATGGAGCAGTGAGAATGAAAGAAAAACAATAGCCTTGTATACTGGGGAAAAGAATGTAAACCATATGTATTAACCAATAGTAACTTGTTAAGCCCTGTGAACCCTGTTGGACCCTATAAAAGTGTGCTAAAGATAGAAATAAATGACGTTCACTATACTTCTGTGAAGACTCAGTGAATAGTTTGAGCAGTTTCTCAATATCCTTCTCACTAAAATTAAGAGACCTGGGATGCACCACAAGGCAGTCAGTGCTCACCAGGCTCTGACAGCAGTCCAGCCTGGGCAGCTCAGCTCAGATGAGTGCTTGCACTACTTCAGTGCTCCCAAGAAGCATCTGGACCCCACCTGCCCCTCAGGAAATGTCTATAGATACCAAATAACATTCTCCTCGTGAGGGAAAAAAAAGGAAGAAAAGTGATGTTTATGCTGAGCTACAGGAAATGGGACATTATTAAGCTTCTGGAATAACAACTTGAATTTTATTGTCCAAAACCACTGTAGAGTGGCAAAGACAGAAGGCAAAGTGAATGTGGTGCTCCACACACTCTGCTCCGTCCTGAGGAAACCTCTGTGGTACTATGTCCAGGCTGGGCCTCCAGGTAAATACATAAAGAATGTCACTGACACACAGAAGTAAATCAGGACACCAGAATTGTTGGGGCTGGAAGTAAGGGATGCATGAGGGGAGGGGGAACTGGGTTTGCACATTCTGGAGTATCAAAGGTTTTGAGGATTCCAGTTGCTGCCTTGAGAAGCACCTGCTTAATGAGAAGATGTCAAGGGGACAGTGCTGGTCCTTAGAGGTGCATGGTGAAGAGTTGATGGGCACATAATAGAACATAGGGAATTCCAGCTGGGTATACAACAGAGAAAAACTACCATGAGATGATTCAGGTGCTGGAACAGGGTCCAGAGAGGCTGTGGAATCTCCATCCCTGGAGACACGAGAAGCTCAGTTAGAAAGAGGACCTGAACAACTGCTCCTAATGGAATCTGCTTGGAGTGGGAGACTGCTCTGGAGACCTCTGAAGGTTCCTTCCCACCTACGTTTTTCTGTGATACACTGAGCAGCAGTGATAGCACAGACTTGGCAAGAAAATTTGCAATAGACTTCAATGAAACCGAGTGGATGATCACAGCTCTGCCCACAGCTGATACCAGGTGAGAAGAATACCCCATAAGAAAGGGAGAGGAGAACAGAGGGTTGATGTGCTAGAAGGTAACCCATGACAAGGTAACCAATGACAAACCCAGCCCACCCTCCAGATTTCTTATTGTACTCCACATCTTTGTGTGGGGCAAGATGTTTGTTTAGGTCTGTTTGGAGGATAACCTGTAGGAGTCTACTAGGTGCACAGAACAGATGTCTTCTCTCCACCTCACCCTGAGCAGTTCTGGTAAAGTGCAGTCAGTCTGCTCATTGTCCCCTGGCTGCTGAGGGCAGATTACGGAGTCCCCTCACGCGCTCCTTCCATAGTCCATCCTGCTTTTCCAACTGCTGGGCCAGTGGAGGACATGCAGTGGGACAAGACACTTGGTGAGGTGGTTGGATAACAAAGGACAAGCAGGAAGCGTATTGCTGGAAGGTTCAAAGCAGTGGCAGCAAGTGAGAAACGTGTGTGGAAAGAAAAACTGTCGCAGAGATTTGGGTGCACCATGGGCACAGATTTGCTCATCTCTCTGCAGCTTTGACAATCTGCCAGGTAGAGTCTGTGTTTCCAAATAGCTTCTTCACAAGTACGTGAATTAGCTTGGAAGGGGTGTCTGGAGATCTTCTGGTACAAGCCCCTTTTCTCAAAGCGGGGCCTTCAGCTCTGACACGACACCACGGCTGGGTGCCATTCTCTGGCAGAATGCCGAGCTGCTGGGCTCCCACACAGGCACCACAGCAACCCAAGCCCTGGGACAGTCCCTGCCGCCAGGAGCTCCCGTATCCCGCCGGGGCAGGGATGCAGCTCCTACTCCGGGCTCCGCAGCTGCGCTCCCCACCCGGTCCCTCGGCAGCGCCGGCAGCTGCAGGAGCTGCCCAGCCCGCAGGGAACGCTGCACGGCGGCACCGAGCGGCTCGAACGGAGCTGCGCTGGATTCAGCTGGATTCGGCTGCGTTCGGTTGTCCTCACGTCAGGGAGCAGCTCATGGCCAGTTCGTGGTCAGGAGGGAGTCTTGTCTCCTGGCCAGACTGGGAGGGACAGACTGGCACAGGTTCCCCGGGGAACCTTCTTCCCTTCTTCCGCAGCTCTGAGCAAGACCCCGCACCAGCGGGCCTTGGAACCAATTCTGGCAGGGCCGGGAGTCCAGCTGTGCCCTCCATCGCTCTGCCTCTCCTCCCTGTGCCAGGTTGGCAAGCAAACTCCAGCTCCAAAAATTCTCATGTATGAGCTCACCTGGGAGGCTTCTGCCCTGTGCAGAATTTGGCCAACTTGGCAAGGGTTCTGGTGGGACACTCTGCCAGGAAGGAGTCACCACTTGCTGCTAGGACATGCAATGTAATGAAAGCAGAGCTCTCTCTGCCAGAGCTGTGGTTTGTGCCTCAGTGACCACCTCAGCTTGAGGACCTGATCATTTACATCATCACTAGCTGGAATGTGAATGAAACAGGAATCAAATCTGGTCACAGCTTCACTGGTGTTCCTGACACAGAACTTGGGAAACCCATGTCCCTGCATAACCCATGAAATACATCTTCACAGGTGGAGGTATATGCCAATGCTTGGGGGGTTCCTCCTGTATTTTTATTTGTGCTTTCCAAGAAAAACAGCCAGTTCTGCTTTGACCATGATGTGAATCCAAAAGAAATTGATGAAAATCAGCCCTTTCTTGTCCTGGAGAACCTCTGGCCACAGGGCACAGGAAAGGTGACTATCAGCCCCAAGAATGCATGATGAGTAACTGTGCATGTGTCATGGCCACATGGGAAAGGCAGTCCTGAAGCCTGAAAGCCTGTGAAGCTGTTCTGGCCTTCCAAAATGACTGACATGGACACAAGGATGAATTAAAGCAAAGTTGTAGGTGTTATGAGTATTGAAAAAAAGAAACATGCAGCCTCCTGAACAGCTCTTTCTTCACTGCTTCAGTGGCAGATTTCTGGAAGAGCAGCTGGATTTGCTAATTAACTTGGTGGTTTTCTAGGCCAGATTCACTCCCCAGCCATGGGCTTCTGCTGCTCACAAAACTTTGGTTCTTCTGCAGAGTCACCATTCCTGATGGCTGTGCTGAACCAGGCATAGGCATGTTTTGTCTCAAACATTCTGACTTGCAACAGGAAAGATATGATTGGAGGTGACAGTCCCATGGAGACTGGGCAATACATTCCTAACCAATTTCCTGGTCCCTCCCAAGTTTCATGCTCAATTTCCTCCTTCAATTCACCCCTGCAGGAGGGCTGAAATATCTGGCCATCCATGCATGATCAAAACAGCACAAAAAGTCAAATCTACAAAAAAGGCTTGTACCAGGTTAACTAGAAAAGAAAGCGGATTTGGCCCACTCATTCTCTTTTCCCTCCCTTTCTTTTTCTCTTTGTCTCATAACTCCAGCTCCACACCACCTGTGTGGCAAGACAAGATGGGGTCTACGTACTGATGATAATCTTTGTTCTCTCCCTCCCTCTTCTGTGTTTATTTGTCTGCCAAGCGAAGCACACTTACCATATTCTACCCTATACTGTGTTGTGAACTTTGTTGTGCAAGTGGGAAGTTTATGAGAATGTGTTATGGCTTGTTAGCCAGCACCTTGTGGAAGTGTGTTTATAAGAATTTACGGGCTTGTTGGCCAACACCTTTTGAGTCTAAGAAGTGGGCCAGTTGCCAGAGTTACAGTGACTGTACAATGAAACATAAGAGTTCCTGACACATGTCTGGTGACTTTGTTCAACCTGGTGAGAATTTATGCTGAATATAATTCCCCTGACCAGTAGTTAATGACAACAGCACCACAGGCCCAGGCTACCATCTTTGGCCAGGGGACACGGAAACTCCTGAGTCCCAGTTTCCTTTGGAGAATCCTTCGTGTCAGAAGCGTGCCATGTCTCCAGGACTCACTCTATGAATTGCTGCTCTAGCTGCCCTGCTTTGCTACTGCTGACAATCTTTAACAGCCAGGGGCACAGCTGGCCTCATCCTGCTGCTGGCCAGCATGTGCAGAAGCTCTGTGGTTGTGAATGTTCCTGAGGCTTGCTCTCTGTAGAAATTGCTGGAATTCCTGCCTTGTCTCTAGGCTGAGAGACAGGACAGCAAATTCATTGGACTGAGCCAGGAGAAGCCCAGATGCAGTTGCACCAGACTCGGCTCCAGTGGGAAGGAGAAATTCACTGGCGCCCAAGGCCACCTGAAATTAGCTTCTTCCTTTACCAAAACTAGGGAAACTGGCTTTACTGGGAGATGTGTGGAGTTCAAAGAGGAATCCTCATGTTTTTAAGCTTGTCCTGCACTCATACCCCTTTGCTGAGCCATATAATGATGTGGATGTGACGTGGATACTGTAGGCCAGGGTGCACAGGCTGCAGCCCTGCCAGCCCCCATGGGTGCTCAGGGTGGAGCTAGCTGCATGCTGGGCCCTGCCATCTGGGAGTAAAAACCACACACGTGCTGTGGCTTGTTTGTCTGACTTTGCAGTAAATTATTAACCCAGTACCATACACGCTTCCCTCTGCAGGCACCCAAACCTTCCCAGGCAGAGCTCAGTCACGTCTGTTGAACACAATGGGAAGGAAATCTGAAGCATGTGGGAATTTTTTCTCTTGTCAAGCTGCTTTGGTCCCTTCGTTTCATTTCCAAAGAGATGATAATAATACCAGCCCACAGTTTTTCTTGGACAATGAAAGAAAAGTGACTGTGCTTTCCAGAAATGCCTCAACCCCATGACCTTTTCTCTCCCAGTGTACCAGCCCATGGCTCCTGCCAAGCCCCCTCGCATGCTGGGAAGGGGGTTCCTGCTCTGACTTGCTGCTCCTACTCTTGGTAAACCCAGCTTCTGCTGACTTATCACTTACCTGACCTTCACCTGGAGTGCAGTGATATGTACCAGTTAGGTACAATTCCTTGATGAACTGCTTCCTCCTGGATAGTTGCCATAATTTAAAGGGACATGTTCACCAGGGCAGTAAAACCAAGTGGTCCCAAGATCACAGTGGCATGGGGAAATACCTAGGGGCTAAGGGAAAACAGAAAACGGTAGGAATTTTCTCCTACCATCAGTATCCTCTTACAAGGAACCTCTGTGCCTTGTGGTGGTTTTGGGGTGGTTTTCCTTGTGTTCCTTATGTCTTGGGACTTTCTGAATTTTCCTATAGGCAAGGCTGGCTATTTACCACTGGAAGCAAGGCACACATCCTTGCTGAGGGTGGAGGCTGTCTAGTCCTTGGCTCAAGCAGGGTCACCTAGACAAGACTGCCCAGGGCCTTCAGGGTGCTCTTTGACACTCGGAAAAGACCTTGAGAAGGCTGCAGATGTGGCTGAGGACCCAGAGCAGGAGATGGCTCCTGTGAGCTGCAGGACCTGCAGATGTGCAGAGCCTGACCATCCCCATAATCCCTACAGTCTAGATTCACACTGAAATACCAGATGGAACCAGCTCTGCTTCTGCAATGGGAATCTGGCAACAGAGAAGAAAATTCTTTGTCTCTGTAGTCTGTAAGTCCTTTCCCCCTATAAAATGGTATTAGACAATATATCCTAGAGGGATGGCTCTTTCCTTGAAGAACTCTGGGCAAATGCTACATGATGACAACCAGCACAGCCTTCCCACAGCCTGGGGTCAGGCTGTCCTTGCCCAGGGCGGCCTGAGCACCCATGGGAACCAGTGCCTTTCCAGCCTGAACCAGTGCTCTCCCGAGAGCCAGGACTGCAGGGTGCAGGTGAGTTAAGCCCACCACCCTGGCCTCTAGCCCCACAGGGTAGCCAGGGAGTAGGCAAATGTCATGAAAGCAGCAGAAGAGCCTGACTCCCAGCACATCCCAGTGCCACCATCTACATCAGGCTGATGGAAAGCCTGAGCAGCCTGATGCAGCAGGCTGGGGCACTCCTGGCTGCTGTGTGATGAGGGTCCCCACACAAGCGTGATAGGGTGGCACTGGCATGGGGTCTTGGTGCCAAAGAATGGAATCCAGATGGAACAAAGATGTCACATGGGGCCACAGCTTGACGCAGGCTCTCCTAGGCAGATAGATGGTGGCTGTGTTGTCTGCCAGCCTGGGGAGTACCCAGCAACAAGCATGGGGTGGAGGGACTTCTGAGTGTATGCCAGAGTCCACAGAAGCCTCAAGGGTCTCCCTGGATCTGCAAAGTGCTTGAACTGATAATCTCAACTCAGGAGTGAAATAACTGCACCATTCTTTTATTCATTCCAACTTAAATGTTGTCTTCCAACCTTCACAAGACATTTTCTCTCATGAAATTGTTTCCCTGTTCTGCCAATTATGTTCAGAGCCATGGATGCCCTGGATGCTCTATTGCTTCTTTCCACAAAGCTGTAAGTTCCAACTTAGATCAGTAGAAAGCAGAGAGGCTTAAAGCAGTGCTGCAGCAATTCTTTTTCCAGAAGGCAGAGCTGTGCATCCCCTCCAAGGTTGCCTGTCCCCAGGGGACATGAGCAGGACACAGTCAGCAGCATGCATGGTACACGCACAATGGGGAGCCAGTCCTGCTGCCTGGGTGGGGCAAAGGGCAAGACTGGACATGGGGACATCTGTGTGTCTGCCAGCACTGAGACATGGATGATGCCCTAGGTCTGGCAGCCACTCACACAGTCTGGTCATCCAGCCCCTGCCTGCAGGAGGCATCACTCCAATGCCCATGATGGCCTGGGGAGTGTAAAAGGAGAAGAAATGAGCCCTGCCATGACTCAGAGTTTGGGGCAGATAAAGTCTGATTTCTCTTCTCCTTCAGCCCAAGTAAGCCTAGCTCCAGTCCCGACCAGCTCAGCCTTCACCAGCCTTACTCCAATATGGGATCGTTCTTGTAATGGGGAGTCCCAAATGCACCATGGCATGCAGAAGAGGAGAAAATAATTGCTTCACCAGCCCATTTCTGCACTCCTGCTGACCCAGGCTGAGACCCACTCCCCACCCTTGCTGCATGAACCATGACTGCTGGCATCTCCACCCGAGCTCAGTGCTCCCCCACTGCAGGCTCAGCCCTGAGTCCTTGGCAGCTTAGCCCCATGCTGGCCTTGTCTGTGGCCTTCAGCCACGTCAGTGGAGCTGGGTGCAAGGCTGACAGTGCTGCTTGTTGGGGTGAGTAGCCCAGGGCTCAGCCCCATGTCCTCACTGTCCAGCCAGACACAGCCTTGTGCCAGGAGGGCAGTAGCTGCATGGTTACACAGCGGGGAGCTCTGCTGCAAAGGCAGCCCTGTAACCCACTGGCTGCTTGGGCGGTGAAGGCCAGAGCACTGGACATTCCTACTTATCGCCTGTTATCTTCTAGACAAACCCAAACTGGGTTTTGTGTCTCTGATGCAGACATACACTTGTCAGCCAAGGCTGTCCTGTGCTGCCCCATGGATCCTTCCCTGTGGGGCCCATGGGGCTGCCAACACAGTCCAGGCACAGGGTAGCCCCAGGATGCTGGGCATGAGGGGGCATAATGCATACACAGAGCAGCTCCAGGTGCACTGGGACGGGAACGCAGCACCTCCATGGCAGGAGGGCTCTGTGGATCCCTATGGGTGGAAAGCTGGTTCTCCCACATCTGGGGTACCTCCAAGCAGAGCCCTTCCCCAGCCTTGGCATGCCCATCCCCATCCTGCCAGGCCTTACCCAGCTTCATGAACACAGCCCCCAGGACAGGGGAGACCTTTGTGACACCTGGGGTGATGTCACGGGTGGCACACAGCAGCCCTATCACAGCCACAGAGTGGACTCTGCCCTGTCTGCAATGCATTGCTGTCAGGGAAATCCTGATAAGGTGAAATAAGCCTACACTGCCAAGCCCCATCCATCAGCCCCCAGTGTCCTCAGGTTAGGGCACATGGGATTCCACAGACAACCTCCCCTGGGCCCCCCAGAACCCCAGCAGGGCAGAGCATCAGCCTGGACACAGACATGACTCCAGACTAGCCCTGAAAGAAAGAGATTCCACCAGAGAAACCATGGTTCCCTCCCTCCCTCCCTC
>NC_031784.1:13688028-13689236 GCF_001522545.3 Parus major
CTGGACTTCAGTGGGCCAATTCTCCAGAGCAGTTCCAGCATCCTTTTGGGATGCAGTAGTGATGCAGTAGGGTTCCCAGTCCCACTGGCCGCCCTAAGCAATGCTTCACTGGGGCACTGGGGCACTGGGGCCCTGGGGTGGGTGGGGGATAGGCTCTGCCCCACAGCCCAGCTACCCTCCCAGGGTAGAAACATCCTGATTCCCAGGGGGATATTGTACCAGCATAAATTGGGCCACCAGCTGGAAAGCAGCTCTGCAGGGATAGGCCTTGGGATTCTGCTGGGCACAAACTAAGCAAGAGCCAGGGATGTGTCCTCATGGCAGCAGCCCAAGCTGCCCCAAGCAAAGCTGGGCAGGGTGCATCAGAGGCAAGCCATGCTGCTCCAGCTGGGATCACCTGGGCAAGGCACAGACATGCTGGGGTGAGTTCAGCAAAGAGCCGTGATGGTGGTGGAGTGATTGGAGCACCTGTACTGTGTGGAGTGGCAGTAGAAGCAGGGTCTGCGGAGACTGGAGCAGAGGAATTTTGAGGGATCCTGTTAATACACAGACAGGGAGGGTGCAAGGAGACAAGAGTATGTCTCTTCCCAGTGATGTCCAGAACTAATCAGAACAAAATGCAGTAAGAATAAACTGGGACATGGGAGGTTCCTTTGAATATCAAGAAACACCTTTGTACTGTGAGGATCAGGTAGTAGTAGGAGTTGCCCTCGGGGGCTGTGGTGGTTCCATCTTCAGGGATCCTCAGCTCTCGAACAGAAGCGGTCCTAGGATGTGGGCAGCTTCTGCAGGGGCTGGACAGCAGCACAGTGCTCTGTGTACTGGCCGCACACAGTGGACACTTGAACAGGGACATGGCTACAGCCTGTAGGGCCACACACATGGTTGGGCATGCACGGCACATGGGCATACATTGACACACGTGCGTACACGTGTGCTCAAGGTGTGTGTGCATGCACCCGTGCACTCCTGCACACACACCTGTATCTAGAGTCGTGCACGTGAGAACGCACTCGTGAGTGCCCAGGGAAAGAGCGTGTGGGGTAAGCGCGGGTAGCAGGGGGTGGCCGGGATGGGGGAGTGCCCGGGAATGAAGGGTTCCCTAGATGGGGGCGGTACCCGGGATGAGGAGGTGCCGGGGCTGGGGACGCCCGCAGCACGCGCCGCTCTACCCTGGGGCGGGGCGGGGCCTGCGCGGCGCGGGCCAA
>NC_031784.1:13689769-13705247 GCF_001522545.3 Parus major
GTGGCGGCGCCGCGCCGCCTGCACCGACCCCGTGCCGCCGAGACCGCAGCGCCGTCGCCGCCGGGGCTGGACGCTTCCAGGAACGCTGTGGTGCGGCGCGGGGGACTCGGCGGGGAACTGGAGCGAGCTGGGTACGGAGCGGAGGCGGGCGGCGGGAGCACGCGGTATCCCTCCGCAGGGCCGCACTCATCGGCGCCTCCGCAGGGCTGTTCCGCGGCCCCGACCGCTGCTGTCGGGAGCACGACCAGTGCTGGGCGCAAATCACGGCGCTGCAGTTCAACTACGGCATCCGCAACTATCGCCTGCACACCGTGTCCCACTGCGATTGCGACGCCAGGTAAGGCCGGGGCCGGGGGGTGAGGAAATGGGGGGCCTGGGGAGCCCGCCCTCTACTGATCCCTGCGCGCAGGTTCCGGCAGTGCCTGCTCGCCATCAACGACACCGTCTCCAACATCATTGGCGTCACATTCTTCAACCTGTTGGAGGTGCCATGCTTTGTGTTGGAAGAGAGTGAGGAGTGCGTCCAGTGGCACTGGTGGGGCGGGTGAGTGCCCAGGGGTGCCCTGGCCGTCAGCGTGCCCTGCTCGGCTGTGTCAGGCATAGTTTGGTTGGCGTGCAGGACCTCACAGCATGTGGTGTCCCCAGGTGTGAGCGTTATGATGTAGTGCCTCTTGCCAGGATGGTGCAGCAGAATCAGTACCACCCCAGCCTACCAGCAGAGAAGAGGGGCAGCCCCACTGTGCAGCCCCCAGGCAAAAGAAGGACTTTCTCTAGAAGAGGGCGTAAGTGGCTTCGACAGGAACTGAGGGCAAAGCCTCGCCATCACCAGGTATGGAGACGTAAGACAGCCCAGCAGCTGCAGGGCCCAGGTACCCCAACATTGGCCAGGGACAAGGCTGAGCTCACAACCAGGCACCCAGCACTGCAGTGGGGGCTAGAGCCTGACCCTGCAACAGCACTGACAGTGGCAGGACAGTATGTGGCTGGAGCAGAGCAAGGAGCTGGAATCTCAGCACGTCCTTGGTATGGCAGCATTAGACCCAGCCCAGCCACAGCACAGTGTGGAGTCACCACCATGCCAGCTGTGAAGGAGCGCAGGGAGAAGGGTGAGCTGGTACTGTGGGCAGCATGTGCACACTGCAGCCAGAGTGGCCCAAGGCCTCAGGCTTGTGGGGTCATGTGCTGGGGGTGGCCCTTACCTCCCTGTTTTCCTCAGGCACAGGGTGCAGGTGCAACAAACACCTGGGTAAGTGTGAGCACCAGATTGCACCCCATGAGGCAAAGTACCAGCTGCATAACGCGGACAGCCGGACACTCCTCCACTGCAACTGCACACACAGGTGTGAGTCCAGGAGGAAAAGGGCACTCTGTGCATACAGCTGGGGATCAGAGGAGGTGGGATGTCTGCCTTGGCCAGCATTTGCTGATGCATGCCCTCCTGTGCCTGCAGGCTGGCACGGTGCCTCCATAGGGCAAGGGACTGCAGTGACATGGATGTGGCTGTTCTGGCTGACCGTATCACCATGGACTGCTTTGTTCTGGAGCTGCCTGCTGCCTGCAGCCCAGGCAGAGGATCACAGCAGAGGTAAGTGGGGAGGTCAAGAGGCCAGGGCCTGGGTGGGGCAGGAAACCAGTAGTGTAAGTGATGGCCCCTGCTCTGTTGTGCCACAAGCAGGTTGCAGGGCAAGGGCAGTAGATGTTGGTGCTGCCAGGTTACAGTGATGCTCACAGATTTGCTTCTCTAGCAGCTGTACCACGGTGACCAGGGCTGTGCTTGCACCTGCACGGCAGCTCAAAAAGATTCTAAGGCGCTGGGGCCTTCTCCGTGTGAGCTCCAAGGCCAAACATCCACACAGGAAGACACAGGCCAGGGAAGGCACCCTCTGTGAGCAGTGCCAGCATCTGGTTGTACAGCAGACACCAGGTGCTTGGCCCCACAGAGTGCTTCGATGAACCCAAGCAGTGCTGCCTTGGGAAGGAAGGGGAGGAAGATGTGTGCAGCAGCTGCAGCCTGGAGGCTGCCTGGGGTCTGGTCCTCAAGTCCAAGGGTGGCACTGAACATGGCTCTTGGCATGACAGTATGGAGCTGGGGACCACAGCCAGAGCATAGGCAGAGGGACTGAGAAGCCTCTCAAGGAGCTGTGGCTGCCATCCATGAGTATCAAAAGCAAGGGGAAAGAAATAGGAGGGAATGGGGAAAACCCATTGTCCTTCCCTGGTGTGCCCTGGGACAGGGTGGGTAGCACGCCAGCCCACCCCTACACTGGTGACCCTTCAGCTGGGGACCCTGAGCAGTGAGGTGTGATCCCAACCCTCTTGCCCAGGCAGGGTAGGAGAGCTAGGGTCAGTACCTGCATGCGGCAGAAAAAATAAAGGGTGGTCAGAGCATGGTGTATGGTGCAAGTGTTAAGCCTGCCGTCCACTCTTGATGCTGAGACCCCCACCCTGGGGCTGATCCTGCCCCCTGCAGTGAGCACAGTGCAGCTGGGGTGGGCAGGATCATTTATTTTGTCACTTGCACTATGTTCAGGCTGAGGCACAGTGGTAGAGCAGGGAAGGAGCAAGCTTTGATCTCCAGGGTACCCTGTGGTGGTCCTTGCTCTGTGCCCTTCGCCATTCCTGCCAGAGCCCTGCCCTGGCCTCTTGTGCGACCTCAGGAGTGAGGTCAGCGTTCCTCTCATGGGACAAGAGTCCTGCACTTGGAAGTTCATGAGGGATTCCCCAAACGAGCTTTGCCCACCCTCCCCTGTGTTGTCACCTCACAGCCCTGCCCAGGGCAGGAGCTTGGGCTATGGCCAGCAAGGGGGGGGCCTCTACCTGCCAGGCACACAACAGGGGTGAGGAGTCACTGCAATAAATAAGGTAGGGAGTGTCAGCAGGGAAGTGGCAGAGGAAAGCACACAGCAAGCGCGCTATGGAGAGGAGAAAGGGAGCCGTTACATCAGTGGCCCATGGCATAGCTATGTCTGTCCAGTTCCTGGGGGCTGTGCCCCTCCTTTGGGGAGGTGCCACAGCCTGGGGGGCTGGTGGGGCTCATTTTCCGGCAGGGATAATAGCCCTGGTCTGAGCTCTCCTGCCGCTGGCCCAGGGCCTGGTCAATCATCTCCAGGCGCAATGCAGGCAGCAGGCCCAGGTTCCGGGGGTCAGCCCTGGCTAGGGAGCTGTCAGCAGACACACACCGGAGGCCACCTTGCTCCTGCACAGTCTGGTAGAATGAACTGCCCTCCGGGTTCTTGGCTGCCTGTCCCAGCTCCTTGCTTTTGCCTGCATGATGTCCCAACTCATCCTGGGGCAGATGGATAGTAGGGATATTCCTGGGGAGGCTGCGACGGCTCTGGGGTGAGGGACTGCGGCTTGTACCCCTGTCCCGGCTTGATGGCCGCAGGATGAGGCCCTGGAACTTGGCCAGGCTGGGGCTTCGGCTCCGGTGACGTTTCATCTTGCCCGGGCTGGGGCTACGGGATTTAGGGGCCAGGAGGACAAGTGTACTGTCATCCTCTTCTGAGCTGCTGCCTGAGCTGTCCGAAGAGCTGCTGCCCTCCTCTGACCTGGGTAGGGAAATCTGCACCCCTGCATCAGCACTGCTGGCTGACCCTCACAGGGGACTGTTGGGTACCACACCAGCTGGCCTCCCCCATACTCGTCCCCCCTCACCCTCACCTCTTGGATGTGCTCACCTGGAAGGGCTCAGTCACACCAGTGATGCTATTGGAGGTGTTGCTGTAGTATCCAAGGATGTACTCGCCATTCCCCTTGGGCAGTGCTTCCTCAGAGAACATCACCTGCAGCCCAGAGACACCTGATGGGTACTGGGTTTGGCACAGGGGTGCCCCCTCTCCCACCTCCAGTCCCAGCCAAAACCACAAATCTCTTGCTACAAACACCATGAGATTGCTCCAGGCTCAGGAAAAAGCAATAATGAGGTGCATGCGTCCCCCTACTCTTTCAGGAGCACAAAGGGGCCATTGTCCTGCCACTGTGGGGCAGAAGTGCCAGCAAGATGGCAGGGCTTGTCCCACCTCACCTGTGCACACAGCTGCTTCTCCAGGCAGCGCTCCCCATCATCACTCCTAGCCCAGACATAGGACACGTAGTCTTTAGGGTGCCGGAAGCCCACCTGTGTACAATACATAGGAGAACACAAGTGAGTGGGACAGTGTGAGCCCCACTCTGCAACATCAGTCTCCTGGTGCTTGGGCCCCTCTGCTCACACAGGGTGACCCAAAGCTGCCTTGCTCCACCCCCAGGTGTGCCCTGGGGCCCTGTGGGGCCCACAGAGCAGGAGGAAGAGGAAACTGCTGGACCTGAGCCTCCTGAAGCAGGACCACACGATGCCAGGGGAAGGGAGGGCACAGCTTCATGCCCTCACCATGTTTGCTGGTGGGGGTAGCTCAGAAGGGACCCCGCAGTGCTGTGCAGTGCTCCCCACTCCCTCCAGCCCCAGCAGCCCTCAAGCCCCTACCCGGTAGAGTCCTATCCAGTCCCAGGAGCTCCGGTGGAAGCCAACAGCCATCTTGTACCTGACAACTGCTTGCTCAGGCCTGCTCCACTCATCAGCCACATAAATCTCAACCAGGGGCTTGTCCACCTTGGAAGCAAACTGTCAGAGACAGGTACACGGTGAGCAAGGGAATGGCAAAAAACTGCCTCTGCTGCCCAGGGCCCCCATGCATGTACCCACAGCAGACCCCAGTAAGGGGCAAGGCAGCTGAGCTTTCCAAACGGAACTAAGTCCCCCCCCTGCCACAAGGCTGGGCATTTAAACCCTGCAGCTCCTGCCTGTGTTCCCAGCAGCCCTGGATAGTGCTCACCTGCACAGCGAAGATGGCAGCTACTGGCTTGTGGTCACTGATGGTGTATTCCATGTGACTGCAGTAGCACAGCTGGCTTACTGATAGCACACCCTGGCTGGGCCGGTGCCCACCTGTGCCCAACCCCTTGCTGGGAGGTTTTATCTTCCACAGGATGCGGTCGGTCCAGGCAGGTTTTCGCTTCTTGGCACTGCAGGGCACAGAGGGGCATCTCTTGCCTGGCAGGGGAAGTGGGCTCTGACCCAAACTCCCTCCCCCTGGCACTATGGCATGTATAGGCAGGAGATGCTGCATATCTTGGCACTCAGCACAGCTGCAGGGACAGGCCTGTGCTGCCAGCACTGCCATCACACCCCAGTCCAGCCTGTGCCTGTCCCAGGATGGCTGCTTTGCCTACCCCACCCATCCACTCCAGCACCCACACTTGGCCTTGCAGCTGTGTGCTGAGTGCCAAGCACAGAGCTCCTGCATCTCTCAGCCCCACCACACGCCCAGCTCTACTCGCCTACCTGCTGTCATACTTGTTGGTGCCCACATCAAACTTGAAAGTGGGTGGGAAGTTCAGGGGTCCCTCCTGGAAGCCTCTGAGAACAGGCCAGGTGCTTTTGGCAATGTTCAGCTGTGGGGAAGAGAGCACATCAAGGAGCACAGCAGCCCCCACAGCCAGACCCCTACACAAACCCCCACCAATATTGCTCCACCCTCACACACTGACATCCCAGTCCTGTTCCTGCCAGTTCACACAGCTCTCAGGGTTTTTCTATCTATGTCAGCAGCTAGTCTCTAGACTCAATGCCTCAGCTCTTCACACACTGATGAGGGAAGTGTGCCCAGCTCCATCCAGACTGACCTGGGACTCTGCTGTCCCTTCCTCCCCCAGAGACATGAGAGCCAGGGCCCTTTGTGTCCTATAGGTTGCAAGAGAACATGCCCTGACCCACAAGCTGCATGAGCAGTTTTGGGGAGAGTCCATCATTGCATGGGGTCCAGTGTAGGCTGGCAGCATGCCCATCCCTCACCTGATCCTTCTCCCAGAGCTGGCTCAGGACATTGCTGTCAATGGCATACTTCACAAAACAGATGTCCAGGCTCTCGATGCGGAAATTGAGGTCCCCAAACCAGAACACGAGGCTGTGGATGGTAGCAAGGGCAACAGGCTGAGGCTACCATAGCCAGGGACAGCAGGGGTAAGATGTCCCCAGCCTGGGGGCAGCCTTAGCCCACAGCACAGATGCTTTTGGGAACACTGGCACAGGTCAGTGCTCAGCTGGCAGCCTGGCCAGCTGCCAGGATTCTGTAGGTAGGACCAAGCCAAATAGGCCAGACTTCCCGAAGTGGAAACTGAGGGTGGAAATTTCCACAGTGAGGCACCCATTGGATTCAGATCACACAGCCAGGACACCTGGGCAGAGGCATCCCCTTTGCCTGACTAGTGCCAAATCCCAACAGGGCATGCAGTAGCTGTACCAGCCCTAAATGTGATGAGACCAAGACTCCCCTAAACACCTGCCCCACCATGCTGAGTCCATGCTAGGCCAGCTCTGCAGGCAAAACCTGATCTCCAAGCTGTGCTAGGATGCAGGGGACAGCCCCCCAGGCCCTACATGGAGGTGGTCAAGGACTGGGACTGGCACTAGAGCCCAGACTGGGGAGCAAAGTGGTGAGGTACGCACTCATGATCCAGGATGCCATTGGCCACAGGCCCCTCAAACTGCTGCATGTGCAGTATGGTGGCAAAGTCCTCCTTGCGCTGCTCTGCCTTCTCCAGGTGTGCTGGCAGGTGGCAGTTCAGGAAGCAGACCATGTGGCCGAAGATGGAGAGACGAACACTCACCCCACCCTTGTTGCCCTGCACCAAGAGGATCCCATGACTCCTTGGGAAGCCAGACCCTTGCAATCTCCCCCCAGAGCCACACTCACCCAGTATCCCCCCAGCCCTGTCCTAGTGCAGTCTGTCTGGATGTCGTGCAGGAAGGGCAGGTGGTAGTACTTGGCAAACACCAGCAGGATCACACCTTGCATCCGCACTGTGCTGACCTGGAATGGGAGCAAGGGCTGGAGCAGGATGGTAGAGAGCCTGGGGACAGAGGGACAACTTGCCCTGCTCTGGGCCATGGGGCAGCATCTCCACCCTTTGTGTGTCCCCCCTATCCCACAGGTGACAAACAGCACATCTGGTTCAGAGATCTGTGCATACCCCCCTGAACACTGACAGCCAAACTTGAGCCTCAGTGATGTTTGGCTTACATACGCTCTGAGGCAAATTCCTTGGGGAGCTGAACCTATCTAGGGGAGCTGAGCCTGCCCGGAGTCTTGCAGGCTGTTGCCAGCAGCTCCGGCCAGTTCCCACATTCACCTTCTCACCCTGGTTCAATGCAGGGGGCAACATAAACCCCAAAGCACCAGAGGCGAAGCATAAGCCCAGGAAAGGCAGCTGGGTGGCACAAGCCAAACAACCTGCTGGGTGAGATGCAGCAGCAGTCCCTGCTTGGATGGCTGCAAATCCAGGCAGCTCTCCCACCACACCACCCTCCAACCTGCAGTCCAGGTCTATCACTGTGTCCCACCTGTGCGGCAGGCAGAGAGAACACCAGCTGCCAACTCCTTCAGGACTCCTTACCAGGATGAAGTGGAAGGGGCTCAGCACATCCATGAAGAGTTCACTCCACTGATCTGTGAAGAGGGCATCCTTCAAACGCTTGTTTATCTTGGAGTTTACCTCCTGCAGCCTGAGAGGAAATGTATGGGTCCTTCAGCCACACAGTAGGAAAGCATATGTATCCCAGTTAGTGAAAACCTGGGAGAGGTGCCAAAGCACAATGCTGGACAGCAGGACAGGGTGGGAAGGGCAGTTCAAGGGAAGACACTGATTTTAGAGCACAAACCAGCCGTGTCTTCGCTCCAGTGATTCTGGGCCATGTGCTGGCAAGAGGCACAAGTGGCTCTGAATCCAGGGATCCTTGGCCCTTTCTAAAGCAGAAGCAGTTAGACTGCACAGGGTTGAGCAGAAGCCTAAAGCCCATCTCAGTGCGCAGGAGGGGCTTAAGTGGCCTTTCAGTCTCTACAGAGAAGTCATGTCCCAACAGCATGAGGTGTCCAGACATATTTGAGCTGCACAGCTTGAAGCAGCAGCAACCAGAAAGTTAACAGTGCTCCTCCCAGCTCAGCAATTAATGAAGAGAGGGAAAAATGTCCATAGAGAACAGTGCAATCAGGAAATGTCTTGCCCAAAAATATCGAGTGCTTAGAGCACAAAGACACAGATCAGAGGAAGGACACATCCAGGCAGAGATGCCAAGAAGTGAGGAGTAGCAGGACACTGTGTCCTGGCCAGAACATGGTCCCAGCAGGTCCCTACGTCAGCTATACCCCTCACCCAGCTCATCCATCCAGCTCAGGTTGACCTCTGCCACCCACACAGACCCGTTCCACTGGCCTGCAAGACTGAGGGGACTGAGAGGCTGGCTCCAACACAGCATCACAGCTCCAACAGTGTCAACCCCTTGCACCACTATGCCCTCTGCAGCTGAGAGCTTGGGGGCAAGTAAGTCCTGGAGGCAGATCCAGCTCTTCCACCTCATACCAATAGGCAGAGGCTGCTTCCTGCTCCCTGTGCAAAGACAGCATATCCCTGGCCTTAGCAAGAATTTACGCACTGCTGCAGTCCTCAAGAGACAGCCGCCCTCGCCTCATCAGCCTCAACCACAGTGCAGTGGCACTGCCCTGACAGCTGGTCTGTGTACCAGGGGCATGGAGCCAATTCAGCCTCAGGAGAACAGCAGATCTATGCCCTTGAGGCCTGCATACCACATGCAAAAGCAGAGAGGAGGAGAACGCTCCCAGAACACTAGGCCAGGTGAGTCAAATACCTTGACAGACCTGACAAGGACTGCCACAGCTCACAGCGAGATCAGGGCTAACTTGGCCCAGCATAGCCAGCCTCAGGCTCGATGAGGATTCAAGTCTAATCAGTTTTCAAGGGTTTTAGTTCCTCTCAGCACTCTCATTTTACCAGGAGCTGATTCTCCATCACCTTTTCCGACACTATCATTTGTGATGCACACCCTTCCCTGCTCCCCATGCCCCACAGGAGGCTGGTGCTGCAGCTCTTCCGTTCCTTGTCTCCCAGGGCTTTGGGGATTCCCCAAAAAGAGGACTTGTCAGAGGGGGAAGAGGAAGGAAAAGGGGGAGTCGCACCTCATCCTCTTACCCAATGGCGATCATGTCCACATCATTTGTCTCCCCCGTGTTGAGGTGCAGCAGGGACGTCACATCATTTGGGGGCATGGCTGTACCTACGTTCCAGGTGATCACTGTGATGCTTGGGAGGACAAAGGAAGAACAGGCTAACACGAGGGCTCAGAGGGGCTCCTTGTAACCCTGTAAGCCCCCAGCTCCACCAAGGAAGCTTTTTGCTGACAACACAAGTAGTCAAGGCTGAAGCTTAGTCATGGCATATACACCAGGTCCTTAACTCCTGTATGAGGGAGACAGGTTCTTGCCTCTAAGATCCCCAGGATCTGCACCTGAAATTTAGAAACTGGCATAAAAAGCCCTCATCTTCATCACCACCAGCTGACGCAGGCTATGAGACAGGGTGTCTCTGGAAAACCACTTCCCCCCCTTCCTCAGAAGGCTTGGGCTCCTGGGGAAAGGACCCGGATCTCAGTTCCCAGCCCCTGCCAGCCACAAAGGCCAGGGCAGCGCATGTGACAGCAGTGCTGCAGCCCCGCAGCGGTGTCCTTCACCAACGCAAAGCCACATCCATCACAACACATTAATGCCATTGCGCAACGGGCACCAGCAAAGAACCCACGGGCTCTTTCGGTAGTGACAAGGAGGAGCCTCCATCACAGGGCACACGCTTTAATAGGGAAGGAGAGCGGCGCCACGCTAGCCCCAGTCCTAGGGGACAGCCAGGACAGGTGGCACTCACTCCATAGTCGGTGTCTCTATCACGATATCCCGCACGAACAGTGGGCATCAGGCATCCTCCCCGCCGGGAGCTTGCCTGCAGCCTTGCACCCCAATCCTGCTGAATCTGCCACAGCAGAAAGAAGGGGCACAGCGGGTGCTGCTCCCGCGGTGCTGCGAGCCCCGTCCCCATGGCCCCACTCACCGGAACGCGCCGTCCTCCGGGGCCCGTCCTGGACAGTCCGGCAGCGGATCGCAGACGTCGCCGGGGCCGAGCTGGCCGAGGGGCCGGGCAACGACGGGCAGCTCGCCCAGCTCCGCTCGGGGGGTCAGGTCCGCCCACCCGCCGGCGAGGAACTCGCTGGACACGGCCTTGGGCAGCATAGGGGCGCGGGGAACGGCGGGGCCCGCCCAGGCCGCGATGTGGTCACTGGACTCCGCTTTGGGCAGCATCTCCCGTCGCTCCTGCGGGGCCGGCGCGGGGAAGGCGGCTCGCCCGGGCGCTGCCGGGAACGGGGGTCCGCCCGGGCCGGGGGACAGTAGGGCCGGCAGCGGGAGACCCTCGGGCGGGGTCTGGGCCGGGGGCCGCTCTTCGGTTCCTGCGCGCCGCGGGCAGCCGTGCCCGAAGCCATGCCCGTCCGGTCGGGAGCTCCTACGGACGCCCGGGACGCCGCCGCCAAGGAAAGGCGCCGCCGAAGCCCCAGCGTCGGGCGGGAGCCGAGCCGCGCTCCCCGGGCCGCGCAAAGGACCGGGTCGGGACCCCGCGCCGGAGGCCGAGCCCCGGTCGGCGCTACCGCGCCGGGCCGAGTCCATCGGCAGGAGGAGACCGAAGCGGCCCCGACCCGGCCCCGTGCACCTTGCGGCCCCGTGCACCTTGCGGCCCCGCCCCGTGACGTAGCCACACACTGACGTCAACGCCCGCCACCTGCGCGACGCCTTAAAGGCGCAGGAATGGCCCCACCCGTCGCTCACCTGCCATCCCGCTCATGTGATGGCCCGCGCCTCGTCCCCTTGTCCCCCGAAAGCCTTTCCTTGCGTGTGCGCACCTGCTCTTGCACGTCCACATCTGTCTTTGCATAGCTGTCCTTGCACATGCACACCAATCTTTGCACACCTATCCTTGCATGTATGCATATGTTCTTGTGCATGAACACCTGTCCTTGCAAATGCACATCTGCCCCTGCAAATGAAAGTCTGCCCTGGTGCATTACTGTGTATATGACTGTTCACCACTGCAGCTGTTGTGTCAGCTTGTGCCAGATGTGTCTGTGGTCTGCTGCAGTGTTTGCGTTGTTGGTGTGTGCACACCCACCCACCCTTGTGGCAGCTGTGTGAGAGAATGTGTGTGTGTACTTACATGTGGGCTGTAGCATTGGGTGTAACTAGTCAGGCAATGCTACCTTCCCAAAAGCGCCTCCAGAGGAGACAGCGTCTGGGCAGGCTGCAATCACAGACACACACACAGACACACACACACTCTCTCTCTCTGACACACCACGGATAGCAATCGCAGGAAGGGTCTCTGTGTGGAGTTCCAGTGAGGCTTATTCCAACAATGCACCAACGGGGTCCAGGAACAAACACAGGCAGCACTGGAGGGTCCAGGAATATATGTGGGCTTGAGGGGAAAGATCCAAGGGTCAGGGCCCAATAGGAACGGGGGAAAGTAGTGCAGAGGCGGGGCCAGGGACAGGGAGACAACGGGATTACAGGGGCGGAGGATTGCACCAAACTGGGGCCAACAGGGAAATAGGGAAGGGAGAACTTTCTAGGGAAGGGACATACAAGGTAAAAAGGGGAGCGACAGCCAACAGGCTAACTGGGTATATGAACTGGGGTACAAAAAAATGGACGTGCAAAGCACTATGGGAGAAGCCCTTCTTATTAACTTTAAAATGGGGGAAAACCTTTCACCCTGGAGGCCTCCTTCCACATCATGATAGCTTTTGGCTCCAGAGCCTCCACAGTGGGCTGTGTGTGCTTCATGTGCCTCTTTGTCTGTGTACTGCTCTGTGTGTACAGCAGTGTGTGTGCAGATATGTGTGTGTGAAGCTCTGTGGCAGCTGTGCGTGTCTGGTGTGCAGCTGTGTGTACGTGGCTTTGTGTGTAGGTGCTGCTGCACCTATGTGTGACAGTGTCCATGTGCTTCAGTGATAGACAGTAATCAGAGTCTTTTGCCCATTTTCTTGAATCCCCTTCAGGATTTTTTCCAAGTCTTGGTGGTTCATTAGCTGTCTTACTAATGTAATGTTCCTTCCAATGGATGTAGGTGATAATTTATGGTACATTGTGTAGTTAGATCTTATCAACTGGTGGGATGTAGCTAGTGCCACATATGAAAAATCATACCCTATTATCTTAACAAAATTATAAATACAGAAATTAGAATGATTATTATTAGGTAAGGTTACATTGTTATCATCTATTTCTACGGAAACACAAGCAACTCTTAAACATACACAACCTTGGCCAAGATATACAAGTACAGTTTTTTGATCAGTATCTGGATGAATCTCAAAGTGGCAAATGTTTTGCTCAGTGTCCAGACATATATCTAGTGCATCAGTTGTGTTAGTCTCACAGAAAAACCCTTGTTGTTCTTGGGTAACACAAGATTCCAAATTTATTTACAGTTTGCCATTTTTCATTTATCATCCGGGCCCATGCTCTATGCTCCGAGGGGTAGAGCACTGTTCTTTCATGATTCAGTCCTAATGCAATAATAGGGTGGATATTGTAAATTGTGGCATTATATGTAGTCAGCATGAAAGCAGTAGTGGTCTCAGTGGTGATGTCATAAGTTTACCAGAGTCCACCAGGATTGAAGTTTTCTTTCTAAATTGTTTGCATTGTCCCAGACAATCTTCCGAATCTCAATTGGGAAAGCACCTTCATTTCCTTCCCTTATTATTAAAGCAATCATTGACTGTACTCATAATTGTGCCTGTATGCAGCTGAGGGCTAAGGACACATTGTTCTGGGCCATATTAAGTGCATTTATTATTAGTTTGTGGTCTTGGTCTCCAGTTTCTTCCCATTTTGGTAAAACTTTGGAAATTTGCCATTGGTTAGTTCTTAGTGCTAATAAAGAGGATTTTAAGGGCTGTTTTAGTTTGGTCAAATCACTTGTTGCAGCAGCTAATTTATTCATTAATATTTCCAAATCAATTCCATTTAGGACCCCCAATTGTGTTCCTAATATTCCAGTTAAATCTCTTCATCTTCTGCTTCTGAAGTAAATTTGTTTCTGCAACCATGTTGCCCAGCTCTCAGATGATGTCTTTAGGAAAGAGGAGCAGGCTGGCTGAATCTCAGAGATGTTAGTTTGCATTAGTAATTCAATATGCTTGAGAGACCACTCTGGGTTAAATAAAAGTTGTTGTTGTCTCATATTCCATATTACATAGGGGCCAATTTCATAAATTTCAGGTTCAATTTTAGGTGGTGTGGCCTGAGCTTGGGTTACGGTTGATTTGGTCATTGAAATAGGCATGGCTTTTATTTTAAATTTGAATGAGATCCCAGTAATACCACGGCTCCACAGGCAAACCACATCTACTGTCTGCACTAATGTGAAGTTATACCAACAATCCAATTTACTTAGATGATTACAAATTTTTCAGTGCTTGCCTGTGGGATAAGTTGAAACGCTAATTTGAATTGCCTTTTCATAGTTAGTTCTGTTAATCATCCGGCATCCTACTCTGATAACCTTTCCTATAGTTCCTTGAAGGATCCACAACTTTTCTCTTTGCCATTCTCGCTTTTCATACACCTGGTTTTCATGCATAACCACAGTTGACAGGTTTAAATCCTTGATATCAGAATATTTTCCCATGAATCCAGTGGATTGAATGAAAGCTTGGGACCAAGGCCATTCCACACTTTTCTGGCTAGAGGTGCTTTCCAATTCTTGGATTACACTTATAGCTACAAGAAACACAAACAGAATGATTCTATTAACTAGGTTACTGCAAGCTAAATCATGGAATACTCCCAACTGCAATGTACTCATTTTGCTCTAGTAAGTTTTAGTTTCAGTTCATTGTCACCCAGTGTTACTTTCCAAGGGGCTTCTGGAGCCTTCTTCACTCGAGAATGTTGAATCCAGGCGCTCTGTTCCTTGATCTTAACTGCAGTGAAGGTGGTGAGGATCACCTGGAATGGTGCTTCCCTCTGTGGCTCCAAAGTTTTTTCTGTAAGAGACTTAATATACACATAATCTCCAGGCTGTATGTCATGCACTGGCCCATCCAGCCCTCTGCTCCAGGTTCCAGCCACATGTTTCTCAATTGCTCTGAGCTGTTTGCCTAGGGCTATCATATAGGCAGTCAGCCTCTCCTCCCCCACTTGAGTAGACAATCCCTTTTGCACACCGTATGGTCTCCCATAAAGCATTTCAAAAGGACTTAGTTTTTCTTTGGCTCTTGGCTTGGTTCATTGATCTGCATCAATGCCAATGGGAGAGATTGAGGCCAGGACAAATTAACTTCTTGTCTCAGCCTCACAATTTGCTGTTTAATTAAATGATTCATTTTTTCCACTTGGCCACTTGACTGGGGGCGATAAGGGGTGGGGAGTTCCCAATCTATTTCCAGATGTCTACTGATTTGTTGTACTATTTTTGAGATAAAATGTGGCCCCCTATCTGAAGATCTTGTGTCTGGAACCCTGAAGCGTGGTATTACCTCTTGTAACAATACCTTGGTTACCTCCTGGGCTTTGGCAGTTCTGGTGGGAAAAGCCTCTGGCCACCCTGAAAAGGTACCTGTTAAAACCAACAAATATAGATACCCCCCTTTTCTTGGGAGTTCTGAGAAGTCAATTTGCCACTGTTGTCCAGGCTCATGGCCTTTCCCAATCTGACCAAGTTTTGGTTTGGGGGTATTCTTGGGTCTGGAGGCAAATGTCACACTGCCGGGTTACTTGAATGACAGTGGAGTATAGATTTCTGGCAGTGATCTTTTTGATGAGATAGTTATACAGGGCATCTATTCCCCAGTGTGTTTTCTGGTGTTCTTCTTTTACTAGCGACCATAACAAATGAGAAGGGATGACTGTTGTCCCTTCTGCAGTAATAGCCCATCCCTCTTGGTTATATTTTCCTCCTTGATCCTGAATTAATTTTCCATCTTTTCTGGTATATACTGGCTTACCTTCAAGGGAGACCTGTCCATTGGGAATTAGGGCTCCCTCAATCATTATCTCACCTTTTGCTGGTTCTTTTGCCTCTCTGTCCGCCAGCTCGTTCCCTCTCTCCAATTCTGAGCTCACCTTTTGGTGTGCCTTAATGTGCATAATTGCTACCTGCTCAGGTAGCTGGACTGCTTCCAGTAGTTGCAATATCTCCTGCGTGTGATTGATGTTTTTCCCTTGTGAGTTTAACAGTCCCCTTTCTTTCCAGATGGCTCCATGTGCATGTATGTTGAGGGTTAGGTGTCCTTTTTTTTTTTTTTTTTTTTTTGTTTTGTCCTTCTGGCCTGCCTGGGGAATTTTTTTTACCCATTATGTGCTGAGACAACTTAGCTACCGGTACTTAAGGGTGCTCACAACGGAGAAAGAGTGGCCGGGCCCAGGGGGGGAGGGAAAGGGGGCAGAAAAAGAGGGTGGGGACGTTTTTTTAGCTGGCTTTCACCAGTCTCTTCGGGGAAGGACGTTGGTGTGCTGGGTCACGAAGCTGCTGCAGTGGAGAGAAGGGAATTTCGCCATCACCCAGACGGAGCGGCTGCTTCTTCTCCTTCTCCCCTCTTTGT
>NC_031784.1:13705922-13710732 GCF_001522545.3 Parus major
TTGTTTGTTTGCCTGGTTATACTAGTAAAGAACTGTTATTCCTATCCCCAGATCTCTGCCTGAAAGCCCCCTTGATTTCAAATTTATAATAATTTGGAGGGAGGGGGTCTACATTCGTTCATCCCAAGGGAGGCTCCTGCTCTCCCTAGCAGACACCTGTCTTCTAAAACCAAGACAATGTACAACCCCAAATGCATATCTCGAGTCTGTATAGATGTTTATTTTCCTTCCCTTTGCAATCTCCAGGGCACAGGTTAGAGCAATGATCTCTGCCTTTTGTGCAGAGGTATCTGTTGGCAAGGGTCCAGATTCTATTACCTCTTTGCAGGTGGTAACTGCATACCCGGCATGTTGCTTTCCACTGATGATGTAGCTGCTCCCATCAGTGAACCAGGTTTCTGCATCATCCAGGGGGGTGTCTCTCAGATCTGGCCAGCTGGAGTAGGAGGCTTCGATGGTCTCCAGGCAGTCGTGGTGCACCGGCTCCCCTTGATTCCCACTGAGAAAAGAAGCTGGATTGATAATGTTAGTTACAACTATCTCTACATCATCTTGTTCTACCATGATGGCTTGGTATTTCAGGAACCTTTGTGGGGAAAGCCAATGCCCACCTTTTACTTCTAGGACTGCAGACACTGTGTGAGACACCAATACAGTCATTTTCTGGCTCAGGGTGAATTTGTGTGCTTCTTGAATATACAGCACCACTGCAGCAACAGCTCTAAGGCATCCTGGCCATCCGTTGGCTGTTGCATCTAGTTGTTTGGAGAAGTAAGCAACTGCTCTTCGGTACAGACCCAAGTCCTGGGCCAGTATTCCCAGGGCAATTCCTTGCTTCTCATGGGAAAACAGGAAGAACGTTTTACTTACATTCGAGAGTCCGAGCATTGGGGCCGACATTAGGGCATTCTTCAGCTGGTGGAAGGCTTGTGTGGCCTCTTTTGTCCACTGGAGGTCTCTGTTCCCGCTTGTAATGAGTGCATACAGAGGTTTCACAAGCAACCCATAGCTGTGTATCCATAGTCTGCACCATCCTGTCATCCCTAAGAATGTTCACAGCTCCTTCACTGTCTGAGGTTTCAGGGTTTGGCATATCGCTTCTTTGCGATCTTGCCCTAGAGTCCATTGTCCAGCACTGATTTCATAGCTCAGATAAATTACCTTTGGCTTCACTACCTGGGCCTTTTTCTTTGATACCCTGTATCCCTGAAGTCCCAGAAAGTTTAGCAGGCTTACAGTCCAGGCTATGCATGCCTCTTTTGTCCGGGTGGCTATGAGAATGTCATCCACATACTGCAGTAGTTTTCCTTCTTCTGGGGGAGCCTCCCAGGATTCCAGATCCTTGGCAAGTTGCTCCCCAAACAGAGTAGGAGAGTTTTTAAATCCTTGAGGCAACACAGTCCAAGTGAGCTGGGATTTGTGCCCACTTTTGGGGTTTTCACATTGAAATGCAAAAATTTTCTGGCTGTCCTCATGGATAGGGAGGCAAAAGAAAGCATCTTTCAAGTCTAAAACAGTAAACCAAGTTAGCTCGGGTGTCAGGCACATTAGCAGAATGTATGGATTTGCGACTACAGGATAGAGATCCTCAGTTATTTTGTTAACAGCCCTTAGATCTTGTACTATTCGGTATGACCCATCAGGTTTTCGGACTGGCAAAATGGGAGTATTGAACTCAGATGGGCACTCTTTTAACAAGCCTAACCGCAAAGTTTTCTACTATGGGACTAATTCCTTCCCTATTCTTAAAAACGAGATTCACTTAATAAATTATAAAAAGAATTTAATATAAATAAAAAGACAATTAAGAGACAAAAGAAATAAAGCAAAGGGTTAAAACGGCCGGGTGCCCTGGCGCCTTGCCAGGAACACACCTGGTATCCCGGGAACACTCCTTTTATCCCCCCCTGCTATGAAGGTCCAATGAATATTCAAAGCGTCCCCTCCCTGGTTCCACCTTCTTAGATCATGCTTTTGTACAATTTTTATTTTCTGCTGATCAGCATTTTTGCTGGTCATCATTATTCTTGCTGATGAGCATTATTTTGGAGTTTGGTTTCCTTTCTTTTGCACATGGTCACTTGTTGATAAGAGTCCGGGCCCCTCATCCTTCCTCTGAGGGCAGCTGGTCTTCATATCTTCCGCTGATAACAGTTTGGGTTCTATTGTTCTCCTGATAACAGCTTGGGCCCCAGTGTCCTTGCCCTCTGGGGTTTCCTTGCCCTGTACCTAGGAAATTCTTTTAAACTTAAAACTTGTTAGCAAGAAAAAAAGTACATACATAGCTAAAAAGTATTTAACATATAATATTCATCTGCGAAAGCCAATATCACGATACAAATTTATAACACTATCTTCCTTTTTCAGAGGGCATTTTTTAATTCTAACTGGTTGTCTTCCTTCCTTAAGTTTGTTTAATACAGGGAGTGCATTTTTTACTCTCCCTGGTACATTGGAGGCCCACACTCCAGGAAATACTTGATTTTTTATTTCTTCACTAATTTCTCCCTCTGTGTGAACGGCTGTCAACATTAAACTCAATGCCACTATGTACTGTTCATCATTTACCTCCAGAATAACCTCCCCGTTTTCAAATTTAATGTTTACTTGCAATTGTTCTAACAAGTCCCTCCCCAAAAGGTGTCTTGGGGAGCTGGGCAAATGTAAGAATTTATGAATGCCCCATTGCTTTCCAAGTCTATACTTTAATGGTTTGCAAAAATATGCTTTTTCAGGTTGACCAGTTGCTCCATAACATAACATAACATAATCCTTCCCCACAGGTGCCAAAGTTTTATTCAAGGCTGAATATGTTGCCCCTATATCAACCAGAAATTCCACTTCTTTCCCTTTTTCCCCAGTTTCAATTTTATAACCAGTGGATCTTCTGGGGTGAGATCTACCGGTCTTCTTCAATCTTCTTTCACATATGCAATCACCTTTCCCTTTTCCCCATCTCCCTTTTCCTGAAAGCCACCCCGTCTTCATTCTGGGCACTGATTTTTCCAGTGACCATATTTCTTACAGATCGCACACTGGTCTCTGCCCAGCCAGGATGGGCCTTGTCTAGGTGGTCCCTGTCCATGTTTCCCTCTTTCCCTCTCACTAACAACAGCTACGAACTTCTTCATTCCCTGTTTATATCCTTGTTGGGGGTTAAGTGTCCTTTTTTTTTTTAGTTCTGGCTTGCCTGTGGAATTTTTACCCATTAGTTGCGGGACAGCGTAACTGTGGGTACTTGGTGGGTGCTTGAGAGAAGACAAAGAGTTCAGCCGGGCCCAGGGGGGGAAGGGGGCAAGAAAAAAAAAGGTAAAAAAAAACATATCAGCCTATGATACCTTTGTCCACTTCCCTTCCCTCCTGAGAAAGAGCATGAGTTGCAATAGCGTGTTATGGTCCAAAGTTCCAGTAGGTGGCCACCTCGCTCCCTCATCCAATTTATATAGTGGGCACCAGTCCTTAGAGAACCTGATTAAATCCCTCTTGTTCTCAGCTCCCCCATGCCCAGCAATATTTTTCCAATGTGCAATAATACAACCTAGCGGACTTGCTTTAGGGATTTTGTTACTTTGTCTAGTTCCCATTATGTCCTCCTTCTTGTTCTGTCCCATTTCCACCCAAAATCCTTGCCAGTTTGCAGGCACCCAATATGACTTTTCCACACACCAAACTCAGATTTTCAACAGTACCAACGTCTTTCACAATCTCCACACTGCAATAAAACTCAGCCAGATACCAATCCTTTGATTCTCTGGTAGCTCTAAATTTCTCACAAAGACAAGTTATCTCATTCACCTTCTCTGGAATACTTAGGATTTGTACTGTGGGAGGGAGTCTCTCAAATTGTCTGTCCACGGTTAAAACAAATGCTAACTGCTCTGCATTCAAGTATAACACTCCTCACACTAGGGTTTGCCCCAAACTGACTCCAGTCACTTCTCTTTCCTCTGGCTTCCTCAGTCGCCCAAGGTCGGAACCGCTGATAGAGCTCCACACTCGCTCCGCACCTCTGGTGCGTCTCACTCGCTCATTCTCACACCAAACACTCTCAGTGACTCAAGGTGTCCGGACTTAGCATTCACACAAAACAAGGGTTCGCTCGACTCACCCCCAGAGTCGCTAGGGGGCTGCTCTATCAGCTCAGCGAGAACCCCCCTCGTCAGCTGCACTATCGGCCAGGATCGATCCCTTTCCCTCTGTCCCCGGCCCCTCCTGGCCGGCTGCTTGCAAACCCACCGGGACTGTGCTGTACGACAGACGTCTCTGTTCGCTTTACCAGCAGCTCTTGCCTTGATACTTAATTCATACCTTTATCCACAGGCCGGCAGGTTGTTGTCTGTCCCCGCGGTGAGCGAACCAAGGCTCGGGGTCCCTCCCGGAAAGTCCTGGGGGCACACCAGGGAATCCGTTCCTCGGCCGCTCCCGCAGCCAGACAGAGACCCTCCTGCCTGGCTCGCCAAAATGATGTGCGGAATAAAAGGAACCCTATAACTCGCAGAGTAGTTATAAGAGCAGGTATGAATTTATTCAGCGCTGAGGTGCATGGGGGATATCTCCTCGGAAAAGCTTGCACACCTTTTTGTTTTGTTTTTTTCTTTTTATCCTTTACAAACTAGGGTTACACGATACGCCTAATACATATTCATTTTCTAACCCCGCCTGTTCTCACTTCATATTAAAATTAGCTCCATGGCCCTTTTAGTCCTTTGACCACCTTTTGGGACTTTAAATCCTTTCCTTCTGGCTTAGGGTCCGAGGAATCCCCTTTATCCTGTGGTGCCTTTGTCTTTGCATCTTGTTTGTGTATTCC
>NC_031784.1:13710822-13713154 GCF_001522545.3 Parus major
CCCCGCTTTCTAGTCAAGCATTTATTTATGTTTGTTTCCTAATTCTTAATTTATCTATTTCATCATCCATGTATATAAAAATCTGAGGGGAAGTGTAGAGGACAGAGACTGGCTCTTCCCAGCAGTGCCCAGGGGCAGGATTAGAAGCCATGGCCACAAACTGGAATGCAGGAGGGTCCCTCTGCATGTCAGGAAACACTTTTCCCTGGCCTAAGTTTCCCAGGAAGGTGTGCAGTTTCCATCCTTGGATATTCACAAAACCCACATGGAGACTGTCCTAGGCTCCTGGCTCTAGGTGTCCTTACCTGAACAGGTCAAGAGACAAGAGAGACCCCAGAGCTATCTCCATCCTCAGCCAATCCAAGACCCCATGACCTGTGTCTGGGATGTGCCTGTGTCATTAGAGGACATGAAGTATAGCCAAGGGTTCCGAGAAATCACACACACAGCAACCACAGAGGTTTTTTTCATGAGGCAAAGAAGCTTTTATTTCAGGGTTTTGTCAACTCTTTTATAAGCTGTTCCAATCAGGTCACCCTGACTGGTAGAAGGAACAACACTTCCCTCATCCTATTGGCAGGACAAGAGAGAAAACACTTTCAGAACATCTGTGTCTTGTTTTGGAAAAGTAAAACCTTATTTACACAAATAGTCCTTGAGAAAGACAGTTCCCAAAGACTTTCCCTTGGGAACAATCAGCCCCTGAGAGCTTGAAATTCTTTCAGGTTCAGAAATCATGTCTACATGCCTGTGCATGGGTGTTTATGTGCAGCTGTAGTGTGGGGGGCAGGGATTTGAGGTAGACATGTGCAGGTGTACATGATGGTTTGTACATGTGTGTGCCTCAGATGTCTGTATGTGCAGTGTGTGGATACAGCTGGGTGTTCATCATAGATCAGCATATATGCAAACACTATTGCATGTGTGACTGGGGTGTCCCTATGAACTGCTGTGTAGGATGATACATGTGGCTGTAGGCATGGCTGGAGCAACTGGAAGGTGGGTAGCAGTGGGTATGTACCTATGTACAGTTGTGCAGCCTGCATTTAAATGTATGCAGGGCTGTGTGTACAAACCTGTGCATGTGTATGTGTGAACTGCTGTGTGTGCAGGAGAGTGTGTGAATGTGCACAGCTGTGCGTGAATGCTCACTCCCTGGCCTGGGTGTCTCTGCATGTCTCTGTAGTATGTGGTGTCAGTGTGCATACTGTGGATGTGTGCAGTGTGGATGTCATGGGGGTGTGTGTGGTGCAGGTGTGTTAGACAGTGTATGTGGTGTTGGTGCGTGCAGGGTTGGTGTGTGTTGTTGTGTGCTGCTACATATTGTGTTGATGTGTGGTGTTGGGATGTGTGTTGCTGTTGTTGGTGTTGTTTCTGTATCGGTCTGTGCAGGGTTGGCATGTGTTCTGTGTGTATGTGTAGTTGTTTTTGTGTGTTCCTCTCTGTGTTGGTGCTGTTGGCCTCTGTGTGTCGATCTGTGCACAGTTAGTCTGTGTTGTGTTGGTGTGTGTGCTGCTGCTGCTGGTCTGTGTGCTGCCAGTCCGTGCACGGTGTGTGTGTGTGTGTGTGTGTATTGTTGTGTGTGTATACTGTTGTGTGTGTGTATTGTTGTGTGTGTTGGGGCTGTTGGTCTGTGTGGTGCCGGTCTGTGCACGGTGTGTGGGTGTGTATGTGTGTGTGTGTGTGTGTGTGTGTGTGTGTGTATTGTTTTGTGTGTATATTGTTGTGTGTGTGTGCTGTTGGTCTGTGTGGTGCCGGTCCGTGCACGGTATGTGTGTGTGTGTGTGTATTGTTGTGTGTGTGTATTGGTGTGTGTGTGTGTTGTTGTGTGTGTGTGTTGTTGTGTGTGTGTGTTGTTGTGTGTGTATATTGTTGTGTGTGTATATTGTTGTGTGTGTGTATTGCTGTGTGTGTGTGCTGTTGGTCTGTGTGGTGCCGGTCCGTGCACGGTGTGTGTGTGTGTGTATTGTTGTGTGTGTGTATTGTATTGTTGTGTGCGTATTGTTGTGTGTGTGTGTGTATTGTTGTGTGTGTGTGTTGTTGTGTGTATTGTTGTGTGTGTGTGTATTGTTGTGTGTGTATATTGTTGTGTGTGTGTATTGTTGTGTGTGTGTATTGTTGTGTGTGTGTGTATTGTTGCGTGTGTGTATTGTTGTGTGTATTGTGTGTGTGTGTTGTTGTGTGTGTGTGTTGTGTGTGTGTTGTTGTGTGTGTATATTGTTGTGTGTGTGTATTGTTGTGTGTGTATTGTTGTGTGTGTGTGTGTTGTTGTGTGTGTGTATTGTTGTGTGTGTATATTGTTGTGTGTGTATATTGTTGTGTGTGTGTATTG
>NC_031784.1:13713474-13727569 GCF_001522545.3 Parus major
TTGTGTGTGTGTGCTGTTATGTGTGTGTATTGTGTGTGTGTGCTGTTATGTGTGTGTATTGTTGTGTGTGTGTGTATCGTTGTGTGTGTGTGCTGTTGGTCTGTGTGCTGCCGGTCCGTGCACGGTGCGCGCTCGCGGGATTTACGCGGCACTCACACGGGGCGCAGGCCATGTGCGCATGTCCGTGCACGTGGGCGCGCACGCATGTGTTTGTGCACGCGAGTCAGCGCGCATGCGCGGTGCCGTGCGCGTGCCCGAGCCACTCCGGACGTGGCAGCGGCGGGAGCGATGTGGACGGTGCCCTCGGGGCCGAGTGCGCTGCTGTGGCTGCTGCTGACGGTGGCGCTGGCGGCTAGCGGCGGCTCGGAACACCCCCGGCTCCGCGAGGCCGTGCTGCGGGACCTGGCCCGCGGCAAGGTGGAGGTGAGCGCGGGCGGGGGCCGCGTGGCGCGCCGGGGGTGAACCGACGCTAGCCGGGTGCCTGACGGGGTATCCTCTCCCGCAGACCTGCGGTGGGTGACGCCTGAACCGCCTCAGGGAGGTACGTATCGGGGCCGGGCCGGGCCGGGGAGTCGGGGTTTCCCAACACTGAGCCGGGCCCGGCTGGCCACTCTCCACAGGTGAAGGCGTTCGTCACCCAGGACATACCGCTCTAGTACCCGCCGACGGCGGTGCAGCGCTGGGGTCCGGATAGGATGGGATGAAGTATGGGAGGGACGGGCTGAGGGAGGATGGGGTTTTGAGCGGAATGAAGGACAGGGTTTGGTGAGAACTGGAGGACGGGTGTTTAGGGGAGTGTGATGGAGGATCGGATGGTATTATATGGGAAACGGGATGGGATGGTATGTAAAGAAGGATGGAATGCGGGACAGAACAGATGGGATGGAAGGGAATGGGATATGAGAGAACATTGGCTGGGACGGGGGCTGGTACACAATATGCAGGAACGGGATGTGACAGCGGGTAGAAGGGGATGTAATAAAGGATGGGATAGGATAAGGGTTGCATGGGCTTGACCAGTGCTGCCCACTCCTTGACACATTGCCCAGCCATAACCTGGAGATGAAACACCTGCCTGGCGCTGACCCTGAGCTTGTGCTCCTCAGCCTCCAATATGAGGAGCTAGAGGTGAGTGGGCAATGTGGCACCTGCTGCCACATGGCTTGGGGTGGTCAGTGCCTTATAGGTGCCAGGCTATAACCCTGTCTGGGTGCAGAGAATTCCCCTGAGCGACATGACCCGGGAAGAGATCAACCAGCTGATTCAGGATTTGGGCTTCTACCGCAAGGAGACACCTGATGCCCCTGTGCCAGAGGAGTTCCAGTTTGCCCCTGCCAAGCCTCTGCGAATACTGCTGCCCGCCCAAACACCCACCACTGATGGCAAGACCCCATCCAAACATGACAAGGAAGAACATCCAGACCTCTAGCAAGGAGTGCCACACTTGGGGCAGGGTCCTGCAGCCAGTCCCCAGTCTAGGGAATGAGGGTGCTATGGCAGCTGGGGATGATGTCAAAAGGGAGGCAAAGACTTTTTCCCCCCACCCTTCTTGGTGCTGTGTAGCCTCTGCCCCAAGGATGCCCCAGGCAGATCCAGCCTCAAGCAGGGGCTTCCTGGACACTTGAGGGCATTCTGAGCGTCCTGTGTGCTGGTTGATGCCTTCCCATCCTTGGAGCCCATTATCCCTGGCCAGTTGGGAGGAGCAGCATTCCTTGCAGTCCCTTGTTATGCCCAGAGGTTTAGCTGCTCTCAGCACTGGGCAGCAGTATCCTGCCTGTATGGGACAGGATGAAACCCTCAGCAGAAAGCACTAGGTGCTAAGGGTAGATGTGCTGAGTCCCAAAGGTGGGAGAGCTGCCCCAAGAAGAGCACAGCACAACCCACAGCAGGGTTATCATATCCAGCTTCTAGTAAAGCTTTTATTTGCAGTCAGCTCACTGTGTCATTTTTTAAGAAAGAGCTTGGTGGCATCCTGCACCACTGTGTTCCAAGTACAGCTGTGTGCCCCAGAGCTTCTCATAGAGGCAGGGGAGGATGGCAGTCCTAGTCACTGCTGGTGAGCCACAAACCAACCTACAGACCAGCTGTGCTGTTCCTGTGCCACCCCTCCCCAGCATGATAGAGGGGTGAGGGTGGTGGGCACCATGGCATGGGATGAGGTGGGTGTAGGAGGATGGGCATGAGCCCATTAACAAGTCCTGCAGTGTTGAACCAAAGCCCCATGCCTGCACTGGCCCAGTGGGGACATCTGGCCCTCAGCTAGGGAGGGAAGTGGGGCACCACTGTGCTTGACCACAGTCTTGCTGGCCATGTGGGATCTTTTACCTGTGCTAGGTTTGGGGCAATGTGGGACAGTGAACTGTGGTCAGAGTGCCTTAACTATGGACATCATTAATGAGGGGAAGAGCAATACATGCCCTAGTGTCCCTCTGGGGTGGGTAAGCAGTAGAGCTGCAGGTAGAGCAGCCAGCAGCAGCTGGACTTCCAGTGTTCCCCAAGCACTGTGGTGTGCAATATGCTGCTGGCAGAAGGACCTGAGCCAGAGGCATTGCCCTAGATAAACCTTTATTATCTGGCTGGTGTTGGTACATGTGTCAGCATGGGTGTAGAGATGTGACAGATGGGCAAGCAGCGCTGAACACGCAGGTGCCCTGGGCTGGAGAGGAAAGTGGGGGTAGTTGTCCCAGCTTGCTCTGTTTGCCTTGCACTCCCCTGGGACCCCTTGCTGCTGCCCCCTCCCCAACCCACAGTTGCCCCCAATGTGGAAGTGCCCGTGGTGCACATGGAGGTGGGAAGCAGGGTGTTGGCATGGTTATGGAGCTGTCCCATGGGAGGTGACACCAAGCTGGGCCTGCAGTGGGCAGAGAAGCTTCCTTGCACGGGGCCAAGGGAACCACTGACAGTGCTGCCTGCAGGATGTACCATGGCCCTGGCTGGACTGCAGAGTCATGCTCAGCCACAGACCCATGAGGTGGCCCAAGTCTGAGGGCACAGCTGTGCCCAAGTCACCCCAGGGACACAGGGATGGTGCCTGCAGGGCAAATAATTCCTAGAGAACAAATAACTTAAAAAGACTGGAGCATGGGAAGCAAGTTAAGGTGGGAGCATCCCCAGCAGGGCGAACCTGGCACTGCCACAGGGTCAGCCCACAGCTGACCAAGGCAGAAGCAGCTCTGGCAAGGCAGAGGTGTGGGGGTGCACTGTTGGAAGAATTGTCCTGTTCTCAGTGCCAGACCTATGTCCCCCCCAGACCCTCCCAGGCAAGCAGCTCCCCTGCCCACAGGCAGCTCTGGGGTGAGGGCAGCAGTAGGGGTGGGCAGGGCAGGTTTTAGCACTCTTTCTGCCGCATGCGCAACTCGTGGCGACGCAGGTGGTTATAGAGGGACTGCACGTAGGTGAAGACGCACTTGGCGTCAGGCTTCTTCCCCATGATCATCATGTCTTCGACCTCCACCAGCGGCACGCAGTCCACCAGCGTCCTGCAGAGATGAAGCCTTCAGCATGGCCTCAAGCAGGCTGCCCCACATGGGGGCTGGGATGGGCACCCCACACTGCCCAGGGCCAGCTGGTGTGGGCACTGCTACCCTCAGACCTGCTCAGCTCCTTTCACACCCCCCCCAACTTACCCTGGTACCCACAGTCCTTCTGCTCCTGACACTGGGAAGAGCATGTGCTGTCTGCCCTGGAAGGGCCTGCCTCAGGGCAGGGGTTGCCCAGCTGTCTGCACCCCTTGCTCCCCTGGTACTCTCCATCCTTGGTGCTGTCACTCTGCTAAAGCTGTGCCCACCCTCTTGCTCCTCCAGCTGATGCTGATGGCCTCTAGGGAGAGCCCAGCCTGGCTGCAGGTGTCTGCTGTGCCCCTACCTCAAACCCTAGCTGGTGGTTCAGGGAAAGCAGGGGGTGGGTTTTGGTTACATGCTGCCCCTTCTGCCTCAAGCCCTGGCCCTGCTTTTCTGCCTTCCTCCAAGCCCTGCCAGCCTGGCTCCATCCCTTGCCCCAGCCTAGAGCCTGGGGTCTGCTTGCCCCATGCCTAGCACACCCTACTGCTGGAGTGGGCGCTTCCGTGCCTCAGCTCACTTAACCTAGGTAGGTTGAGATAGGAGGCTATCTCCTCCTCTCCCTGCCCCACCACAGTGCAGGACCTAGCTCCAGCAGCTACCAGTCTTGTGGGGCCCTGGCAGATCAGCTATGGTTGTGTCCCCATCCCCATAGGAGCCTTGGGGCTCTGCCGCTGCCCTTTTGGTCCAGTAACTCGCTCTGCATTGCCACCCATCCAGTTCCCTGGGCTGTGTCTTTCCCCAAGTTGGGGCACCCTGGGCGCTTGAAGGGATTGAACATGATTAGGAGTCACAATGGCAACCAGAAAGGGCATGGAGGGGATCTGGCCACCTCCTGTCCTCTGCTTTCTATGGGGAGAGAAGGGGTGGGGGGGCACAGAAGCAACCCTGCCACTGCTGCCAACCATCCTGGCCCTGCCCAGGTCCCACAGCCCTACAAAGCACTGTCCCCACTTCTGGCTCCTGCTGGAGCAAGGGCTGCACTGGCACTGGGGGCAGTGCTGACAAAAACCAGCAGGACCTGCTGCCACCACGGCCAGTTCAGCTGCTTTAGCCTGGGCCAATCAAGGTTCTTCCCCAAGGCTCTGGTTGCACAAGTAGGATCTCCCAAGGCAGGGCTCTGCCCCCAAGGACAGAGTGCACAAGGAGGGTCTGAACTCTACGCTTGCCACCCACCATGACAACACCCTCAAGCCCCAAGCCCTGTACCTACCCCCTTCCCCTCCTGCAGTAACACCACCACACACACTGGCCCCTAGAATAGCCCTACCCCAAGGAGCGACCCTAGCCACTGCCAGCCCCTGGGCAGCACCAGGGCCCAAGAGAACCCCCACCCTGGGTCCCATGCCTCCAGCCATCCCATTAGGTCTCTGGTGCCTGCTCAGTGGGCTCCAAGCCCACTGCGTGGCTGGCACCAGCCCCACTTCATGATTTGGTCACCATGGGGATGGGGGAATGATGCTTGGGGCCTTGGGAAAGCCCTTGCCACTGCCACTTGGCTCAGTAGGTGATGGCGGAGCAATGGCAGTGCATGGAGAGCTCTGCCCTTATAAAGCCATTGTTTGGGCCCTGGTGTGCCAGCACTGTGCAGAGCCAGGGGAGCTGCAGCTCTAACGTCAGCCAGGATGCCCTGAGACAGGCACAAACACTGCAGGACAAGGCAGGACCTGAGCCTTGAGTCACACTTTCCAGGCTCCTGTTTCTGCCCATATATGAGCAGGCAGCATCTCATCAGAGCTGGGCATGTACCCGGGGGCAGGGGAATAAGGCAGCAAGTGGAAGCAGTGATGCTGCAGCATCCTGGGTGGCCACCCACACACTCAGCCAGCACCACTCGGCATACCTTGAGTGGCATCCCCAGAACCTGATCCCTGGGTCAGGCTCAGCCACAGGGGCAGGGCTCTTTTCTAACTACTGCCCTGCCCACACCTGGAGAGCAAACAGAACTCCAGCGTGACACAGTCCCCCCTGCTGAAACCCCCACTGGTGCTATTCCAGAAGGCCTGATCCCAGCCACCTGTCTCTGCCCATCTCCTGCTGGGCCCTGTCTGGCACTGCCAGGACTTGCCCCTAACCCACCAGCATCCCCCAGCCTCGTCTGCAGCCAAGGCAGTCATTTCTCTGCTGAGCCCTGGTGGTGGTGGGGGCATGGGCAGGTACTCAGAGGGGAAGATTCTCACCATTGGTCCTGGGGGGCTGACAATGGGCTACGACTTTTTGGTTTTTACCAGCCCCTTCTGGACCAGGCAGCGATAGAATTCCTGAATGTATGTGTACACACACTTCCAATCTGGCTCGCGCATCCGGACCATGTCCTCCACGTCCAGCAACTGTGGACAGTCCGCGTGCTTCCTGGGTGCAGGTAGAGAGAGGGGCAAGCCAGTGACCGCAGCCCAGTCAGGGAGGGGAGGAAGAGAAAACAAGAGACACAGATCAGTGCAGTTCCCATCCCACTGGTAGCTGCTCCGCTCTGGCATGCTCTGGGGATGCACGATGCAGGGGCAGGAGGGCTCTAGGCACCCCATGCCAAGGCCATTCAGTGACACTGGGGGGGCAAAAGCAAGGAGGAGAGGGGCAGGTGAGTGGCGTGGAGAGGCGTGAAGTTGAGAAGGAAAGACAGACGGAAGAGAAGGAGGAGGAGTAGGAGGATAAGTGAGGTGTTCTGGCGCGCCAGGTGCTCGGGGAGCGGGTTCCAGAGTGGAGCAGCGCTCTATATAGCTCCTATATAGACCCACTGGGAGGATGGGGGGGGCAAGCCCAGCCCTTCTGCCCAGCTCCACTTGGAACTACAGGGTGCGCCCTGGTGCAGGAAGCTTGGGAGAGGATGCTCACAAGAGCTGGAAGAGGAGGAAGGATGAGAGGCCACCTGGCTTCCAGGCCGGAGAGATCGATGGCTCTCTTAAGTCCACGGACCAGTTTCCCAATTAAGGCAAAAAATCCATTAACAGGAGCACCAAGAGCCAGGCCCGCAGCCCCCTTCTCACTCCACCAAACAGCACCACAGCACCCTGGGAGCTTGCAGGAGTCCCCATCTCACCCTGCCACCTTGGACATCAGTAGGATGGGACCCCCATCCTCAGCTCTGCCCCCCAGCAGGGTGCTGGAGGAGAGGAGTGGGTAGGTGGGAGAGAGACAGAAGGAAGGAGAGAGGGGCTGCCTGCCAGCCCTCCAGCTGGGTGCACTCCCATCTCTCAGCACCCAGGAAAACCAGAAGAAAAAGGGGAAGACTGGAGAAGTTGCAACGGTGTTTGAGCTCCTACAACTGTGAAAGGAGGCACCTGGCATAGGCAAACCCTGCTCCCCCCACAGGCTGCAGTCTCACACCTGGTAGACCAGGATTGAATGTACTGCCCAAAGCCAGATGGGCTCATGGGGCTGCTGCTCTACCTTTGGGTGCCCTGCTCCACACCCAGGAACCTAGACCCCCGTACCCATACTTGCCATATTAGACTGCGCTGCACTGGCCTGTGTGACTCTGCCCACACAGCTGCTACGTGCCCCCACAGCACCTAACCCTGTTGCATTGCATGGGGGGAGTGACACCTACAGGCACCCACCTCCAGCACCATCCCCTCCAGTGTCCCCTCTCGCCCCAGCAGCGAGCAGGAGAGCCACCCCAAGCCATCCCAAGTCCACATGATGGCAAGAGAGGTACGTACTCTGCAGAAGAGAAGGCCACTTCGAAGTTCTGGCGGCGGTTCTGGGGTGTCAGCTTACTGTAGTCAAATGCATCAGGGAAGAAATTGTGGACCAAGGCACAGAAAGCCATGCCATCACTCCAGCTGGATGAGAAGTTCTGGATGTCCACGTGCTGAGAGGGCAACAGAGTTACCAAGGGACAGAGTGACTGCCTTGGGACAGGAAAAGGATGTGGCACCCACCTCATAGCCCCGGGTCTTGGCTCTGCACCAGTCCAGCAACATCTGCTTGATACTGTTGGCGTTAGGCACACCAAAGCTGGAGGAGCGCTGCACAGCGGTCTGTGATGCTGCAGGATTTGAACTGTGATGGGAGACATGGCGTGTTATCCATAGCTGCAGGGTGTTGTTTTTGTGCAGCACTCACTGCCCTGGCCAGCCTGCCCCAGACCCAGCCTCACCTCCCACCCTCCTTCTGCAGCTTCTCCATCATGGCCTTTCGTGCCTGTGAGGCTGATGTCTTGGGCAGGCTCTGAGCCTTCATCAGTTCCTTTTTCTTCTCCGCCTGACGCCGCTCCAGCGCAGCCAGGCTGCTCTGCCGAGAAGCACTCTCATCCTCACGGTCAAAAATGCTGGGAGAGAGACAGGCAATGCTAAAGGGGCTGTGGGCAGCCCAGGGGAGGGCAAGCAGTGGTCTCAGTCCATGGCCAGCCTTGGAACTTAGGAGACCTTCGTGTGCCTTGGACAGACAAGAGGTGTCTTAAGGTCCTCAGCTGGTAGAGCTATCTCCATGCCCATGGAAGGACCCATGAGAGCTTCTGAATACAGTGAATATACCTCAAGGACCAGGAGGCTTTGGAGTGACATTTGTATGGGGACACTGCAATATGGACAGAGGGCTTGTGCAAGCAGATGAGTGACAGGGACCATGTGGGGCTGTCCCCACAGGCACCTCTGCTCACCTGCCTGTCTTTTTGGATGAGGAGCTGTAGGACGATTTGGTTTGAACGAAAGTGCTGTTGCCATCTGCAGAGAGAGAGGAGAGAGGCCCTGGGCTCTCGGCTGAAGGAGCTGAGGGCAGCAGTGCCAGGCAGGCAGGACTCTGCCTGCACCAGGGCAGTGATGGCTCAGCAGCAGCGATGCCCCAGGGTTACACCCTGAGGATGACATAGGGAAAGGGCAGGAAAAACTTACTGTCTGATCTCTTCACATAACTTGACTCCATGGTTGTAGTACGGGAGGTCTTGGTTCCATCACCTGCAAGGATAAAGCAATGGCAACTGCTGGGCTGGGAGGAGCAGCATCCACAGACACATGCTGCTGCCAAGCACCTATGCACCCATGCAGTGTAACAGGGAGAAGTCCCAGGCAGTAGAGCCATGGGCATGGCAGGCAGAGGCATGTGCCCCCCAAGCAGAAGCAGAGAACAAAAAGCTGAGCACAAAGCAGCAGGGAGCTAGGGCATCCCTCACCCCTGCAGCTGCTCAGCTTGAGCCACCCAGGGACTGGGAGAGCAGGGGTAAAAGAGACAACACACAGGCCAAAGGTGCAGATGAGGCTCTGCCATCCTGACAGGGTTGGGAATTCAGAGGGAAGTCACCAGAGCAGAACCCTTAATTATCCTCAGGCAGGCTCTGGGCAAGCCAAAGACTCATCTCTGAAACACAGTCCTGCTCCCAGCACAGTCAAGCCAGACTCAGGACAGGCAGTGAATGGCAAAGGAACTGTGGTGGTGGAGCATTGGGAAGGATTCTGCAAGGCCCCCAAAGAGTTGGCACACCCCCCTAGCCCAGCTCATACCAGACTGGACAAGACGCTCAGTCTTGGTGACAGTGCTGCGTGCTGAGCCATCGGCTGACTGAGTGCTCTGCATGGTGGTGGTCTCTGTGGCATGGCCAGCCCTTCCTGTCACAGATTGGCTCCTAGCCTCCTGCAGCCACTGATCCCGCTCCTTCTCCCGCTGGTCTGCAAACATGAATGGAACATGGCATCAACAGGGAGGTGGGGTGGTGGGCACAGTTCCTGCCACACCAGGGGTCCTGCACTGCTGCTGGCCCACAACTGGTTTGTGGGAGGGATGATGTCCTTGGCCTTGCAAAGACAGGGGGCCAACAGAGGACCCAGCATACACCCTACTGCTTCCCCGCAGCTGGACAGCCCCACTTCAGCATCCTACATTGGCATCATCACCACTCTGACCCCAGTGGGGGTCACCATCCCTGAGTACCTCGCTTGCGCTGGCGCAGCTCCCGCATGGCATTTCGAATCAACCGTCGCTCCTCAAAGTTTGTTGTCTGATCCAGCTGCAGGAGGGAGAAATCATCATTAGTCTTCTACCATCAGCTTGAGGTCCCTTTACCTTCTTGCAGGAGCCCGAACCAGAGAAAGAGATACCATCTTATCCAGAACATCCTCATCCTCAATCCTGCTCAGCTCCTCAGCATTCAGCTTGCTCCTCTCCACCTCCCTCACTTGCACCTTCTCCATGCCGTTGGGCAGCTCTGGTTCCTGCCTTGGTGCCTGGTGTTGCTCCACCACCTCCGGCTCCATCTGCAAGGACATCACCATGCAGCTGAGCCCCTGCCAGCTTGCCACCCCCCACCTCTTCTCAGGGTCCAGGCCCTCATCACCCTGACACCAGCCCAGTGCGACAGGCAGTGAGGACCCTGGAGAGGATGTGCAACATAGGGCCTAAGTGCTCTCAGCTGGTGGGATGCTGCAAGAATCTGCAGTACCCAAGGCAGGCAGGGGAGTATGACAATCTGCAGCACCCCATGCCCCAGGAGGGCCCAGCAGTCCCTCTCTTGCTTCCAGTCTGGGTGCCATAAATCCTCCCTGCTCCCCAGAAAGAGGTGGCTGGGTCCCCCAGCAGGCAGGGCCTGCCCTGGGCTCTGGGCTGGGCAGCAGCTGTTACCCAGCAGTGGGCGGGGTGCTGGCAAGGCCAGTGCACACCATTAGCAGCACAGGGATTTCCATGGAATTAAGGGACTTATTGTAGAGAAGAGCTTGTGCAGGAGATCAAGAGCCATCCCCTGCATCCCTGCCAGGATTTAGGCCAGTCTGGCCCCTGCCCAAGCACAGCCAGGACAGGACGCCAAGTCCCTTTTAGCACAACCCCCCAGCAATGCACAGCAGGCAGTGGGCCAGGCCCAGAATAGGGCACAGAGGCACCAGAGATGACAGTGGGGCCACAGCAGCCATGCACACACCTGGCCCCTGTATCCTGTGGCCTGGTAACCGATCCATGGCAAAGCCATCGGCAGGAGTTGACGCTGGCCACAGGCGCCCATGCCACCACCTGTGCTTGGTGCTGTGGTGGGGCTAAGACAGCTGCCTGCAGCTTCTCACCTGGCACACTGGGAATGCGAAACAGGTGGGTGCACAGCCCCACAACAGTGAGCCCAAGGAGTGGTGGATCCCCATGGAGCCATGTCCCCATGCATCACTGCCACAGTCATGCCTTGTACCAGGGCTACAGACAACTCCAAGAGCCCTGGGGGCTGGTGACCCCCTCCCTTCCCCCATCACGATGCAGGGCTGCCCACACTCACGCTGCTGTTGCTTCGGGAGAGATGCAGGGCCGACTGCTGGCACGTACTGGAGAAAGTGGGTGGATGGGCCACAGGGCCACTGGGCTCCTCAGTGCCCACAAAGTGGGTGCAAGGGTCCTGTGCTTCCAGAAAGAGGGTGCTGATGTCCTCCCTGGGGGGCACCTGCAGCCCTGACACCAGCAGATCGAGGCAGCGGCCCAGGCGCTCCAGCTCTGCCCGCAACTCCAGGTGCTCCTGCTCCAATGTCTGCAGAGCCTGCACCAGCACCTGCACTTGCTGCAGAGCCTGCTCCAGTTGCCCCTCTGCTGCCCCCCGGAATGCCACCAGCTCCTGCCGCAGCTCTGCCAGCTCAGCCACCCCAGCCTGAGCCAGCCCCTCCAAGCTGAGCCCTGGCATGGTGGTGGTGCAGGCGCTGTGGCGAGCCCTGCTCAGCTGTCTGCTGCCCTTTATAGGGGCCCAGGCAACCCCCCCCCGGCTGGAGGCTGGCTCGCTCCCTGCCTGTGGGCTATTCTGGTCCCAGCAGCCGGGGGTCCCATGCAGGGGTGCTGAGCCAGGCGCCACACTTGGCAGTGCATCCGGCTGTGGGACCAGGTGGCTCAGCAAGGATCGCCCAGCAAGTGGCCCCCCCGCCCCTGGAGGCTGTCAGGGCCAGATATCAGCCTGGGAGCCTTGGGACAAAGTGGTGGGGACCAGCCCTGACTACTGCAGTGCTGGGTGAATAAAAAGGCCAACCATTGCTATGTACTTTTGCCCAAGTGCCTTCCCACTCTGGGCTGGCATCACCCACAGCACCTCTCCAGCCCCAGACTTGCATCAGTGCAAGGACCTTGGTCACAGCATGGATTTTAGGTCTTCATACAACCGTGCTGCTCAATGCCTGCCCCAGAGGGAGCAGGTCCCTGAACAGGCAGCACCCCACTAATGAGAAGACATGCCACTGTGGTTACTGTCCCCAGTCCCTGCAGCCTGCTGGTCGTCCAACCAAGCCCTACCTCGCAGGGCTGCCAGCACTGCTGCTTCCTCCTCCTCCTCCCTGCCCACTGGGAGCATACCTGGGGGCTGCATCTCCTGTAAGGCAGCCAACCTCACTGGACAGGCCCCCTAATACGTTTATGAGAGCTGACAACTGCTGCCCAAGCGCATTTGCACAGGGAAGTCACCCCACTGCAGTCAGGCCCCAGGACCTGCTGGCAGGTGTGGGCAGCACCTGTGGGCACTGCCTGCCTCAAGCTGGCAAGGGCTGGGCTGGGCTGAGGGTGGGATGAACCCAGTGGTACCACAGCCACCACTATGCCCCAGGCTATGGATGGTACCACAGCCACTGGCAGTGACACAAGCCACCCACAGTGCTGTTCCTGCAGAGACAGCCAGGCGTGCGCACGGCCATGAGTGAGACAGAGCCATGTTTGATATCCTGGCTCCTGCCAAGGCGGCACACAGGCGCCTTGCATTACCCTAGATGGGCAGGAGCAGATTAAAGCACTTGAAGGGCTGTCTCCTGTTTGCACCCAGCCCCAGGGTAGCCACAGCCTGCTCCCCCCACAAGACACTGCAGAGGGGTTGTTTTTTGATTTTTTTTACCAGCTGCACCCAAGAATCCCTCCTAGGTGGCCTGGGGCTTTGGGCACTCTCCACTCAGGATGGCATTGCAGGAACTGGCAAGATCCCAACCCACAACTCCAGAGTGCTTTAGGGACCTCTGACGAGTAGCCTCCCTGCCTCTGGGAAGGCAGGCTTCCCAGACACATGGCCAAGGTCCATCCCCAGGAAGAACAACAGGGGTGGTTGGCAATGGATTTTCCCCTAAGCTGTCGCCACCCTTAAAGGTGTTTAAAACAGAGGGAGACCCACAAAAGACTCCTTGTCCCCCTCCACCCACCTCCCCAAGTGTCTGCGTACATGGTGGCACAGTCCAGAGGGCTCATGTGAGGCTGTGCAACCACACACAAAGTCCAGATTCTCTTGATGAAAAAAAACCCTACCAAAACAAAAGCATCAACCAAAACTAGACAGAGCCTCTGGACCATGCTACCTACACTAAAACTCCTTTGTCCCTGGTCCCCACCCCAAGCCCTGGAGCTGCCAGGCAATGGCCAGGTGGGGCACAGCCCCACAGACCGCCTGGGCACTCACCTTGGTGACATTGCTGCTGACACTGCTGATGTTGCAGATGCTGCTGACACTGCTGGGGATGGTGGTGATACGAATGGGGGTGCTCCGCAGACCCAGAGTCACCTCTGCAAGGGGAGCAAGAGGCATGTGGGATCTGATCCAGCCCACAGGCTCAGACCCAGCTGGGGAGTGGCTCTGGCTGGGCTCTCTGCCTGCCCCACACATCCTGCCCTGGCAGTGAGCACTGAGCTCTGGCACAGGGAAAGGTCTTGGTGGCAAGCAAGAGATGGGGAAGTCGAGACCCCTGCTGCCCTGGTTCATCATCCTCCCCAAGTAAGGGTGCATTCTGCAGTGCTTCAGCTGGAGCCAAGACCCCCGGCTGAGAGGGATGGTCACAGGAGCATCCTGACCCAGCCACATCTGTGGGCAAGCAGGTTAGGGGCAGGGCTGGAACAGACATGGTGCAGCAGTGGAACAGGACACAGAGCAGGATGTCATGGGTTCCCCTGAATCAGCAGGTCAGTGGGGAGAGGATGGGGCAGGGCTGCAGGGGCAGGGCAGGGATTGGAGAATGACCCCAAACATAAACGTGGTAAGACAGTGGGGCTGTGGACAGGCTGCAGGGCCAGATGGTCTCCCCGAACTGAGACGCCCCAAGCAGGCTGAGAGTGCATGCCAAAGGATGAGGGCTACCATACGCACTTTGTTCTTCTGGCAGCACCTGTTCTCTGGGCTGCTAGCACTCAAATGCCACTGCTGCCTATCAGCACCCACTTGGCCTGGCTCAGCTTGCCTGCCTCCATCTGCCCATTTGTGCCCACCATCTGTTAGTGCCCAACTACCCACTGGTACCAACCTGTTCTACTGCCCAGCTATGCACACTGTCATATTAGGACCACAGTCCTGTAGTGCTTAGAGTCTGGTGGATAAGAATTCCCCTGTTGTGCCCGCCTTACTGAGAGATCCACAGCTTTTCCAGTCCCACCTCCCTGCATGACACCCATGCCCATCACCCCTACAGTGTGAAGCCTCATGACATATGCCATCTGCCCACTGGACCTTCCTGCACACCCCGTACCCCATCAATGCCCACCTGCCCGCTGGCTGCTGGGGGAGGCCGTGATGCGGGGCGCCAGGGGCTGCACGCGCCCATCCTTGATCTCGATGGTGAAGAAGGTCTTCATGGCGTCGAGGCGGGAGCCGGCAGGGCGCGGGGCCGAGCGCTGCTGTGCGCCGC
>NC_031784.1:13727829-13801059 GCF_001522545.3 Parus major
CGGACTGCGGCCGCCCTCGCATGTCCCCGCCGGGGCTTGGCTCCGCACCGTGCATGCAGCGCCCCGCGGTGCCCCCAGCGATACACGCTGCACCCCCATCCTGGGGTATCCCCTGCCATGCATGCTGCCCCCGCCCCGGGATGCCACACTGTGCACGCAGCCCCCCTAGGTTGCCCACACGACGCACAAAGCCCGCGGGGTGCCTGACTGTGCATGCAATCCTCTACGGTGCTCACAGGATGTATTGCTGCCCCCCAGAGATCCGAGCATTTCCCAGAGTCCCTGCAGCCCCTCAAAGCCTCTGCTCCCTCCTCCCACTGCTGCCGGACGCTTGTGTACATGGATGGGAGGGAGGGATTCTGGGCAGGAAGCAAAAGTGCAGATGGGCAGCCAGCAGCATCCTGCGGCACCTGGCACTGAGGAGCTTCACACCTGCCCAGGCTCCACCGGGGACATCCCGCCACCGGGAAGCAGCGAATGGAGGCAGCCACCACTAGGATCTTACCCGTGTGGTCAGCCAGGCAAAGGGAGGAGGGCACCAGCTCCCACTGGTGAGTATTCAGGCGAGCCGGGGTCCCCATTACCTCCTGGGTGGGCACTGATGCTTGGGAAGAGAGAGGCCAGGGAAGGAATGACACAAAAGGAGCAGAAAGTGAGCATGGCACAGGTACTGCTGGCAACCCCCTCACTCCAGCACAGCACTCTGCAGTCTCCTTCCCCATTACTCCACATTCCCCCAGACCTTAGTGCCAAAATCCACCAGCAATTGTAGGCTGCCCTGCACCCTAGGCATGGGCTCTGTCCTGCAATGCAAAACCACACTGCAGAGGAGGGTAGGCTCTGTGCCCAGTAGTGCAGTGGGGAGCCCTGGGGTCTGTGTTGAAAGGTTGGGATCACACCTGTCCTCACCAGGGCCTGGCACACCATTGCCTCTGAAGAGATGTTGAGGGGGCCAGGTGGCTCAGCCTTTAAGGGTGCAGGCAGGGCTCTGCCCTGGGGCTGAAGTCATTGATGCCCATGGAGGGAGGGGGGCTCAGCTTCTCCTCACAACCCAGGTTTGAGCCCCCTGTGAGGCAAGGGATGGTTGGATCCTGCACACTTCTCTCTACCCCAGGGCTGTGCCAGGCTTCAGCCCACCACCCCTAGCATCTTCCTAGAGCTGCTTCTTTCTCAGGAGCCAGCAGCCTCCAGGGGTTCCTCAGAGGGACAGCAACTTCTGCCTGCCAGGACAGCACCCTTCATCCTTGAAGCAGAGAGCTGCTTTTCGGTTTTCCCCCATTTCCTCCTGGCACAGCCGTGGGGATGGTTTTCACAACAGTAGGAAAAGAGCAACTACTGGCCACTGGAATCTCTCAGGGCTGTGGGGAGGCCCTGCAGGGTGCTGGGCCTGGGGTGGGGATGGTCAGAGCCAGCCGTGCACAGCTCCTAGCCTTATTGGGACAAAGAATGCAAAAGGCCAGGGTTTGCTACTGGCACCGATTCCCTTTCATGGCCCTGCAGTAACCCGGCCAGAGTGGAAGCCCCAGTAAACAGCCTGCCTGGCACCCAGTTCCCTGGCTGGGGTGGGCATTGCCACCACTTGGCTAGGCAGCAAGCGGCCTCCAGCTAAGGGTGGCCTTTGGCCTGGCCGTGTCCTGCACTCACATTCCTGACCCAGCACACGTGGGCGGGAGTCATGTCCTTAGGGATGGCTGGGATGTACATGCTGCAGAACAGGGGAGTGGGGGGGCCCTGGGACAGCCCTGCCCAGCTGGCAGGGGCCACGGCTCTCATGTCATCCCCCTCAGGGCTACACTTACCCACTGATGGCCTGTGTCTTCCACCTGGCCCCAGCACCTGGCAATGTGCCCCAACATGAAGCTGTGGAGTAGAGGGGCGGAGCATTCAGCTGGGAGTTACATGCAGTCCCCCCATCAAGCTACCTTCACCCAGACTGCCAGCCCCGGGCAAGGAGGGCAGTGGCAGCTGCCGCCAGTTTTATACCTGGTTGCCAGTACTGGGCTGGCCTGGGATGAGTTGCTCCCCTCTGGAGCTTTGCGCCACACTGGGTTCTGGGGCGCTGGCAGGGCTGCCCAGGTTCCCTTCCTTCCAGGCTGCCTGGGGCTGCCCCTGCTGCAGGTCCTCACCGCCATCCTCAGGCTCTGGATTGGGCTCTGGGGCTGGCTGCAGCTCCAGGAGCACAAGGGTCCCCGAAACCACAGCTGTGGGTGAGAAGAGGCTCTGCTTGTTAAGCCTGCAGCTGCCTGCAATGCATCCCTACTCCTGCAGCCCCTCCAGGCACCCAGCTGCCCTGCCCGCCATTGTGAGATGGCACGCCCTTCATTGTCCTGCAGCTGGCCAGGCACAGGTCTGGCCCCAGGCACGCACCTAGACAGGACTTTGCCATGACATTTGTGGGGACTCACCCCGGGCACTGGGTTTCTGGGGGTCTCCTGCCTGCTGGCTGCACAGCTCCTGCATCCCAGCTGGGACATGCTCCTGCTCCACCACATCCTCTCGCTTGCAGGCCTGGGGAGAGCAGAACCAGCCCCACTCCAGTCTCTGACTGGGCCACCATGGCCCATTCCAGCCAGGGACGCATAGGTTGTGGTCTCTTTCCATGCTATCTAGGTCCCTGCCTGCATGCTGGCAGGAACTGACAAGCCAGTCCCTGCACACGGGTCAAGCAAGAGGCTCGCAGGGGGACAAGTGTCCCCATACCTTGCTGCATCCTGCAGGCAGGGAGAGAGACAGTGTCTAGTGAAGGGGGACCCCAAACCTGCCCCATGCTCCCAGCCCAGGCATTCCAAGGCTCTGTGATGCAGGGAACATCCAGTTTTACATTGCCCTGTCCCTGTCCATGGCACCTGCAGCTCTGCTTGGCAAATGATGAAATATTCTGGACATAGGAGCACACACAGGTGAAAGATGTGTCTCTGACATAAGTCTGAGCAGGGCTAGGGTGTCCTGGCATCAGCTTGGGAACAAGATTCCAGTTCTGGCTTTGTCAGTGCCTCTAGCAGCACCTTGACTTTAGGACAGGGGGATACAAAAAAGAGCTTTTACCCTGAAGGGACACAGGGCAATCAGGCCCCAAACCCAAGGATGGAAATGGCCTTGGGTTTGTAGTTATCAGCCAGACTGAGCAGAACAGCCCTCTCAGCTGCTCAGAGATGTCCCATTCCAGCCAGGCTTTGGGGGCAGCGTGCCAGCCTATCCAGATGGGGAGGCAGACAGTGCTGAAAGGTGGCACAACTCCACATCCCTTTGGCAGTGTGCTGCTACAGCCCTGAGGCAGGTGGAGGAAGAAGCAGGGCTGGACAGAGGCAGATGGGGGAGCCCATGCCTTCTCACCCAGCTGTGGGTACACTTATTGCTTCTCCTCTTCCCACCCTCAACCCTCAAAGGGCAATCCCCCAGGGTTGGGTGCAGAGATCTCCCACCACCACAGTCTCTGCAGGATCATCCCTGCTGCACTGAAAACCCTGGCTTGTGTTCATTCCTTCCAGCTCTGCCCACCAGCTCATCCTTTCCCCAGCCAGAAAGCCCCTAGCTTCACTCCAGAATAAGCCCTGGCTCCTTGAAGGCTGGCAGGAACAGCCATCACAAGAAGGGGGACAGGGAATCGAGGTTTCTACCCATGCAAGGGAACTGCTGCAGAGGAGATGAACAGCTGTTGCCTCCAAAGAACCCCATCCCCAAGAAGTGGAGCAGAGATGGGTGTACCACGCACACCAAGGGGCTCCCAGATCCCCACCAGATTGTATCCTTGGGAGAAACCCAAGGAGCACCCTGGCCTGAGACCCCAGCCCCAGCTCATCACTGCTGGCTGGGGCCACACTGGCACAGCACAGCCATGTTTCCCCTGTCCCCAGAGACCCCAGCCCCACCTGTCTCTTTGGGCAGGCAAGCACAGTTTGCCCAGGGCTCTGTGCTCCAGACGGGCTGGCACAGGAACCCCAGGAAAGGGTGAAATCTTCAACAGTTCCGCCCCCTGCAGTGCTCTACACACTCACCGGTGAGACTTTGGGCTCCTGCTCCACAGCCTCCCCATACCCACTCTCCTCTGGCCCAGCCAGTGCTGGCTCTGCATCATCCTGCTGGCTGCTCTCCCCGCTCTTGTCTGTGCCTGGAGACTTGGTTCTGCCCTCACCACAGCTCTCTTCACTTCCAGTAAGGGCTGGTGTTTCAGCATTGTCTCTCTGGACAGTTTTCATTTCCCCAGGCACAGTGGGGGGCTTGCTGCTATCCCTTCGGCTGCTCTGCACATTCCCAGCCAGGGTTGCAGCTGGATGGGAGCAAAGATGGCATTCAGGAAGAAGCTGCCCACATCCCAGAGCCCCCAGGGCATCCACCCTGGAACATGGGAATGGTGCCTCACCTTCAATCTCCTCAGCCCGCAGCTTGCGAATGGCAGCTCGGATCAGCTTGCGCTCCTCATACTCACCCGCTGCCCGCAGCTGCAAAAAAAAAAAGGACCCAGGAAAGAAGCAGGGTCAGCCCCAGCACAAGTTCCATGCCAGCAAATGGTCTGCCCCAACACACAATTGCTCACCAGTTTTGTCAGTTCCTCCACGCTGGTGATGGCTTTGAGCCGCTCAGACAAGGCAGCCAGGGCTGCCTGCTGTTCCTCTTCCAGGTGCTGGGACCTGAGCAGGATGAGAGCTGTGGCTGTCACAGGTGCTTGTGAGCAAAGTCCCCTTGTGGGCAGCTGGCAGATCCAGACAACAGGCCCCACCATGTGCCAAGCTGCTCTGTGCCAGGCTGTTCCCACCTTCACGTTCACTCAAATCCATCCCAGCCAGAGTGGGGCTGGGTACTGCAGCCCCAGTCTCCCAGGGCAGAGGCAGGGAATGACCTCAGTTCACAAAAGGACTCACTGTGGCCAATTCTCCTTGTCATCCTGTCGGTGGTTGCTGCGTTCTGGGCGGAAGCGCTTGGATGCCAACATCTCCTCGTCCCTCTCCAACTCCTGCCGCTGCAGCTCCCGAATAGCCGAGCGGATGCGGCGCCGCTCAGCCAGATCCAGTGTGGCCTCCAGCTGGGTGCACAGGGCAGGGCTCAGCACTGGCTCTGGCCACTGAGCCCCTGTCTCAGTCCTGGTGCTGCCCTCTGCCACACTGTCATGAGCTGCCCACACTCTGGACAAAGGCACTGTCTGTGTTTGGCACCCACGTGCCCTGAGCATGCTGCCCGGCACTGCCAGGCCCTGCAGGAATTGGGCACAGCCCGCCCAGAGAAGAATGCTGGGACCACCCATGGTGAGGAGGGGCTGCCATGGTGGCACTGAGACCTCTGGGCATATAAAGGTCAAAGAGACAAGCATGTGAAATGAACACCCACCAGTAGTCCTGCTGGCTTGCAAGGGTTGGTGCCATGCATCTCCACCCCTCCCAGTGCCACCAGCTCTGGAATGAGTCCTCCTACCCACGCCAGCTCCTCCAGCAGCGAGGGGACAGGAGAGCCCATTCTCTTTCCATCTCATGTTCCCCAGGAGGTGCTGGTTGAAAGGGCCTCAGCATCCCACCAAGGGGTCATCTTGTGCACCCTGCAGCCCTCCCCCCCCCGCCCCCCCCATCCACTGCTAGTGCATGGCAGGCAGCTCTTGGAACCAAATCTATGAGTGGGATCTGTCCTAAATCCAAGTTCAAGCCTTTATGTATGGGAAGCACAGTCATAACTCTCCCACAAATGTCTGAACATCTCACAGGTGTTCCTCAGCCCACCAAGGCCAGCACCTAGCATGGGCACCCAGAGCTACCTCCCCTCTTCCAGACCAGGTCACAGCCCAGCCCCACTACCAGCTCGTTTTTCCAGAGGGCCATGAACCCACCTCCTGATATTGAAGGGGCAGAAGGCAGCCAGATCTGCAGTGAAAGGCCAGCCAGGGCAGGCATGGCCCTACTATCCTCACACTGTCCTGCTGTAGGACATCAAGACTGCCCTGACACTGGAAACGTGGGAGGTGATTTCCCATAGAGCTTGTTAAAAATAAACCCCGTGACCAACAGCAGCTGCTGTCAGCATCAAGCCCCATCATGCTGGGAGAAGCCATGGCTGTGCCACAGAACAAGAGCATCAGTCCCTTCTCTTCCAGTCCCATGGGCTACTGACACAGAGATGCCATGTGCCACCCCAGTGGCAGCCAAAACTGTGGTACTCCAACCCTTGCCAGCTGCAAAGCCTAACTGGAAGCATTATTCTTCCCCAACTGGGGAAGATCCCAGTGGCTGGGATTACCAACCCCTAGAGCAGACCATCTCTAAAAATACACTTAACCTCTGGGGGAGCTGCCTGGAGCCAGGGTGCTCCTTCCCTCCCACCCCAGCAGCCCCCACCATGCCAGCAGGCATTACTATCCCTTCCAGCATCCTGGCTAAAGCCGAGACCTGCAGTCCACTCTGGGCTTTTAACCAGAGCAGTCACCTCTGCCACCACAAGGCCAGGGAAGCAGCTGGGAAGAGCAGGAGCCACAGCATTGCCAGAGCAGTGTGGAGAGTTGGAGAGAAAACCAGCCCTTCCATCCTCATGGGCCTCTCATTTCCCATCTGCCCCAGATGGCTGCTGGCATCCCAAGGATGCCACTGCAGTTGGAACAACTACTACCAAGAAAAAGACAGTCCAGCAGCAATGGTGCCCCCATCCTGGCCAGCCAGGAAGCCTGGTTCCCTGCAAACAGGGCAGCATCGATGGGCTGGGAAGTGGTGGAATTTGGTTCAGCTCAAAATGAGGGGCTGGAGGCAGAGGTTTGCAGTAAGGACATCTCTCCCTACAGCCATCCAAAGTCCTCAACTGCATATTGGGTGGCCAAGACCTTGGCCCTTCCCAAAATAAGCTGCTGGCAGTGAGTGGCTTGGCCCCAGCATCTGGGTCAGGGCAGTGGGAAAGGTGGGGGGAGGGAGGAGAAGTGGTGTGTGCACAGCAGCTGCAGAAGTCATGAGTGCCAGGAAAGGAGGACACAATGGGACACCAGCCATGCACACCCTGGTGCAGGAAACATGCTGGCCTGTGTGGCACCCACCTGCCAGCTCTGGGGTCTACTCTACCCAGGAGGCTTCAGCTGGGACCTGACCTGCCCCCAGGTCCTGGAAGGCTTCTCCCCACAGGACAAATGGCAGGGCAGGAGAAAATGGCTTATTCCAAGCCCACGTCAGCAGGGAGCTGGGATGAGGCAAATAAGCAGCTTTGGAAGCTATGCAGCCAGTGGCAGGGGAAAGCATGATGGAAACCACAACAGCTGCAAAGGGACCAAGGGGCCCAACCCTGCCAGCACAGGGAGGCTTAGGGATTGGTACCTGCTGAGGCCCTATGGGTTCTGCCCAGCTGCCAGCAAATTAATGGTTCCAAGCAAACACCCTCCTCAGCATACAGAGTGCCTTTGTAAAAGGACTGGCACAGCACACATAGGCTGCTTCCCACCTGGTGCCCAACACAGCAGTGCTCAGAGCCCTGGTGCAGTGAGCAGCTCCTCCAGGAGGGCTGCAATTAGCCCAGCATCCATCCGGCTCTTTGAAGTGCAGGACCACACAGCACTTTGGAATCTGGAGCCTGGGCACAGGGAAACTGCTTTAGGGCATCAGATGAACCTGGCACAACAAGCACCTCCTACAGCCCCAAGTTTCACTGTCACTTTTGGAAAGAGCCATGGGGAGCATGGCTACCCCCCAGTCAGAGGAAAGCAGGAAGGACACTGGATGACAGGGATGTGGCAGGGATGCAGTGATTCTCAAAGCCATGGAAGACTACTATAGCCAAAAACTACTGGGTATGAGAAGAAGGGGATCTCATGGCAGTGACTTCCCTAGCTCAAACATGTCCTGCCTCTGTCACCAAACGTATTTACATCGTCCTTAATTAACCAGACTAAGAGTTGGAGGGGCTGCGAGAGGGAAGCATTCCACAGCTCAAGGCCAGCAGACCTTAGCCAGGAGCTCAATACAGCTGTAAGCGCTCAATCTCTTGCTTCTGGACATCCACCTAAGGGCCACCCTGCAGTACACCCCATCCCCCACAGCTCCCTCCTCTGGCTTCTCCAAACCCTTGGTCAACTTTTTGCTGTACCACTGGTTCATCCCAACTGGCCTCCCTGGGACTGGGATACCAGTGGGCAGCTGGGAAGAGAATCATATGGATGCCTATGGCAGGAGTTGCAGGGCACCTCCTGGCAGCGACCAACCCAGCCAGCACAGGAGTGAGGGGGCTGCAGGGACCTCCTCAAGTCCCCCAGCCTACTTCTTCCAGTTTCCCTGGGGATATAAGATGCTGCTGCCTAGAAGCCCTTGGGAGAAATGAGGAGAAGCAAGGCAGAGTGGAGGGCTGGGGAGAGCAGAGTAGAAGGGAGGAAGTGGCAGGAGAGGCAGTTTTCCCTTATATGGACTAATCCTCTTCCAACTGAGTGGAGCCAAAAACCTAACCAGAAGAAAAATAATTCCTTCCCTGCCTCACATCAGCTCAGATGCGGCTTTCCCCAGCTTGTACCACACAGCACAGGGAGATGTGGGTCACAAGCACAGTGCTCTGGGGAGACAAAGCCTCAGAATGTCAAAGAAAAAGCATCCATGGAAGCAGTGCTTGCTGCAGGATGAGATCCACCTCCCTGGGCTGACCGGACACCAGGAACCCATCGCCGCTTCTGGGACTCCATCTTAGACCAGAGACCTTGGCTGGGACATGGCAGAGCTGGAGCACTGGCAGGATGGGGAGACACCCTGACCACCCATCCCCAAACCTCTGGATAGGTGGTCCATTGTCCCCGACATCACCCCATGAGAAGCAAGGGGGCTCCCCAGCTCGAGCCACGGGCAGGTCTGCGTGTCACCGCTCAGAGCTGGCTAAGGGTGGCAGGACAGAAGGCTCAGCCGGGGGCAGCCCCCGTGCCGACCCACAGCACAACCCTCACTTCCCGCCGGCATCCCGACTCTTTCCTGTTCCAGCAGACCTGCCTTCCCGGCTGACTCAGCTTCCTGTTGTGATCAGTCCCCATCGTTGACCCGGGCCACCCCGGCGCAATCCCCGGGACAGCCCACACAGCCCTAGCCCCGGGCTGGGGGTCCCTGGGGTTGCCCAAAGCCGGACACTTGTAGGGGCTTCCCGGGATACCAGCCCCGGCTGAGTATCCCGAGTCTCGTTTTCGGGACACGAAGGCCCTCGTCCTCTAGAGCCCATCGGCCGCGACAGCGCACGACTGCGGCTCTCGCTCCCGGGGCAGTGCTCCGGCCGGCGCTCCAGAAGCCGCTGCGCAGGAGGGGATGGGATGCAAAGCCATGCGGGCAGAGCCCGGGAAGTGCGCTTGGCACCGCGCCACCTCCCGGCATCGCGGGAGCCCGCAAGGGGCAAGCGGGGAGCAGGGAACTGTGCCGGCATCGGGGAACGATCCCCCAGGATCCGCCGGCCGAGAAGATGGAGCTGGGGCAGGCGGTACGGCCGGGCGCGATTGCGAGAAAAGGGCCAAGCGCGGCCAGAGCAGCGGGGCCAGAGCCTTCGGAATCACCGGAGTAGAGCGGGGACTCGTGCTGGATCTCACCCCGGCCCAGAGACCGACCTAGAACCTTGGGTCTCCAGCGCTACATCCGCTCCCAGACATGGCTCCGGAATACCCCAGCCGAGCGACAGATCCGAGGCCCGCCCGCTCCCGTTCTGCCCGCGCCTGGGACAGCAGCCCTGGGCCCGGGGGGTTCACGGAACCTAGGCACCTCCAGGCACGATCCGCCCCCGGAATCGGCGCGGGCGCGCACCGTACCCCGAGACCCGGAGCAGCCGCGGGACTCACCAGTTTCCGCAGCGCTCCCTCGTCCATCCCGAGAAGGCTCTCCTGGGACATCCTGTCCGTCGGGCCCGCGCTGCTGCGGCCGAGACTCGGTGGCGGTCGAGACAACAAAGCGCGGCCGAGGCGTCTCGGCCCCGCGCTGGGTTCGACTGCGCTCCCGCCACGCCCCGCTCCCCTCCCCTGGCTCCGCTCCCGTTCGTGCTCCCAGCAGCGCTGCGGCCCTACCGCTTACCCGCCGCATCGCCGCTTCCGATCGCCCCGCCCCGCCGTCGCCAGCCCGACTCGGCCCCGCCCCGCCGGACCTGCGGGTCCCGTATCCCGGTGCCCAGCCCTGTACCAGCACCGTGCACCGGCACCGAGACGAGCCGCCGTGCCGTGCCGTGCGGCTCCGGACTCACTCCCGTCCCGGTCTCCACGCCGGTGCTGGTGTAGCGACCTTGTAGGTGTAGCTGGTGGTACCCCAGGGTGTATCGCTGTTCGCAGAGTGTCCCCGAGCCCAGCCCCGGCTCGGGGACTCCCCATCCGCAGGAGCTGCTGCGCCCCCTGGTTTGCGGGATGCGGGGCAGAGAGCCACCAGCACCTCCTCCCCAGAGGGCCTCCCCACCAGGCCTGGGGGATCACACCATGGGATGCCCCTGCATGCACTGGGGAGCTGTTTGAGCTGCTCCCTGACACCGCTGCAGGATTAATGGCCAGAGCACCCGCAGAAACCTGCGAGGGCTTCCTGGGCATGTGTTGTTGGGTTGATGATGTTGGGGGGACCCACATAGTCCCACTGCTCGCTCCAACTCGAAGCTGCTTGTGGTGTCCTTGTCCTTACACCCTGTCCCAGGTCCCAGAAGGCAGTGCCAGGACAGCCAAGCCCTGATGTCTCACTGTCCAGAGGTTCCCCTGGAGACCTCAAGCTCCTAACCCGCAGTTGAAGTGCAGCCCTGCTCTGCAGAGGACAAACTTTTTGGAGCTCAATCTTGTTTCTGGGCAAAGGCCAGAAGTATTCCCTGGAGAGGACTAAGTACTTGATGTAATGGAGGTGCTAAGAGCTCAGCAAAGCAGGCAGCTGTCATCTCCTGTCAGCTCCAAAAGTGACAGAGAGAGATGCTGCTCTCTGCTTTGACTGGCAACCCAGAGGCTGAGGGGCTTCTCCAGACTAGGTCATCAAAGTTAAGTTCACTGCTCTTCTGGGAGTTCCTAGCAATCTGGGAAGATGGATGGGATGGAGCAGGACCACACCATCATCTGACACAGGGAAAGATCCACCACTGTAGGCCAGAAAGATGGGGTGTGGTAGAGGTGCCTAGAAGGTCCAGCAGTTTCCATATTGGAAGTGCTGGTTCAGATGTCTCATTTCAGCCTGTTTGGCAGGGTGGGTTTCCAGCTGTACTGACATCCCAGAGCCCTCTGCTCCCCTAGGATCCTCAACAGCTCTCCACTCTCCAGGCCAGAACAGCACTGGGCTTCACTGGAGCATGACAGCCCCTGCCCAAGCAACTATGCTAAAGCAAACTGCTCCAAGCACTGTGCTTTCTAAAATAACATCATCCTCTGCCAGTCTCAGCATCATCATCTTCACTTGCTGAGTGATCCCTGCCATTTCTGCCACATAGCTGCCACACAGGGGTCTGAGGTCTGCCCTGCCCTGCATCTCTGCTGTCACACAGCCCCTAAGGGACCAGGCACCAGCACAGTCAGGGGTCTGCATCACTTGCAGCTCTGCTGTCACATGGGAGCAGGCACTGCCATATACCCAGCTCCTGGCCTTCAGGCAGCATAGCTGGCAGCAGCTCATCTGCCCTTGGGGTATGGGGGGACCCCATGGCAAACTTTCAGCTGTTGAAGGTGCATCAGGCTTGTTCCCCAGCCCCTCTGCCAGCAGCAGCACTGGGCAGAGCAATGGATACTGGCGCATGGCTGGCAGCATGGAGTGTGGTCTTCCCACATGGAGCACCCAGAAGCATGCTGAGCTGTGTGGATAAAGTAGCCTTGGGTACACAGCTCTCAGCATGTGCAGCAGCACTTACACTGCCTGTGCTCCCACAGGTCTGCACCACTCCTGGCTCCATCTGCCCAGGTAGTGACCCTGTCACATCCTCACTGACCCGCTGACACATCCCAGGATCACCACCACCACAGCATATGCAGGGCTCCCTAGGGGTGAGGTGGGCATACAGCCAGCCAAGCACAAACTCCAAGTAGACCTCCTTATTTCATGAAGTGGAGCAAGGAGTGATTTACAAACCCCTTGGAAAGCCCAGAGCTCCAGCTCCAGGCCTGGCTCTGGGAGGGTTACAGGGAGGCTGCCCTGTGCATTTGTGAAGGGCAGGTGAGGGAGCAATCTCATCTGTTTGCAGCAATCACAGTGCGCTGTTGTGTGTTCTGTGCTGACAAAGGCCATTGTATTGCTCAGTAGATGGGATGAACCTGCCTGAGGAGGCTTAGGCTTGGGTGGATGCACAGGTCCTGGGGGCTCCCCCAGCCAGGGGACAAGTGTAGCAAAGGGAGGAGAGGCAAGAATCCTTTTGGGTTCCCTTTGGGGATGCTAAACATAATGGTAAATACCAGTGATGGAATTTTATTGTGCAAGCACATGTCTGGAACTAGTCTGGGCACCTGCCTGACTCAGGGATGGGACAATGCAGACAGGGGTAGGGTTGTGACTGTAGTGCAAGGCAGGGAGAATTCAATTTCACTTGGGGCATAGTCCTCTGGGCACAGGAGCACAGTGTGGGGCCAGCATTACCCTGCTGTTCTGGCAGCACAGACCCACTGGCAGTGTGGGGCTACACGGGCTGCAGTGGGCAGAGGAGGGTCCTGGAATCCATCTCTTCTTCATGAAGCTTTCCTGGTTTCATGCCTCCTCTCCTGGGAACTTCTGACACCAACAGAACTTTGTCCATCCCACTGTCCACATACCCAATACTTTGTGACTTCACGCATGGCATGCACATGTGAGGCCTAATGCTCTCACTCCTTTGTATGCTGACAACAGGGTAGCTCCCACAGGGCACCATGCTATTATCAATACTGACATAATGGTGGTTGAGTTTTGAAGATCTCAGACCTATCTCCCAGGCCCCTGCAATGGCAGAGTACCTCTGTGGTTCCCAGCTCCTCTGGCTGGGAGAGAAGCTCCTCCAGCTACCTGGGGCTGCAGGAAAGGTTGGGCCTTCCCTGCCTCCTCTTCCTCCTCTCACTCCTGAGAATTGCAGCCTTGGGTGTGATGATGTGCCAACATCCTCCTTAAAATTAAGTCCCTGGAAACTATGCAGCTTGTTTAGTTCAGAGTCTGGCATGAAGAGAAGCCAGAGCGGCAGGGCCTAGGTGGATGTAGTGCTGTGCCCTCTGAGAGATGGGCATGGCCACACCCCAGAGATGGGGCAGAACAAGGGATAGGTTAAGGGCTGCCCTTGGGTGTGGATGGAGGCTGGGCAGCACAGGGTGGCCAGGGTCATGCACAGGAAGATGTCCTGGGACACACAGTGCAGCTGGAGGACAGCATTATGGCAGCTCTGCTGCAGCCAGAGGGACCACCTGCCTGCAGCCCACTTGCTTAGGGCAGGACACTCATGCCCAAACACATCCCCATTTCTCAGGCATGACTCCTGCTGGGAGTCAGGACAGGATCAGGTGTGATGGATCCCTCACATCCTGCTGTTGGCAGGGGCACTGGGCAGCCTCCTACATGCCCAGAGGTTCTGCTTCATCTAGGATAGGAAGGAGCCATGTTGCAAGGAAGGTCCGTCCCACTTTTGGAGTGCTACATTGCCTAAGGAGGATCAGTGCTGCCACATACACTAAGGGCTCCACTTGTCCCACTTGGGTGGCCTGTATGGGGACCAGCATGCAGAAAGCACACACTGCTTCCCTATAAGCTAGAAGCAATTTTCCCTATGTGTGGATCTTGAGGATCTCTATTGTGCCTCTTTACCTGCATAGAGAAGAGATTGGACAGGTTTATCCATCTGTCTGCAGGCTTTTTTCTGTTGCTAATGCTGGTACAGGAGCAATGCTGGTGAGTACCCAGGGGCTCAGCCTGCTCATGGCATGCACCTTTACTCCTGGTGGAGCCTCTCCAGAGGGTAGATCCACACGTGAGGTTCTGGGTTAGTGCCCTTCCTGCCCATGCCTGCCCCAGTCCAGGTCAATTCCTGTTGTGGGGGTTGCAGCACTGCCACTGAGCTCCTGCCCCACCTCCTTGGCTTGTAGGAGTTAAAGCCTGGATAAGTGAATCCATTTCCCTCCATTGACCTTTGCCCCCTGTCCTGCACAGAATCCTCCAAGGATCCTGTGAAGCAAGCACAGTCTGTCCCATTCCCTGCCCTGACACAGGAGTTAGTGGGTCTATCCTTCAGCACCACATCCACCACAGAAGCCTGATCTGCTTCTGTTGCAATGCCTGTGACACAGCCTGTTCCTACCTTGACTTGCCCCAGGAAGGAGGGGAGAGGAAAACACTCTCATTATCTAGCACTGCAGGAGCCCAGGGCACTGCACCTCACAGTGCAGGATGCAGCCACAAGCAGGGCACCATGCCCACCAGGACCAGAGGGAGCCCACAGGCAGAGGCTGTTGTGGAACTAGCATCTGCTCAGAAGACAAACCTCCAGGCTGCAGCCTGCTGCCTGGCAGTGGGCCCAAAGGACTAGAGTGCTTGAAAACTGTCAGGGCCTTGGTGTCAGCAACCACAGGGCTGCCAGCTTGCAAAGAAGAGTGGGAACCTCCCTTTCCTGCTGTATGCTGGCATTTCCAGATGGATCTATGCATGGCAACATGTGTACCCAGGCTGAGCACATGGTCCCTATCCTGCTGCACAGCTGTTGCTGCCAGGGACTGCAGAGGTGCTCTGTGGCATCTGAACTTCCCATAGAGCTGTGCCCCTGCTTAGATGGCACTCGTATGCTGCAGAGTTTCCCCTCCAGCTTGCCCAGACTTCCAAATGTCCCTTGTCTGACTGTCCTTCCTCCAAGGGGTTGTATCCCTCCCACCGTGCTGATGCACAAGACTCTCATCCTGCTCTTCTCTGCACCTTAAGCAGTGGTAAGAAACAGGGTCCCAGGGACCTCAGCTCCTGGCCACATCAGAAGCTCTACTTGGAGCTGGAGGGAAATATCTTTGTGCTATCAGAACAGAGGGAGGCTCCAGCTCAGCTGCAGCTCTGGGAGCTCACATGAAGCCCTGGCTGTGTGTTACACTGAGGGACGCAGCTTCAGTATTTCCACAGACAGGACATTCCTGAGAGGTGACCTGACAGCAATCTCCCCTCCTGCATTTTCAATTTTTGTCACACACAAATGAACACAACTCTTTTTTTTCCTTTTTTTGAGACACCTCAAAAGCCCATAAATCAAACATTGAGTTCTGCTGTGGCCAAGAAAGGAAGGATTTGGAAAAAGAACAGGGGTTTAAGAAAGATGTCACTCCTGGTCACCCCTAAAACCCAGGCTCCAGACATCTCCAAATACTGCTCAGCCTGGAGAAGAGAAGGCTCTAGGGAGACCTCATTGTAGCCTTCTAGTACTTAGGGGGTCAGATAGTGATAGGATAAGGGGGAGTGGTTTTAAACTGACAGGGGAGAGATTTAGATAAGATGTTAGGAAGAAATTCTTCCCTGAAAGGATGGTAAAGCACTGGCATGTTGCCCAGAGAAGCTGTGGCTGCACCATCTCTATAAGTGTTCTGGGCCAGGTTGGACAGGTCTTGGAACAACCTGGGATAGTGGAAGGTGTTCCTGCCCATGGCAGGGGAATGAAATGAAATGAACTTTGAGGTCAGTTCAAGCCTGAGCTTGCTAACCCTTTCAGGGCTTTCCTAGAAGACTAGGGCAGCCACCTGCATCTCCAAGAATCCTGCCTGTCAGCTAGGAGTTAGGTGTTTTGATGACCAATATGCTGGGAGGTAATCAAGGAATTGTTTTCCAGACTGCCATAAAAAATGGCTTTATTCACAAGCTGTATGTCAACAGCAAGATGACTCTTCTTGCAGGGATGGGTTTGGGTAAGGACCCACAAATCACTGGGATGAGAGGCCTAAGTGGCACTACTGTGCCACAAGGAAGGCAAAACAGACCTGGGTAGAGGTGGCCAAACCCCCTGGACTGCTCAGGTCCTCTCTGCAGCCTTGTGCCAAAGCAAAGAGACTGCTTGTCCTGGAGCTGCAACACTGCCTTCATGGAGGGAGACACAGCTCAAAGTGCAGGGTTCAGCATGGCCCATGGTCACAGGCTAGCTGCAGGCAGCCCTCGCTACAGGCACAATTTCTCCTCCAGGACTGAGGAACTGGGGGCAAATCTGCCTCAGCACTCAAAGGTTGCTCTCTTGTGGTCACTGGCAGCATGAAAACCACATCACAGGCACCAGAGCCATATGACTCCAAGAAACTTGGAAGCTGTAATGTTACGGAGCACCTGTGCATGACCAGACCTGGTATTTGCTAATGAGCAATATCACATGCTGACAAAAGATAGTTGGGTGTGCTGCTCCCAATGGGTCATGTCCTACTAACTGCTGGAGGGCCTGGCTGTGTGTCACAGCTCTGGGCTTTCTGCTGCCTGTGGTTGGTGATGGGTGTCCCATGCTCCAGGATTACTATGTCCTCATGGATCAAGAGGATGAGCTTTCATCTGCTGCTCTCTGGTGACAGCTCTGTTTGCCTCTGCACCTGTCTCAGGCAGGGGCCCTTCTGTCTCATTTACCATGTGAACTATTTCAAGATCAGACTCTTTTCTGAACATATTTTCTCCTTATAGACACTTGATTCTCCCCGGGACAGTCAATTAAGACAAAGAATTAAGAAGACTTGGAAAAATATTCCTGGGTATGCTCTTCCAGGATCCTCCTCCCCAGAACCATCCTTCTTCTTGCCTGCAGCTCCATGCTGTTTCCTCTTGCACTACCTGAGTTTTGTGGGCTCACCTTTCACTCGCTGTAATAAATCTCACTAGTTACTGTTCTTTTCCATTATTTTTATAGCAGTTCATAGACTTTTCTCTTACACATGGCTGGTTGCACTACCAACATCCTTTTTCTGTTTCCTCCTTGATTTGCACAAGCTCAGATATGAAAGCTGTAGAATGGAGACCATCTGTGTAGGGAGCAATACTCTCATACCAGGGCATTGTTGCTTCTTGTCTTCTTGTCTAGATGGCTTACATAAGAAAGAACCAAACAGGAGTTTTCCCTGCCCAGCTGTGACTGTCAATTCTTGCACTGGACTCCTAATCCTTGCTGCTATGCCTAATATACTGCAGGCAGGCTATGCTGTTGCATTAAAATGCCCTGTCCACACACAGTGAGAGTCACAGAGCTTTCCACAGAATCACAGAATAGTCTGAGATGGAAGGGACCCAGAAGGACCATCAAGCTCAACTCTTAAGTGAATGGCCTATAGGGGGATCAAACCTGCAGCCTTGGAGTTACTAGCACCATGCTCTAATCAACTGAGATTGCTAGTACTCTATTCAGCATTTCACATGTGGTCTCCAATTAACTTTGGAGATGGAAGATTAATTTATTCACTGCAAAGCCAGTATTTGCTCCTTTTGACTCATTTACGGCTCTCAAGTGCATCCCAATCCAGCTATCTCCTTCCATATTCCTTCCCCCTCCTCACTGGTATGATGGTACACATAGAAATGTTAAAATAACCTTGCACAAAAATTCTGCCATTCCTTGCTAGTTGTGCCTGCATTTCAGTGTCACTTATGCTGTGTTTGGTTCCTCAAGAAGCTGCCTGCCTGCCACCCAAACCGTGCCCCATTCCTGTCCCCACTCCAGCAGCTGTGATGCAGGACACAAAAATCATCTGTCACGAAGCAAAGCTTCTCCCAATCACCTCGCAGCATTTATGTTTTGTTCTTAACACCCACACACCTTTAACATCCTGCATATCAGCAGGTGGTTGTTACAAGGTTCCTTCTCTTCTCCCAGTACCTGTTAAGGTGTTCCTGGTGCAGGGTACACATGGTAAAGTGAACCAACAGAATAATGAAGTCTATCATCAACATCCAACAAGATCATAAAATGGATCAAAGTTTCCATCTGATGTTACAAAATTTCCTCACAATTCTTAAGATGTTCCTACAGTGGACTTCTCAAACCACCCCATGGAAACACAACAGGTACTGGTCACTGAGGAAACACCACAGAACACACACTGTAACTGCCAAACTTCCCACTGAAAGCAAAAAGAGCAGGAAGCTTGTCCCACCAACTACCATGTGTGACAGACATCTTTGCTCCAGGTTCTCTTGACAACCATAGCCTATGCCTAGCTTTGTGGCTCAACCTCAGTGGAAACAGGAGCCTCCAGCTGGTCCAAAACCCCTCAGCTACAGCTCAACAACAGGCTGGGGTGGTGAGCTCCCAGATGAATGTGCTTCCCTGTGCTGGGCAGAACTTGCTGCATGCGGTTGCTTCTGCTCTTGAATCCTTTGGCCTGCAGTTGTCTCAACTTTCTCCTTGTTTCAGGGAAGTGCTTGCTCAAGAGACCCACAGCTCCTATCAAGTTACTAGCATCCCAAAAGGAAGTTGAGCTTCACCAATCTGCATACCTGGAAGCTGGTGCCTGCTCATTCCAACAGCTACAGCCCAGCAGCCTGATCTCAGCTCTGTCACAAACTTGGGAGAGGGGAGAGCATGACCAACCACTTGTGTGCTCTGATGGCAGTCCTGCCAAGGTGTGTCCCTCAGTGCAGGCTCACACTCCTCTCTGCCTGGTGCATCTCCAGATCGTGAATCCAGCAGACACTTGTGAACACTGCAGAGCCCTGGGTGCAGGGCAGGGTTTTTCTTCACAGCAGGGACCATGCAGTGTGCATAAAACTCTTCACATTATGGAACTGGGTAATCCTTTTGCCATCCAGAGGGAAGGCAAGTCTCTCAACAAGCAAAGGTTCTGGAGAACCTGAGGGAGGAGCTGGCAGCCACAAGTTCCAGTCGTACCACTTGACCCACACTGACTGCTCTTCACCATGCTGTAAGCTCTGGGGATCCCACAAGCTCTGAGATCCCATGGCCTCTCTATCAAGGGCTCTCCATTCCTAGCAAGTGACCCCTTCCCAGCACAGCTGATGCAGGGGAACAGGGAAGCTTGGCTTCTGTCCCCCAGTTGTCCCATCTTCTTCCAATGTGCTCTCTTTCATACTCCTCATTCTCAGTGGATAAGTCTGTCAGATGGAAAGCTTTTATCAGGATTAACAAAAGATAAATTGTTTTCTCCCCTTTGCTATGACAGTGGCTGGCTTAAGATCGTACCTACATGTGAACAGTGGAAGGGAACCCTCATCATGGACAGGACCTAAGCCACATAATTAGCAAAGAATTAAATCTCTATGAGGCGAGGGAAGGAAGTACTCTCTTAGAACAAAATATTTAGATTCTGTGGAATATTGGCCAATTACAACAATTTTCTTCAAACAGAACATTTATAGGAACACTGAAATAAATATTTGAGAACACTATATACCAAAGCTTTGAGTAATTCCTGATGCAAAAGCATTCCCTCATTTTTCAGGCAGCTTTCCCACTTAGTGTTTGGAGTTGGGATGACTTCTGGTGGGACTGAGTTGCACTGACAGATCTGGTGACACATGTCCCTGCTGCCTGGGAATGGTGAAACCCTCCTGGCAAGGGTCACCTCCCAGTTTGAACCAAATGGCTGGGTGTGCTGGAGAGGGAGATGTGCTGTTGACTTCAGAGACCCTGCCAGCAGCAGCTTGGGAAAGGGCCTGCAGAGCTCTTCCTGGGAAGTGGGAGGTCAGTTTGTGACCTTCCTCTGTCTTTCAGTCCTGTATGGAGGGCTGCAGAGGGATGTGGACATAAATGAGATTCCTTAAATGGGCTTTTCTGAGATTCTGATGAACTGATCTGATAATTTAAGTCACACTCACTGCTGCCATGTCAGGGGACTTGTTCAGTGATGCTGGGGACCATATCCCACTGCTGTGGCTGCAGAAGCAAGGCAAACCCACCCACAGATTTAGGCAACCCTAGCAGATTTAGTGTTGTGCTCCTGAGCTGATGCCCACCCTGGCCCTGAACAACCCCATCATATGTTTTGCCTTCTATTTTGCCCCCATTTCCCCCCACCATATGAACAACCTAGCCCAGTTCTTTCTCTCTCAGGCTCAATTTTTGCTGATTTTGCACCCTGTTCAGTGATTGTAGCCTTGGTGAGAGATCCCAGTCAGGCAGCATTGCTGATACTCTCTCACTCCTTTGTCTGGCTGTTTCTTGCTTTTTGCTCAGCTGCAGGACAGGGCTGGCCTCTCTTTGGCATGGCAGTCACCTCTCCATTTAATCTCAGCCCAGAGCCAGACACCTCCTTGCAATTTTGCACTACTGTCATTAATGCTGGTATTTTCCTACATTTCAGCCACTACCTGAGGAAGCCCTTAAGCCTAGAAAGGGAATTTCTGGGCAGATGCCCTGGAAGAATCTGCCACAGGCTTCAAGGAAGCCTGACTACCTAGGATGAGACAAAAAGGACTCTCCATGGTGCTATGCTACCTTAACACTAGGTAAATTTACCTTGTTTCCTATAGGTCAGTGCCCTTTGCCTTGCCCCTGTGCCACCCCTGTGCCCCTAGACTATTGGCTCCTGACCCCATACTTAACCTGAGACACTGCAGAAAATCCTGGTCTTTTGTTACTGGAACTCTTTGGTGGGACTTTGGAATAAGCCTCACTGGAATACTATACGGAAGATCCTTCCTGTCTTTCTTTGCTGACCTATCCATGGTGTTATACACACCATGTATACAGTGACTGTCTGTGCCCACCCAAGAGAAGTTTGAACTGGTAGCAGAAACACTATCCATTTTTCCGTGCTACAACTGCCACCTGATGCAACACCAAAACTGACTTTCAACACAGGCTGGAGTCTCTCTTAATTGGCTTTCACACACCCATTATCCCACGTCAGTAGGAAAGAAGCCACCACCACACTCCTTGTGAGCCTATGGAAACTTTGCTCTTCTATATGTTAGGTGGGGCAGGGTTAGGGAAAGAGTTTGGGAAAGGCACACAGGCAAAACTACCTTCACAAAACAAAATCCTTTGTCTTTTAAAAATATTATGCAGATTATGTATTATGCAGATCACCAATGCAGGACAAAGAAGCAGGGCTTAGGATGTATTGAACAAGCGTGATGACATCACACATCCTCCAAATGGAAGGGATCATAGGATTGATAAGGACTGGTCAAACCATCATGAGATGATCCAACTGGGCTTATAAAACATTTCCTGAGTTTGCTTCTCTTAAATAACTTGGTTTGGATGGAAGATCTGAGTGACAAGAAATAACTTCAGGGTGAAGTTGCTGAAAAAATGACACTGCCTCACAGATTCTTCTTTTTTGGCCTCCCAAGAACTTCCCAGCTTCCTGATAGTCCCAGCTCAAGCTAGGTACAGTCTCCAGAGCTGTGTACAGAGTGCTGGCAGCTTTTTCCTACAGTACTTTTGCTCCTTACACCATCTCTTGACTGACAGACTGACCAGCTTCCCACAAACTAAGACATTCCAGGGAATATACTACACATCTGTGAAGTTCCCCTCATTCTCTCCCACCAAGGCAACCAGCCCCTCATGGTGATTTCAGATTCCTATAAGGCAGAAGGGCAGCCCAGGGTTTTTGTGCATTTTGAACATGTCTAGAGCTAAAGCTAGGGGAGATGAATGCCTTCAAAGATGACAAAAGACATTTGATCCGTGGTGGCGTTCCCAGAACATGCTAAAAACAGTTACCTAGTCACCATTGAGAGATGCTTTGATGGGAATGAATGGCAAAAGCTCTCTCCATAGCACTCCTCAAGCGTGTTCTGTGCCAGATACGGTGATACATCTGTTCATCTCTTCATTGGCATCACAGTTCAATCTACTTGGATGCTGCTTCCATGAGGCATCCAAGAGACTTCCATAAGCTTTTCACAATAAGAGTATGTTTTCGGCTGCTTTCAAGTTGCCAGACTGAAATTACCTGAGCTGTCCATGTCAGGCACACATGCATCAGTCTGGGTTAAACAGACACTCTGAATTGGACCAAACCCACAAGAAACACAGTCCACATATTTCAAATAATGAGACAGGGAAAACTATTTATTCATGAAAAAAACTGTACTAGTTAGTCACGTTGTTAAGAAGCCTGCATACCTTCTCTTGTTGGTTGAAGCCACTAAAAACATCATACAGTTACAGCTCAGAGCAGAAAGCCTCCGGGCTTGAGTCCTTTGAAGCATACCTGTGGAAAACCATGCAACCTCGACCAAACTATCCATTTGTGACAATGAGTTCATGCCATCCGTAATTCTTTCAAGTTTGTGAGGAAAATTCTTGTAAGACACCACCATCACTCCTTTTCTACCGTCTTCTCATAGGCTCTTCTGCCTTTCTGCCAAGGCACAGTGTTTTCTGCAGTAGGCCTGAGGTGGTGACATAATGCTGTAACAGTTGTGACATTTTTTTCATGTTATTAATTCATTAATCAAACCTGGACTCAGGACACTGGGAGCTTGACTAGCAGTGGAGAATCCTCCCTGTTCACCATTTCACTGACAGTTCACTCCAAGATGTCTCCCTGCTCCCACCCAATCTTACCCTTTCCACTTTTCTGAAAACTGATTTACAAAGTAATTTCTGACAGCCAGTGTCTCACTGAGAGTGGTACCTAGACTGAAATAAAGATTTTAAATCCATGATGTGACTTTCCCTGAAAACAAAGCATCAAGAGGCTGACACTTGGTACTACAAAAAAGGTCTCTGAACCATTATGCCAGTACCTTCTACAGGTTTAAGCACTCATCTTTGAACACCTTCCTCTGTATGTCTTGTAAGGCCTGATACACAGACTGTTGATAAAACTACTGTTACAGAGAAGAACTACAGGATTTAGGCTTCCCAACTTCCATGAAGAGAGGTCTAACCTAATGATATTTACATTTAGTCAGCAAATTGCTCTGTTACTTGATGTGAATGATGGAGAAACTGGGCAGATGTAGCTATGAGCACAAGAAACAGGGCTGCCCCAGGTCATACAGGGAATAACTCCTTACTAGGAGAAGCGAGGAGGAAAACACTTCCTTCTAAATGATTGACTTCAGGGTTGTGTTCTTGGATTGTGTTGAATCGACATGGAGATGCAACTGATGCCCAAGGAAAGGAGGAATGCTTTTGATGCTTTTTGACGCAGCTCTTCTCTTTGAGACTGGCATGCTCTGTGTAAAGGAGAACACCCCACATTGGAGGCAGAAGTGTATTTCATGGCAGAAGTTCCAATTCTGTATGGGGAGACAATGAGAATTCACACAACAGAGGCAGCATCCAGCATGACATGAAAGGATGAACCAAAAAGCTGTGAGGCAACATGATTTCAAGCCCTTTAAAGGAAGCTTTGAAATTTTTTCTACAAATTCAGGACAATAGAAAAGAGATCCATGCCAATCTAGTTACTGTGGCTTGCAACTGTACCCAATCTTCTTAGAATCACCAAGGCAAACACTCTGTAGAACAACATTGACCTTGAACTTCAGCAGCTTCTGTCATGACGTAGACAGAGGACCTTGCATCCAAAGGCAATGCCATTTTTTCCTTCCAGAAAAATGAAGGATAAACAAAGGACCAGTTTGGTAAAAATAAAAAAGACCACCTGAGAATTATTGGTAATGTCTCATATTTATTTTTCACTGCCTGCTTATTTCACTCTGAAAATCTAATTTCTACAATGCAAAGTTTTCAATTTCTTCATGTACATAAACACAGAATAAAGCTACAGTTAACCTGGGAGACCTCACAGACATGTGGAAAAAATGCTTTGCTGCATTTATAGCACTTGTCTGGTGTAGAATCTAGTACTTACCACTATATTGACTCCTGCATTAAGTACTGGCTTAGAAGGCTAGCTTCTTAAAAAATAGGAGAGAAAAAGAACAATTGTTGACTCAAGGCCCACACAGGTGCAGACATGGTTAGCAGAAGGAAAAAAAAGGGGGGAGGGGGCGGGGAGGTTGCCCATCATAACCAGTATAACTGAAAGATCTAGAACTATTTAAACAGTTTAGGGAGAGAGTTTCCAAAAAGAAACAGCTTCCTCAAAAGAGGATAAATGTGAATTTACAGTGGGAAGACTTTAATCTCTAAAGTACTGAGAAATCCAGCAGTTTGTACCAATGGTACACAGGCCAAACAAACCTGTTACGTCTCCATCCACGGACAGAGAGGTCCCTATCAAAGCATAGCTCTGCCGTGGCCAAGGCAGAGATGTGATGCAATCTAAATGCTGCTTTGCAAAAGGTGAATTCATTTCATTACACCTTGGGCCAATGTCTGGCAGCTCAGAGAGCCAGCAAACAAAAGGTATATATCTTTCAAGACTTGGGCAAGAGAGACCAAAGAGCAGAAGTCAGGAACATGTCTGAAATCTACTGCTGAACAGCTAGGGAAAGTGTAAGAATTCTCGCTTCACTTTTGTCAAATTGATCACCACCAAATAGTGAGATGGTAATGAGCAATTTCCTGCCTGGGCTGGCCAAATGAAATAGAACTGCAGTGTACTAGTCCTCTACCAAGGGCCAGAAAGAAAGGACTGGCATTCAGCCAGCCTATCCTCAGAACGTCAGATCCAATAGGAGCAGCAGAAAGGTGTTCAACTGCTCTGTACACAGCACTGCAGTACTTGGATGATGTTGTCAACCTCTTCAACACCAGGAAAGAAACATTGGTTTCTCCCTGAAGGTAAGATGATGAGACAAAGTTCCTGGTAGGCAGAGAGACATTCTGATTACCTAAGAGGACAAGGTTGATAAGATGCATAAGTTCAGGTTCACGCTCCTCAGGAACACATATTTGGGTAATTACCTTGCCCTTACACTAATAGGATTTATATTACTTTCGAACATCTGCTGCTGCTATTGACTACAATATGACAAAAGCAGAGCACAACAGATGATGCTACAATCTTTAATAGACTCATTTATTGTCATAAACCAAATACACCTAAATACAGTTCTCAACAGTAATTTTCCCAATTCTTTCATGCAGTTTCATGTCCTGTTGTGCACAGCTTTTCAGAGAAAAGGCCTAAAAGAGCCACTGCACACACATGCACAGTGATTTTTTGATGCCTTCACAAGAACACAGAGAGAAATCCCTGCCAGGAGGAATGATACAACTTGCTGGCTTGAACAGGGCAAACTGAGGGTAAACAGAGCAAAATGCTGCTCTGGGAAGTGAAGTTCAGGCCAAAGCTGCAGGCTTGTTAGCTCAGGCTCACACTGATGAGCGTGATGGTGGGGTGCAGGTCAAACAACTCAAATATGAAACTCAGGTCTTAGCCATTTACCAATCATGAATAACAGATTTAAATTTAACTTTTCACCACATAGCTTGGGTACAATAGAATCACAGAATCATGGAATGGTTTGGATTCAAAAGGATCTTAAAACTCATCTTGTTATACCCCTGTCATCAGGGACACCTTCCACTAGGCCAGGTCGCTTCAAAAGCCCTGTCTAACCTGGCCTTGCACATTTTGAGGGATGGAGCAGCTACAGCTTCTCTGAGCACCCTGTGCCAGGGCCTCCCCACCCTCACAGGGAAGTTCTTCTCAGTATCCCAATAACCCTGCCCTCTGGCAGTGGAAAGCCATTACCCCTTGTACAAAGTACCTCTCCAGCTCCCTTGGAGCTCCCTCAGGTACTGAAAGGCAGCAGTAAGGTCACCCTGGATGCTTCTCTTCCCCAGGCTGAATAAATCCAACTCCCTTTTCTTTCCCTAGCCTTTTCTTTTTTTCTCTGATGAATTAGGTTTTATTGCTGGAAAATTATCAGACAATATTAAAGTGCTTCTTTTTTTTTAACAAGACCTTTACTTTTTCCCTGTGGTGCCCTAAAAATAAAGTATCAAATAATGTTTATAGTTTTTAAATCTTACATGTTTCATTCTTGCTGGTCATTCTTCAAGAAGAAATATGCCACATTAATTTCTGCACAAACTGAATTGCTTCATATTTTGGATATTAATTTCGGATTCATATTATCCAAGACAGAGCAGATGCAGCCATGCTGTTTCAGTGTCCTTTTCAGAAGGACAACTGCGCGTGTTTTTCCACTGGACAACTCAGGTGCTCAGACAAGTATTCCTGGTCTTCAGGGTTCCTGCATTCAGGCTGCATTTTGGGGGGGCACGGTGCGTGCATGAGGACAGCCCCTGAGCTCAATCCCTTCACATTTCAAGATGAACAAAAGACAAAGAATTGAAGCAAGAATATTTACGATTTCATATACTCTTTACATTAACGTTTTTTGGTAAATACGGGCATGTTCAGGAGCTTCTCCTCGGTGACTGCCCAGAGCCTTCACCAGCGCAGCAGAACCGGCAGCCACCGAAACCCGCGCGGAGCCTCCGTAAGTGTTCAGCGGCAGGATCCTTACATCCAGATGCGTCCCGGGGCCATTCCCGACGTTCGGGACCGGCGGGCCTCACCCGCTCCAACCTAGCACCCAGCAGTCACGGCCAGCTGGTGCCCCCGCGCATGCCGCCCGCACGGCGGCGATCAGCCCCTCCCCCCCAACTCCGGCGAGTTCGCCCGAGGGCCTGACGGGGCTCCCGGGCCGCCTCACCGCGCAGCTCGGCCACAGCACACCCTCTCCCCCGCCTTAGGAGGCCGCGGCGGCGGCCGCTCCCACGGCGCTGAGACACTCGGCTGCCGCCGGGATGGAGCTTGGGGGAAAAAGAGGGTCCCGGAGCGGCCGCGCGCCGCACTCACCCACCTCCGCCGCTCCCTCCCGGCCGCGCGCTCCCATCACGCGGCGGCGCACAGCCCACATTGGCCGCGCCGGGGCACTTGCATCACGTGTCTCTTCTTGACCAATGGGTGGCAGCCGCGTGGCTCCACCCCGCGGGGGCAGTTGCGGCGCCCGGTGCGATCCCACGGCGGCGGAGACAAAGTGGGCCCGGGCCGTTGAGCCCGCACCGGCGGCCGCATCCGCATCCGCACCCGCATCCGCACCCGCACCCGCACCCGCACCCGCACCCGCACCCGCACCCGCACCCGCATCCGCATCCGCATCCGCACCCGCACCCGCATCCGCACCAGCACCGCACCCGCGCCGCACCGCAGCCGCACCGTACTGTACCGTACCGTACCGCGAGGGGGCGGCGGGGCGCGGCACAACGAAGTGCAGCGCAGTGCCAGCTGCTCAGCCGGAGGGGAGCGTGACCGGCAGGGGGCGGGGAGGGCTCGAGGCGCGCGGCCGCCGGTGCATGCGGCGCGGGCCCCGGCCCGATGGCGGCCACTGCCGCCATGTCCCTGGGTAATTACAGCAGCCTGAACCGAGCCCAGCTTACCTTCGAATACCTGCACACCAACTCGTGAGTACTGGCTGAGATGGGGCGGGCCCGCGGCACCTGGCCAGCTGCGGGCACCGGCTCAGTGCGATGGCCCTGGCCCAAGCCACGCAGGCCGGTGGGGCTGACCAGCCCCCGGCCCGAGTGCCTCGTGGTCCCTCTGGGGACCGGCTGTTGTACCGTGGGCAGGTCCGCGGGTCTCAGAGAGCCGGTGTGTGGGGACAAGAGTCGCCGGGAGGAAAGGGGAAGCCCATTGGGCAACCATACCCGCACGGCCGGACCTCTGCAGAGCAGTGTGTGTGTGCTGCCATGCCGGCCACCATCCCTCTGCAGCATCTGGCTTGTGACTGAGTGTTTTGCAGGTTTATTTTTAACAGGATTATGATACTCTTTTTCCAGTCAGATTTTTGCATGTCGCCAGTGAATCCCCCAGAATAACACCTCTTGAAGAAGAGGCAAAGCCACTTTTTAAAATGAGTTTCTTCTGAGCGTATGTCTAGGAAGCACCATCAGGAAGTTGTGCTTAGCAGGGTCAGGCACCCATCAACAACTGCCTGTTGCTCCTACACCACGTATATGTAATGCCACGTATAGAGGAGATGAAAGAGCTTGTTCAGCCCAAACTGGAAGAACTCTGTGGAACCACTTGGCATTGCTTCATTTTGATCAGCTGGTCACCGACATAAGATTGTCTGCTGATGTTCTGTGGAAGTGTTGACTTACTGTTATCCATCAATTGAAGAACAAATAAAGTGCAAGTTTATCTTTTTGTTTCCCTTTTCAACGCATGGAGGATCACAGCAGTCTGCAGCAGTCCAAAGATGGCATAGAAACATGGGCGACTTGGTTTCAAAGTATTTTTGTCTGGCTCTGTTGGTAATGAGATACATCTGCAAGAGCAGTTAAGACTAATCTCACATACACCAAGACCATTGCAATCCATTTATTTTCAGAATCAGGAAAGTAATGGGCTTTGAACAGGGGAATAAACCTAATAATGGCTTCATGTCACATTCAGGTCTGCTCTCTAGCTTGGCTAGTAGCAGTTGCATATGGAGTGAACAGTCTGGTGCCTGAAGATGGACAATACTGAGTCATGCTGTGGTGCTGTTTTTGATTTGTGAAATTCTCATGTCCAGCTCCAGAAGACGATTTTTATGGATTAGAAGACCATGCAGATGTTTGCAGTGCTCTGTCAGCAGACTGTGTTTGCCTGCAGAGCTCCAGAACTCTGTCCATCTTCATAAGAAGATAAAGCCTGTGCTGTAGAAAAGACTGAATTGTTGCTGCTGCTCTCAAGTATATTAAAGCTACTTCATATTGCAGTTGTGCTTATGCTGCTGTCTGCTTGTGGTGTGCTGCATGTCTACAGTTATACCTGCATTACCGAATTCTTGGGAAGAGCTGGAAGCTAATGCTTGGATAAGCCAGAGCCTCTTGTCCATCCTGAACAAAGAGCCTTTTGAGGTTTTAGGAATCAGTGCATAAGTCAAATGCTTCTCTAAGAATGGCAATGGGAGTAATGGAAGTCATTATAAAAACAAAGCACCAAACTAACACAAAGCAAAGAATGTATCCTGCTCCTCCAGTAAAAAGAATGAACAAAGAAGAGGAAGAGCAAATACCCAAATCAACCCAAGGCAAACATAGGGATTTGATAGAGGAGACTGGGCTTTTGGACTGTTCTCTCTTGCTGAGGAACACCATCCCATCTTAGATAAATTTTAGTTCAGCACTAAGGGTGTTCTCATAGTTGAGGTAGAAATTCTTTAAATTGCAGTGAAAGACCAGATACCTGGCTGTTAGGGTGCAGAAGAAAACCATGTTGTTTTTTTTTTCCTTTTTAAGACCTTTCAGAAAAGTTTCTGTATGTCTAACTTACAGTGCTCAGTCTGAAGTACTTTACAGGAGACAGTTGATCAGGTCCCTGAGCTTGAGGACTTTCAGCTGATCTTTCCAATAGCCACTTAATGCTTACATGTATGTTGGCACATTGAGTTGAGCCTCCAGCATCTACGTGATTTGATTCAGTTGCTGTATATCACTGTGCTTTTCCAAGTGCTTTGCTTGATGAATAGTTGAGAGGAGACAGAGTTTTCAGTAATAATGATTCTGTAATGTTTAGACACAGGGTTATGGCTTTAACTTAAGAGTGTAGATTCAGACTAGATTTAAGGCAGACTGTGAAGTGGTGATGCCCCATCCCTCAAAAGTATCCAAGGTCAGGTTGGATGGTGCTTGGAGCAACCCAGCCTAGTGGAAAGTGTTCCTACCCATGGCTGGAGGCTGGACTAGATGACCTTTAAAAGGTCTATTATAACCCTTATATTTCTGTGTTAAAGTTCTTTTAGATCCTAGAATGAAAACCAGTATGCATAAGCACATGACAATTACATGTGCATTGTTTTATGACTTTCCAGAGTCACCTACTTGCCTTCACATTGGTTTGCCTTAACAATTAAATGCTGTTACGTTAAGATACTTCCAAAGTTATTCATCAAGATGATGCCAAAAATATGAGACCAGACAATTTGTATTTGCATATTTTGAATATTTATAATAAAAAACTGGAGTTTGTTAAAAGTTGAGGACCTGAAATTGTCTTCTAGCAGTAGGTAGCCTTTAGCTTGTAACTTGAGTGTTGTGTAACTAGAATTATCCTGGTGAATTGAGTGAACTTTCTGGAGTGGAAGGTCACTCAAATAGACTTCAAGATGACTAAACGATGGACTTGAGGAAAACTAGTAATAGCAGACCAACAGACCAAGTATCTCCCTACCCCCCAAATTCCCTCCTCTTGTGTTTTTTGTCTGTTTTGGCCTGAAACAGATTGCATTACTTAGAGAATGGCTGTTGATCCTCACTCATGTGCCAAAATGAAACATTTTCCCAGATGTACCTTCCAGAACAAAAGTGAAGTCTCAAGTTTCTCATTAGTAATTAGGTACTTGTCTGCAGGGTCTGGAGTCTGACTAGGTTCAAGCGGGAGGTTCCTGTAGGAACTACTCACAAAACAAGCTTTTCTTCCCTTGGGACATTACTCCAAATGATTCTTTGTAGAGGTGTTTGAAGTTGGTCGTATTTTAGAGCTGTCTAACTTGACCTTTTGCTCCTATGTTTCAATAAATTGCCAGTGTTGGACTTGCCTGTTCTGTTCATTGTAAAGCCTCCAGTTCTGTATGGAGCTCAAGTGGAAGATGCACATTGTGGGATGGTCCAGGCAGATGGGCTGATCTTTTTTATGCAGATGGGCTGTTGTTGAGACTATGGATTTTGATGATACTTTCCTCCCTTCTCTACATTGTTTCACCCATTGTATGGTAGTAATAGTTGCATTTTGGATGCTTTGATGCAGGTTGTTGTTGCCTCTGATGATGCCTATAAACTCACTGTGTTTGCAAGTTACTTGCAAAGGGTGATGGACTTCATTTTCCCAACAACTTGTCTTGTTTTTTTATAGTTGTTTTGCAAGTAAAATAATCCCAAACTTTTTTTGGGGAGTTGTGAGAAATGGTCACTGGTTGATCATGATGGATGTGAAGTATTTCAGGCACTTTTGACTGTAAGGGAAGACCATGGGATTTGTTTGAGATTAGTTGATTGAATCAGGCCAAAGCACTTCATGGGACATTAGTTAGATATTGACAAGTGTGTTCAAATTCATAAATTGAGTAGAAGACTTTGAAGTCTACTTAGAAGTTGTATATTCATTTCTGTTAGTGATAAATAGCTGGAGTGAATTTAATTGGCTTGTAACACTGTTTCCCTTTGCTTGTGTCAGCACAAGAAGTAGTTTTGGGAGATGGTTGAGATCAGTACAGTGTTGGGCTATGTGGAGATGTTATGTTTTGCCTTTCTTATCATCTATAGCTGTGTCATCAGTTGTTTTGTTCTAGCATCTTTCTTTGTAAATCCTTATTTCTCTTACTTGCATCTTTTCTTTGAAGTATTCCTAAATTTGTGGAGTAAAAGGTGCTCAGGAAGCATAGTTACTAGTGCTGAAGCATCCATTTGCTTATGGATTACTTCCTAAATAAACTTCTGTGATGTTGACCTGTGGAGCTGAATAGACACTTGTAAACTCAAGAGAACACTTGAAATCTTTAGTCTTATGTACCTGCTCAGTCATCTCCCCAGTGGGATGGGGAATCAAACAAGGCTAAAACCCATGGGCTGAGATAAGAACAGTTCAAAAATTGGAGTGAAGAAAGATACGATAATAATACGAAAAAGAGAAAGAGGAATAAGCCCCAAAAGTCAAGTGATGCTCAGTACAATTGCTCAGCACCCACTGACCCCTGCCCAACCTGTCCCCTTACTGGCCATCTCCCCTGTAGGAGCTGTAACTGAGCAGAACATTCTGTGGTACAGAATATTTCTCTGGCTGGTTTGGGTCAGCTGCCCTAGCCATCCCCTCCCAGCTTCTTGTATAGCTGACTAGCGTAGGACACCCAAAAGTCCTTGACTTAGGGTATGCGTGGCTCACCACCAGACATCAGTGTGTTATCAACCTTATTCTCACACTAAATCCAAAACATAACTGTAACACCTACTGAGAAGAAAATTAACTTTATCCCTGCTGAAACCAGGACAGCAGGAAATCCTGTTCAAAGGAAGGAACACTGAGATTGTGTTTCTATGGAAGCTTTCTGATTTGTAGATAGTTTTCCAAACACAGTTCTCATTGATCTTATCTTTGTGGGACAGTGAAGATATGGAAATCTTTGTTGTGGTTTTAGTGATAACTTTGAAGGTTTGATGTGTTTTCCTCTTGACTGGAGCTATGTTGATGGTTCAGTGTGGTCATGCTGAAGATGGGTATTGAAAGCTTCTTTTGTGCTTGTTAAGAATGTGGACAGCTATATATTTTATGTGTGGGAAGTACCTATGTGTCTGTTCTTGTAAAGCTGAAAATATGAACAAATGTCTTCTCTTTGGTCACCTGTTGGTCTTTTTGTGTAGTGGTGAGAACAGGTTATACGTGAAGGTTTTGTGCAAACTGAAACATGTTGATAAAACTATTTCTGAGGTCTTGGTCTCTTCATTGAACATCCTAGAGGAGCAAATCCCATCAACTGTTTCTCCGCATCTTTGTTGTTAACATTATGGTGGATGTGGCTCATCTATGCTTGAAATAATTGTTAGATTTTGAAGTTAGGTTGTCAGCTTGGGCACAGTTCTTTCAATGTTGAGGAATATAACTAATGGCTTCCAAATGGGAGCTGCTTATAAGAGGTGGCAGTTAAGAGGCTGGAAACTAAACATGTCTCTCGAGTTTGTGCTGAAGTAATAGCTGGGTTCATGATTTTAGCATTAAATTATGAAGGTGGCATGGTACAATGGAGTCTTTCTCAGGATTAGAAGCAGTTGCATCTGCTGGATGTTAGTCAGGATCTGGAAGCTTTTTTCTGTCACAAATAACTTCTGCCATGGGACTGTGTGCAGGGGGGAGACACACCTTGTTTATAATGTTGTTCATGGCTTGTTGCCCAGAGTGGCTGTGGCTACTGCATCCCCAGAAGTGTTCAAGGCTGGGTTGGACAGGGCTTGGAGCAAGGTGTCCCTACCCATGGCAGGAGGATTGGAATTAAATGAGCGTTAAGGTCCCTTCCAACTCAAATTGTTCTGTGATTCTATGATTTTATGTAATCCTCATCTGGCCATATTTACTTATAGGCAGTATTTAGTTGCTGTGATCTGTCAGTGTGGTGAATAAGGATTTCCATGAACTGTTGACTGGGTCATAGACTGGTTCATTGGATCATCATGTTCTGTATCGTGTCTGTGTAGCTGTGATATGTTTTAGACCATAGTGAGCTGCAGTTTGGAGCAGACTGGCTGCTGGATGGCTGCCTCTAGCAGACAGAAATCACTCATTCCTAGTCTGCTGTCAGCCAGACCATAGTGTTGTACCCATTTGACTGGATTTATTTAAAATGTAGTTGAGATTCTCATTTATTTAAAGGTCTCTTTTTTTTCAAGTGTTGATGTAATTCTGCTGACTTCTGTGTTTCACTGCAGAACTACCCATGAGTTCCTGTTTGGTGCCCTTGCTGAACTTGTAGATAATGCCAGGTATGTACCTGAGGCTACCTAATTCCTGAGGTAACTTTGGTTAAGATTTAATTCACCTATGTATTAGTTGATCTTAAGCAATTTTCACTTCTAGTAGATTTTACAAGAAAATAGAAGACTGCTGCAATTTAGTTTGAATATTTCACTTGCTCCTCTTACACTGGCACATCAAACTCCTAAAAAAAAAAATTACTCCTGGAAAGACAGGTTTGAATGAATCCTGAAACAACTCAAATTGGAAAGTAAATTGATAGCAGACACAAGATAGATGTAAAGAAAAAAACAGTGTGCCTTTCTGTGTAAAGAAATGGCTAAAATATTACAGGAGCTGTGACTCTTCTGATATCTAAATAGTCATAGTATCAAACATGACAATAAACATGAAAATCAAATCAGAAGTGGGGTGCTGAAAAGTAGAGCAAGAACAGCTAAAGGAATTTTGACACTTGAGGAGATACGGTCTTTGGAAATTGCAGGTGTTGGGTCACCTCTCTTGGGTGTGTGGGGAATCCCTGCTGTAGCAGCCTCCTAAGCTTTGCATGCTTTTCTCTTGAGCTGCAGGAAGTACTTTCATGAAACACGATGGAAATATTTTAGGATTGTTTTCTCTCAAATGTGATTTGTCACAGTGTGCGTTTTGTGATGTAAGGTGCTGAAACGGGCATTTTTGAGCTGGAAAGCTTCTGTTTAGAGAATCAGCTCTGTGTTTGTGTGTGTGTTCAAGCCAGCCTTAGTGAGCTGATGCTATGTTCAGTGTTGCTACAAGTAATAAAAAGTAGGGTCTTTGAGGGTGGTTTTCCCTTTGCCTCTTGGTTCCCCTCCGGCTTACAGAGAGGTTGTCTTCTAGGAAGACTGTAGCTTGGCTGGGCAGGAGGTACTAAAGTGAAACAAAGTCGCTGTGGCATTTGCCAAGTGGGGTTTTGTTACAGCGCTACAGCTCCAGGCATCTAGTCAGCAAACCAAGGTTGGTTTGAGAAGAGGGAAGTAGTGCTGTACATGCTGTACTTTCAGATACAAAGGAGGATGCCATGTGTGAAGGGCCTCACTTCAGTGATCTTGTAATGACAGTTTCCTGTTACAATCTTTAAATGTATTGGGATGGAGCTTTATGTGGAGTTACTAAACCTTTTGTAGGCAGCTTGACAGAAAAACTATAGGCATTGTTTCCTTTGTACAGGAGGGAGCTCATTTGATTCCCAATCCCAGAATTCTTAGAATGCCAGTGCTACTTACTGTCACCAGAACTGTTTGTGTGCCAGCAATGTCTTATGCTTGAGTTTAGGTTCAAATAGACATAAAGTAGGAAAACGTTTTCTGTCAGTGATGACTCTGAGGCCTCTGTGGACTTTGATCTGTGCAGCCAAGTTATTTTGGAAATGCTTTTGTATGCCTGGATTTTTAGCTTCATTTCCGTTTAACATTTGAATAATAGTTGTGGTTTTATTTTTTTGTAGAGATGCAGATGCCACGAGAATAGACATTTATACTGGTAAGTCACTCCTGCTGCTTCCTTGCATGTCAGCAATTAAGTCAGTAGATACCATGGATTTAGGCTGCAAATGTCTGTTGTCCTTGATAGAATAAGAGCAAGGGTGCTTATGCAACCTGGGGTTGGTACTGATCTGCTCCAGACAAGAAAGACAAGAAAGACATTGAGAGGCAGGAGCATGTCCAGAGAAGGGTAAGGGAGCTGAAGAAGGGGCTGAAGCACAAGTCTGGTGAGAAGTGGCTAAGGAAGCTGGGGGGAGTCAGCCTGGAAAAAAGGAGGCTCAGGGGGCTCTTATTACTCTTACAGCTCCCTGACAGGAGGGGGCAGCCAGGTGGGGGTTGGGTTCTTCTTCCAGGTAACAAGTGACAGGAACAAGAGGAAACAGCCTCAAGTTGTGCCAGGAGAAGTTTAGATTGGATATTAGGGAAAATTTCTTCACTGAAAGTGTAGTCATACACTGGAACAGGCTGCCCAGGGCAGTGGGGGAATCACTGTCTACCCATATTTCAAAAATGTCTAGATCTAGTGTTTTGGGACATGGTTTAGTGAACTCAGCTGGGTTACATTTGTGGTTGGACATGATGATCTTAAGGGTCTTTTCCAACTGGAATAATTCTATTGTTCTACCATTTCTTCTGTGCTATAGTGCCTGTTGTCTTTCAAAAAGGGGTACCTTTTACAAATATCTTTGGGAAGCAATTAAGTCAGCCTTCACCTGAGGTCAGGTGAAATCACAGTGAAGTCACTGTTTTTAATGGATGCTAAAAAACTACACTGACACAACACAGTTTTGTAGTACAGAACTGATTAGTTATTCTGTAACAAAAATCTGGTGTTCTTTCTTACAGCTTAGTCATATTGCAGGTGTAAAACTCCCATTTGTTGTGTTACTTTGGTTGTTAACACAGATCCCATTTTGTGGAACTTTTAACTTCTGCTTATGGGAGCAATGAGTAAGTCTTCCCTTGCAGAGCGACGAGAGGACCTGCGAGGTGGATTCATGCTGTGTTTTTTGGATGATGGAACAGGAATGGATTCAAGTAAGTGACAGAAAGTTATACTTGCATTTGCAAGCTGAGGTTTCATGTTATGGTTTCAGTTGAATTTACAGCTTAATTCCATTGAAGAGGGCATGTTCCATGCCTGTATACATGTTCCTGCCTCTCCAGTAGCTCTTTCACGCCATATTACATAGCAAACCATTTACCTTTTCCATTGCAGAAAGCTAATCTGGTGAAAAGAAAATTGTTTTGCTGCATTAGGGTTGGGTCAGCTTGACCTGAAGTTTCCCAGTACAATGAAGTTGGCCTTGGGGCTGAAGTGAGAATAGTGGAGCAAGAAGGGGAACAAGCATTTTGATGGCATAAGCCCTTTCCCCATCTGGCTGCCAGGTGATCAGTGTATCTCAGCTCTGACCAGAAGGTGTGCAGAAATTAAAGGCTCTGCTTTGGAAACAGTTTGCCATTGTTTCATCATGGACATTGTGTCTGAGATCAATACTAGGTAACATAAAATTTTAGTAATATGAGAAGAATGTAACAGATGTATTTCTGCCTTGTAAATATTGGTGTAAATCAGTGTTGTATCTAGCCAGGAGAAAGTTAAAAGCTTTTCTGCTTTTATTTAGCATCAATGAGCAGCGCTGTCAACCTGTCTTTGAGTCTTGAGGACTGGTAAATCATCCTTTGAGGAGCTCTGTACATGGCAGTGAAATTGGGAGGTGAATTTGAAGAAGACAAAATAAGCAACAACTAATGTTTTTTGCACTGATTCTTCAGTACTTTAAGTTCCTCTTATGAAATTTTCATAGTTTAATCCCACCTGGCAACTCAGCCCCTCACTGTTGCTTACTCCTCCTCCACTGGGATGGTGGAGAGAATCAGAAGGGTAAAAAGTGAGAAAATTTCATGGGTTGAGATAAAGACAGTTCAATAGGGAAAGCAAAAGCCATGCACACAAGCACAGTAAACCAAGGAATTCATTCCCTGCTTCCTATGGACGGGCAAGTGTTCAGCCATCCTCAGGAGAGCAAGCCTCCATCATGTGAAACAGTGGCTTAGGAACGTAAATGATGAAAGGCCTCACATGCCCCTTCTCTTCCTCCTACTTCCCCAGCTTTATCTAGAAAGCACCTACACCAAGTTGCATGAGGCTTGGAGCCACCTGGTCTAAGGGAAGGCATCCTTGCCCATGGCAAGGGGTGGAACAAGATGGTCTTTAAGGCCCCTTCTAATCCAAACAATTCTGGGATTTTATGGTATTGTCTGGAATATCCCGTGGGTCATTTGGGTTAGCCATCCCAGACGTGTCCCCGCACAACTCCTTGTGCAACCCAGTCTGCTTGTTGGTGGTACAGTTTGAGGAGCAGAAAAGGCCTTGATGCTGTGTAAGCTATGCTCAACACTAACGAAGAAACCTCTGTATTAGCAACACTCTTCTCTAAAACACGGTTCCATGCAAATTACCATGGAGAGATTGAACTCTGTCCTAGCCCAAACCAGTACAAACATGAAGCATTTAATTCAATTTAATTTGTGCTTTGATACACAGATTTGTGACTTCCATAAAGGAAATTGGTTTGAACTCTAGGTATCTTCTGTATATTCTTTGGAATACAATTAAGAATGCTGAACAGGTCTCCTGAGAGTACTTTTCTGCCACCAGTGTAACTGAAGGAAACAATAAAGCTCCATCCATAAAAAAAAGCTCTGAGATTGAAGTGTGGCCTTCTTGTAATCTGTAGGATCAGGGAGAAAAAATACAACCTTTTCTGCCTGTGTTGAAAACTGAGTGTTTCTCTGGAAGATGCCAGATGTCTGTTCTAATGCCACAGACTTTCATGGCAGCTTTTATACTGTTGTTGCTTCTGAATTGCTGGTTTTGTGGCAAAATGGGATTTAAATATTGGCTATAGTCTTGGTTTAAGATAATTTAAGGGGGATGCTCTGAACTGAGCTATTTTAGCTTTAACCATTCCCTTTCCACAAGAAATTAATATGTGTAAATATAAGTGAAAAAAGTAAGTTTACTAACAAGCAAAACAGCAACAGGTGCAAAATAACAGTAAATAATCACTAGATACAAAATTGCTAAATCTCATGGACTCCCTGGGAACAAAGAGAAATTCAGAATGGTAAAGTGACCCCTCTCCCCAAGATGATGCTTGCCATGGGCAACTGCATGTGAAGAGACAAAGGGAAAATGATGGCAGCCCTGCATTTTATCTCTCTGGTGGCAGCAGCTCCATCAGTATATGCAACTGACCCCCTTTGGAGGTCAGAGAGAAACCGAGGAAGAAAAAAACCCAAAGCAGAGCCTCTGCTGTGGGCAAAAGCTATGAGAGATGAGAGAAAGGTCTGCCAGAGTGCCTTAACTTTTAAAGAGTTTGACACTTTCCTGCCCCCACCCCCAGCCCTGTGATTCTGATTCTGGCCATACCACCAGGTATGGTCTTAGAGACAATCAATTTTAGGCACAGATGGGTATGGAATACAATATTTGGATTACCCAGGACAGCTATTAAGTGGCTTCTTTTGTCTAATCTTTCAGCTAAATGTTGAATTTTATCCTGATAGTCTGAAATGCTCAGTAAAAAATGGCAGATACTGTGTGTTGCAGAGGTATTTCACAGCACTATGCATTGTATATGGCAAATACCATGTAACTCATGTTGACTGTCTTGATGCTTGACAAAGGGCAGCCAGGTGGAAGTTCTGTGTGCTGCACCATTCTGTCAGCATGGACAGAAGCACCTAAGGAGTCTTTCATTCAAACTCCCTGCATGGGCCTCTGGTTCCATCCCTGGCTGTAGGGATCTGAGCTTTAATTTCTTGTAATGCAGGGTCTACCAGTTTTAAAGATATACTGAAGATCTCCTATCTGACTTTAAGTGATGTCAGCAGAAAACCTTTTATTGGCCTTTTCTCCCTTTATATAGACCTTGCTTCAACAAGAAATCATAGATCTTGGGCATGTTTTATTTTTGTGCATGGTAACTTCAATTAAAAATTGTTTTTATTGTACATAAAGCTGACATGTTAAAAAGAATAGCTCCATGATTTGCTGTAGTGCTGTTGGAGCCCATGCTAGCATGGGATCTTGCCAAGTCAACTGAAAGGATGGCTTGGAGGCAGGATGAGGCATCATCTAGGGATGATGAGTGAATAAATCCAGTTGCATCTGAGCACTTATAAATGGAGGGAATAGCTTGAAGGGCTCAAGTTAACTGTTCCAGTGACACAATCTCTATGTTACTCTGTCTCGTTGCTGTTCTCTCGGGCCTTGTTCTGTCTTGGGCAATTCTAGATTTGTCTGGCAGGCTCTGAAAACAGAAAGTTCTAGTAAGACAGTTGGTCAGATTTGAGTGCTCTGATGACTTCTGATTAGCAAGCCAAATGACAACTCCTCATTTCTGAAAATTGGTGTTTGTCAACTGATTCCTGCTGCAGTTGCATTCTATATTGGCTGTGCTGTATTGGCTGTCTTAATGGTCAGTCTGGGTTGTGTGGTCTCAGGATCAGAATACATTTGTACTCAAGCTGTAGCCATCTGTACTGTAAACAGCTGTACTGTACAGCTGACACTGTAGTCATGGCTGGGGACAGTGTGGCTGGACAGTGCCCAGGCAGAAAGGGACCTGGGGGTACTGGTAACAGCAGCTGAACATGAGCCAGCAGAGAGCCCTGGTGGCCAAGAAGGCCAACGGCCCCTGGCCTGGATCAGGAATAGTGTGGCCAGCAGGAGCAGGGAGGTCATTCTCCCCCTGTACTCAGTACTGGTGAGACCGCACCTGGAGTTCTGTGTCCAGTTCTGGGCCCCTCAGTTCAGGAAGGATGTTGTGATACTTGAGCATGTCCAGAGGAGGTAACAAGGCTGGTGAGGGGCTTGGAACACAAACCCTGTGAGGAACAAGTGAGAGAGCTGGGGTTGTTTAACCTGGAGAAAAGGAGACACAGAGGTGACCCTATATCACTCCCTATGTACAACTCCCTGAAAGGTGGTTGTAGTTGGGTGGGGGTCGGTCTCTTTTTCCGAGCAACAACTGACAGAATGAGAGGACGCAGCCTTAAGCTGGGCAAGGGAAATCTAGGTTGGATATTAGGAAAAAGATTTTTACTGAAGGGGTGATAAAGTATTGGAATGGTTTGCCCAGGGAGGTGGTGGAGTCATCATCTCTGGATGTGTTTAAAAGAAGATTGTGTGTGGCACTTGGTGCCATGGTTTAGTTGAGGTATTAGGGCATGGGTTGGACTTGATGATCTTGAAGGTCTCTTTCAACCTAGTCATTCGGTGAATTCTGTAAGTTGCCAAAAGGTCTGAGGATTCAGTGATGTCACAGGACAGCTCTTTTCAAAAGAACCATCATGTCCTGCAGAGAGGTATCAGAATTATAGAATCTTCTGAGTTGGAAGCGACCCACCAGGGTCATGGAGTCTGGCTCCTTGCCCTGCACAGGACACCCCAAAATCCCACCTTGTGCCTGGGAGATGCTCCTGGAGCTCTGTCAGGCTTGAGACCATGACCACTGCCCTGGGGAGCCTTTTCCAGTGCCCAACCACCACTTGGTGAAGAACTTTTTTCCTAATTTCCAGTATTATATTATATATTAATATAATAATATAATAATATATATTAATATAATAATAATATAACAATATATTAATATTATATATATTACCATCCAATAAATACCCTCTGCCCCCAACACAGAGAATATAATAGTACTGGCCCGAAAGTTTGGCTTTTATGTAAGGAGCTAGACAGGAGTCCATAGAAAACCAAACAATAGATCTCCTGCAGCACATCAGATTTCTCATACTATCGGTGAAATCACTACTCTGGCTTGAACTTTTACTTAATGCCTGGCTCTGAAAATGCTGCATGAATTTAAAGAATCAAAATACAGGTTGAATGATTCAGTGGATCAACTTCTAGGTTGAGAAAGTATAACAACTTGTTTAGGAAGTGATTGTAGTTTTATTCTTAAGCAATTGAAGAAAATAAGTCTCTACCTGGTATTTTCATCATAGAAGTGCTCAGGTTGGAAAGTACCTCAAAGTTCATTTGTACTAGCCTTTCATGGGAAATGGAAAAGATGATTTTGCACTTTGTCTCTCCAGTGATGGGGACTCTACCACATACCTGGGGAGGTTGTTCCAGTGATTGATTAAATAACTGATTGATCTCTAAAAAATGTCTTACTTTTTTTAAGAAGAAACCTCTCCCAGTGCAACTTGTATCTATTGCCTCTTTTTCATGTGGATCCTAGGGAAGGGAGAGACTCCATCCTCTTTGTAGCTACCCTTCAAGTACTGTAATACTATGAGATTTCCCCTGAGCCCTCTCTTCTCAAGGAAGGAGACCTAGTTCTTCTCATGGGACAGATTCTGCAGGCCTCTGATCATCTCCTTTGCATCCTGTTCAGTCTGTCTGCATCTCTCCTGAATTGAGGAGACAGAACTGGACACAGTACTGCAGGTGGGGCCTGACAAACATGGAGTTGAGTGGGATAATCACATTTCCATCTCTTTGGCAATGTCTCTGTGGATACAGCCCAGGATACTGTTTGTCTCAGTTGCTGCTGTGCAATACTGCTGGATCATACTTGGCTTGTTGTCTACCAGGATGCTTCCAGCAAGGCTGCTCCTCCCAACCTGCAATTTCCAGACTGTGCTGGGCTCTCAGGTTATTTAGTCCTAGGTGCAGGACTTTACACTTCCCTTGAACTTCAGACACAATCTTGCTTGCCCACTATTCCAGCCTGTCCAGGTGTCTAAGAAAGCATTCCTTATGTGCCTAATTTACCCCCATCAACAAAGCTGGTGAGGGTGCAAAAGCACCCCAGGATCCAGATTCTGTATGGAGATGTTGAGCAATGTGGGGCACAGCATCAGTCTCTGGGGTCTCTGCTTGTGACAGGCTGCCAGCCGGAGTGAAAACCACTGATGATCACTTCTGAGCATGACCCATAAGCCAGTTCCCTACTTGTTTTGTATACCACTTGCCTGATTTGTGTCTCCCCAGTTTGTCCAGGAACAGGCTGTGGTAAACTGTGTCCAACACTTTGTTGAAGTCCAGCAAATGATACCCACTGCTCTCTCCATAAGGACAGAAGGTGCTGCCTTGTAGAAGGTGACCAAATCTGTCAGGTGTGACTTGCCTTTGTAAATCTCTGCAGACTTAGCCCAGTCTGGCTTCTAATAGTTTTTAAGAGGGCTTGTTCCATGTCTTTTTGAGAGATTGAAGCAAATATATCAGGTCCTGCTTTTTCAATTGTATTTTTGAAGTATGGAAGCTCAAAACAACTTGTTTTAATGGAAGCAGTTAATTAAGATCTTGTGTTTTAAAAATACTGTTTATCCAAGGCTCATGACGGTGAGGAACACTGTTTAACTGGAACTCCAACTCCTACTTTAGAGTGTGTACACACTTCTGTGTGTGGACAGTGACTCTTGGGGGCCGCTTTCAGGGGAGCAGTCTACACAGTTCTCAGGAGAAAATGTCCCCTTAACCTTGTTTAAATCTTGTTAAACTTCGTTAAATCTTTAACCCTAACATTGATGTTTACTCTAAAGTTAACAGATTTTTAAAATGAATTACAGGAACATATATCAAAGTGATTTGTCAGTCACTGTTTCTAGTCAGTGCCCCATATGGGGCTCATGTCCTGCGTTTGTTACAGTGTCAAAGGACCTCACAGCTTCTCCTTTGTTCCTCTATCCTTGGCAAAGTTCAACTTGGCTTTAGGATAATTTTCCCCAGGTAGTGAATTAAATCCTTTAGCTCTGGGATGTCTTTTGAGAATGCTGTTGAGTCTGCTGCCAATACTCCACCTAATGTGAATACAGCAGATGAATTTGTGAAGAAGGCAGGAAGTATAATTTTCTCTACTAAGACTGGGACTTTCTTTAGTGCATTCTCAGCTGAAGACCTTGGAGATACAAGAGGACTCTGTTCAACAAGCGAAGTGGGGTCTGACTTCAGGAGCACTTAGGAACTGAACAACTTCATCCACCATTTCCTTCCTCCCAGGCATCCAGTGTTTCTTATGAAGAATCTTTTTATATGTGCCCTTGATTTCTTGGGCTTTGAAGATCAACCTGCTATCTTGGCCATCTTTAATGAATTTCTTTATCTTGTTTTTTCTCTTCTTTGTTTTGCATAGATCTCCTTCCCCCATTTTTCTTGCCTTGGAGTTTGGCTTTTTTTTAATCCAGTGACTCTGAGGTATAACAAAACAAAAATAGTGTGACTAAAATAGCCTTAAGTGAAACACCCTCCAGAGCCTATAAAGAACTGAAAAAAAAAAATCATTTGTATCTTGCTTCTTGGGAGGATATAAGTATTAAATCTCTCCTAAAGACAGCCTGGAGAGAGGTGCTACCTCATAGTCCTTTCTGCCTGGCATCACCTTAATCCCTCTGCCCTGAAAGAGGAGTCATAATAGGGTGGTTTCAAACATCCAGCATTGAGTGATAAACCATCTGGTCATTTTCCTGAGAGGGGAAATGCTTTGGGTAACTACTCTTTACCCATTTTAGGCTTCCTAAAAGTTTCTTAAAAATAGTTACTGAAAAATGTTTGTAGAGCAAAAAGGTTCCAATAGTCCTCTTTTTGGAATATTCCTATCGCTTTCCTTACTAAGCTTTAAAAATAACACAGCAGTAGTAGTTGGAGTAATAGTAACAATATCATCATCACCGACATCTTTACCCAGATCTGAAATACAAGACATTCTGGTGTTTTCTTTCTTTGGCTAGAAAATACCACAGTAGGCTGAAGGGAAGGCCTTATCCAGTCCAAAGCTGCTTCTGGAATAGTGGTGGAGCTCCATTGAGAGTAGCTGCAATTGAGGCAGCAAGGTGTTTGGATAGTTGTTCTCATGTATTCATGTCTTTAACAGCTGAAAATGGCATTCTGACCCAGCTCAGTGATATCATGTTAAACCAATGGTGTTAGTAATGAATATTTTACTGTAAAACTGGCCAATGCTGATAGGCCTGTGTGAGTCTCCTGCATGCTGAAATCTAGCTTCTCCATGGGCTCAGCCTCACTGTAGCTGCCTGGTGGGGTGAGTGATGTCTTGTGCTTCCTTGTAGCTTGTGTATGCATTTGTTTTTAGCCCTCACAGCAAGGCACTTTGTGTTACTTATCTCTGGAATTAAACTTTATTTTTCCCAGTAAACACTCTGGTGAAATGATTATTATCTCTTGGGGGAAGGGAAAGAAATTATTCTCTCCTAGGGATGATTTTAAAAGGCTTTATCCCTTGAACAATATAAAGACTGGAACTAAAAATGACAGACCCTCTCAGCTGTAAAGCCATTGTGTCCTATCATTTTGTCCTGTGCTAATGAGATCCTCTGCTAATTGCTGTAGGACCTAGTTATGTTGCCTTTCTCCCCAGCTGTCCTGCTGCCAGGGCTCCAGCAATCTGCTGCCAAAGTTAGCTTGTGTCCTACTAGTGCTTTAATTAACCAGAGTGCTCAGTTCTGCACTGTGAAGAAATAGCAGTGTTTATTCTGGATTCCTGACCTTTATAGTAGTCCTGATTTACGCTCTAGTGCCAGTGCTCTCAAGTGTGTGGTGTCAATGGCACATGGGGTGCAACAGATCCACTGCATCCTGGGGTCTTAATTTATGTGAGCTGACAACTTTTTTTGGTAAGAAGAAATGTCTTCATGCAGTTCAGATGGGATAGTGAACTAGACTGAAACTTAAAACTTTTTGTCAGCATCATGGCACCTGTACAAAGCTTCTGGTAACATCAGTGCTCTCACGCAGCATGAATCTTACAGGTCTCTGTGGTACAGCTTCAGGATGGAACTTCAGCTTTGGCTTCTGGCCTCTTTTCTGGCCTATTTCCAGTGGTGAAGGAGTTACCTTCTTTATCTAAAAGAAGTATGCGTGTGTATGTGTCTGTACCCTGAAATAAGCCTTTTTTGTTCCTTGTCTCTTGCTGCAGATGAAGCTGCCAGTGTTATCCAGTTTGGTAAATCAGCCAAGCGATCACCTGAGTCCACTCAAATCGGACAGTATGGGAACGGCTTGAAATCGTAAGTACAACAAGAGCCAGCCTCCTGAGGTTGGGGAGGTCATAGTCCAAGTGATCGATGTACCTTTTGCTCAGTGGTATATAGCATTTTTTCCAGGAAAAAAAAAAAAGTAGATGAACTCTAAGATACACTGGTTTGGTAGACAGGAGCTCTGTCAACATCTGCTGTAGTTTTCTAGTGGCCAAGAAGGCTCTGTACAGCTGATGACAGTGTTTTGGCACTATATTTGCATAAGGCAGAGGGTATGGGTCAGAGCTTGGGGAAAATAATGGAAGAGCTGGAAAGAAAATTGTAATCTCCCTGTTACAGTCAGGTAAAATTTGAGCAAGATAGTGCTGCAACCTCTCAATAGGAAAGTTGTCTGATACAAGGCAGATGGACTTAAGCCTTTTCTTTTTGTTCTTAAACCAAACAAATGCAGGGGGAAGGGGAATGATAGAAGCAATGAGAGGAGGGGTAGGATTAAGTGCAGAGGAGCACATGTGGGAAGGGAATCCTGCTGGTTGGAGTGGATTTCCTAGGAAAGAGGAAGAAATTTGCTGTGTCTTTGGAAAAGTTACAGAGCTTTGTGACTTACTCTGGCTGTTGTGCTTTGCGCTCACCCATGCGGCTTGATTATATGCATCCTACTTGGAAATCAGTGGAACTCTATAACCAGGGGTGAAAATCCAGGATTAAGGGTTCTTGAGACACTGTCAGTTCAGCTGCAGTGCAGGGCAGATCCCAGATCCTGACTGTATGCTTCCAGAACAGATCTCTGTCCTTTCTTAACCTTGAGCAAGAGGTATACTGTTTTACATCTGAGAAATGCTGCCTGGAGCTGCTGCATGCAAAAGGTAGGTTGTGGTATGGCTGTGGTATGGACTTAAGCCAGTCTGAAGAGAAATGCTGACATAATACTAATACTTTTTTCCATGCAATGTTAATTGTTATCTGTTAAGGTGTTTTGGTTGAGTTTGCTAACAGGATAACTTTGTAGAGAAGATAGAGAAGATGCAAAGACTATTTGGGATAGGAGAATGGGGAGGAAGAGGGAACTGTGCCTTTTTGTGACAACAAGCTGCTAAGCTGTCTTAGCTGAAGTGTCAGTAAGGCTTTAGTGAGGTTAGGAAATGAATTTTCTGTGTCCAGACTGCTGTGCTTGAATCTCGGTACAGTGAAATGGGGATTGTGCTTGTTTTCTCACTGACATTTCTGCTCAGAGATGTAAAGGTTATTGTCACATCTCAAATCAGTTGTCTTTTTAATTTTTTTTATTTTTATTTAAACTTTCTACTTAGTATGAGTCTGCAATGCTGTGCACCTTTTAATTGTGACCGGTGTTAAATGTTTTGAAACGTTGTGAAAGTGCCCGGATTGATATGCCTTCTGAAAGGAGTGAGATGTTTAGAGAGAAATGGTAGTTGCTGTTTCAGCCCTTCTGCCTAACCTGGTTTTGGCATCTCATAACTGAACATAATGGGAAGAAAGCTCAGTAATGTGGGCTGCATTCTGAACAGTGTGGTACATCAGGTGTAACACACAGTCTGACCTCTGTCTACAGGGGTTCCATGCGGATTGGGAAGGATTTTATCCTGTTCACAAAGAAGGATAACACCATGACTTGCCTCCTCTTGTCACGGACGTTCCATGAGGAAGAAGGCATCAATGAGGTTTGCATGTGCTTCTTGTTATGAACTAATACAGTGAATACTGCCTCATCTGAGTTTGCCCATCTTTCACAGAAGAGTCTGTGTCAGTGCTGGTTGTGACTCTGGTGGGATCAGTGTATGGTTTTCTTTTGGTATTATGCTTGTGGGGCTTCTGCAAAGTCAACAAATTTTATTTCCTTTTGGTTTTAATTCTAAAATTTACTTCTAATTGAGAAGTCTCTCTAGAGTAGAGCAATTTTGAAGGGCTTATTTCAGTCACTTAAAGGTATGCTTGTGCTAAGTTCAGGACATGTCCAGACATCTTGCATTTTCCCTTTCCCACAAAAATTGAGATGCATTTAATTTTACTTCTCTGATTGGATTTTATGTGGAGAATTAAAGGTGTTTGAAGTTGCTACTCACAGGTCATTAACTGCAGGTGTGTCTCTTCTTACAGATGTTTTTGATTTTTTTAATAAAATGTTAGTGTAGTTCTACCTATAAAAAACTTGTGTCTTTTAATAGATAATTCAGGAATTGTTGTTCCAGGCAAGGTTGATAATGAAAAGTTTTTAATTTTCTCTGGGGTGGTATCTCAGCATCTTCCATTATGGGGGAGTGATTGAAGGATCCTGTGCAGAGAAGCTGGGGAGGGGCAGTGCATGCTGGTAGCCAGCCCATGACTGAAGCAGGTGGGAACAGTAAAGTAATTCTAATTCCTGCAGCAGCTCTGGCTACTTTTTTGGTTTGACAACAATTCTGGAATGGGATTTGTGTCCTTGATGTGCAGCTGCAGTTCATAATTTTGTCTGTATATTTGCTCTAAATGGCAGAAATCACCTTGCTTTAAAAAATCAAAGACTGAGATCAGGATAAATATGGGTAAAGGATATCTGAGCTCTTCTCAAGAAATTAAGCCAGAGTGTTTTTTTTAGTATTATGAAAGTTGCTACATGGGAAGGGGAAAAAAGCCATTGAGTGTGTGAATAGCCAGTACTGTACATGTGACTTGGGAGTAGTTGATTCTGGGACTAGTATTGCAAGAAGGCAACCCAGAGGCTAGCAAAGAGGGTCTATGAGCATTTGATAGACATGCAAACTACTGAAAAGCTGGAAAGGACTCTCATGGTGATTTAGGGGGCTGTCAGGAGGGGTGAGTCACTGGAACATGACCTGCAAGAGGGGCTGACTGGAGTGGGAGAGCCTGAGTCACTCTCAGTACAATGGGATTTGCAGGTTATCGTTCCCCTACCTACCTGGAACACACGGAGCTGTGAACCCGTGACGGACAACATGGAGAAATTTGCTATTGAGACGGAGCTCATTTACAAGTATTCCCCTTTCAAATCAGAACGGGAAGTGATGGACCAATTCAATAAGATACGTGGTGAGAAAGGTACATGTGGATGGTACAGGTCACGAGTGAGGTATTTGGGGTTTGGCTGGGGTTCACCTGGTCGACTTGTTACTTGCTCAGGCACCCTGGTGATCATCTTTAACCTCAAACTAATGGATAATGGAGAGCCAGAGCTGGATGTGACTTCTGACCCTCAAGATATTCAGATGGCAGAAACACCCCCAGAGGGAACGTAAGTGTGACTGGCATAACAGGCCCTGATCAGATTTGGTGTAGGGTTTGGCTGTATACCATGTGCATGGGGTTTTTTTAAGCTTCTCTTTTTGTGGTGAATTAGAGAATTTAGAAGATCTGTAGTTTGTTCTTTAGCAAGTTGGGGTTCATTTGTGTGTCAGCCCATGGGTGTTGTGGCTGTGTGTGAGGTGAATGCCTGCACTGGCTGATCTCAGCTTAGCCAAAGCAGCAGACTCAGTGTCCTTTAGGCACCATAAAAAAAGGAGCCCTAAGCTAAATGTTTCATTTTCTACACCTATCAAAGATGTTTTTATCAGAATGAGACCTGGTTGTGAATCAGTGCTTTTCCCAATCTGCTCTTCAGTTCTGTGATTTTGTGGCGAAACACAAGGTGTTGCGCAGGTCAGCCTCTGTGTGGGGATGATATGGGAGGCAGGTGGGGTGCATCACCCCATCTTTCAGGGAGCAGGGAGCACTTCTCCCTGCGGAGGGGCAAGAAGGATGTGCTCAGAGGGCAGGTGGAAGAGTACAGGCCCTGTTTAAAGAGAGCTGAGTGTTTGCTGAGTTGATCACCTGTACCCTGAAAACAGAAAACTGAGCTGAGCCAAATGCTTGATTAAATCCTGGAGCTCCATGGGCACACCTAGCAAGCTTTACCTTTTTGATGAGATTACATGCTTCTTCCCTGAAGTGCTTGAATTTTCCATAGGAAGTGTCAGGCCCTGTAAAGCAGCTTTGTTTATGTATTAGAGTGATGATACTGAGCAAACTCCTTTGGGCCCTCCAAGGGATCACGGCATCTTTAATGCCTGTTTGTAAGGCAGGCATGATTGACACTGGTCACTGCCTCTTTCTTCTGATGTTGCAGTACCATGTGTGTCAGTGAGTAGTGCAGGTTCTGTGGCAGGGTACTGCTGACTCACTGAAGGGTAGAAAAGCTCTGGTAGGTGGGCATACTTCTAGTGTTAAATAGTCCAGTTTATAGCTTTGGCCATTATTATCTAGATGTATTCAAACTCCCTCTTCAGGCTGCATGTATATATCAGTGTCTTGTAGCAGTAGTTAGGATGTACAGCTCAACAGAAAGTCTGGAGAAGACACAGGTAGAAATAACTTCATAGAAAAGCTTTGCTTAATGTAGCTTCATGGTAATTAAAATAGAAAGACCTTTTCTTTCACCTGTCTGTTTTGCTGAGCGTATCTCTTGGGTGTGTTCTGAAGTTGATGGCTGTCTTGCAGCAAGCCGGAGCGCCGCTCCTTTCGTGCCTATGCTGCTGTGCTTTATATCGATCCCAGGATGAGGATCTTCATCAATGGACACAAAGTACAAACCAAACGACTCTCATGCTGTCTCTACAAGCCAAGGTAAGTGTTGTATCCAAAATCTGTGGATGTGTGGGACCATTTGGAGTTAGAGAAAAGGTGTAGTGTTTTGCCCTCCAGGTGTATCCTGCATAATTCCATTCCTAACCCTAACCCTAAAGCCTCAGAATCAGGCCATAAGAGAATGGCATGTGCTATTGACATCATGGGAAGATAGATACATAGTGTAAAATCTAATGCCTTTGAAAATTGCATGAGTCATTGGTGCAATTTGGCTCCCTTTCAGAGAAAACAAAGAAATTAGGATCCTGGTTGCATGAAATGCCATATTCACACAAAACTCTTGGGTAACTGTGTTGTTTTTTTGAGCAGAAGAAGGAAATACGTATGGTAGGTGTTTGGATTATTTCCAAAAAGAAACTAGACTGAGCGCTTTGAAACAGTTGCTTTTATATGTAGCTAATCTAGGTTTTAATAGAGATTGAGAAAAAGCTTTCCCTATATTCGTTTTAAATTTCCTTAATTAAAAAGTGTGACAGTGAGTTCGGGTGTGCTGTCACTTGGCTGAACAGAGACTGGAAAAGGTTACTGGGATGGGCGGGGAAAGGAAAACCTGTATTTAAGTCTGCTTGAGGTAGGCTCTCTATAGGAGCACAGTCTGCACTCTAGATACCCTGGCATAGTTTATTTGAATAAAATAGTAGTAATTTTATAGAGTATTTGTGGATTTTTTAGCAGAGCATTTTGGGCTCACTCTTAGCCTACCAGGTACTGTTAGCAGCCACAGGCCAGCGTCATGCCATTGACAGTGCCTGAAGAGTCTGGCTGGTTTTTAACTTAGCCTTTCCTCAACTCCTTATATGAAACTCCTTATGTGAAATGGTATCAGAAACCTGACCAAAACAAAAGAACGTTACACCCACTGCTCTTGATGCTGGCCAGGCCAGTTGTTTCCTTGCAGAAGGCAGGGAACTTGCCACTGCAAATCCTGATTTACTGGGTAGAGAATCTCTGGATTTCTGGATTTTTGACTGTATTTTACCTACATGTGAGGGCCTTGTGCTGCTTTCACTTGTGCTGCAGTCCATCAAAAAGTACTAGAGAGAGAAACCAGAGGAGGACACAGATTTTTGTCTCATCAAAGACAAGCTTCTTGTGAAACTCATAGACAGGATGCTATCATCATGGGTGATGCTGCCAGCATCATGACAATATTAACTGTCCCAGGTCAGCCCAGATACTCAACTGCCTTAGTGTCTTCTTTCTCAAGCGGTCAGTAATCTATTCTAAGGAGCCCCAAGCTGATGGATTTAGTGCTTGTGACAGGTTTATTTCACAGATCTGCTTGTGCCACATCTAAGCAGACTGCTGTTGATCTACTTATAGTTATTTACCAGTGGAAATTCCCAAACACTGTAAAGGCATTTGCATTTAAAATCCCCATTCCTGCAACATAGCAGTAAAGACTTTGCAAGGCCTTCCTGTAGAGCACAGTGTAAATATTCTCAGACTTCTGACAATTACTGTGGCTTTACTAGGCCTCTCTGAGAATGTCCAGACTGCTCCCTTTTGGCTGGACTTCCCGATGCCTTTGGGCTCCAGAAGCTGCTTGGCCATCAGGACAATGTCATCAAAACCTTCACTGTGGGTTCTGAGAGCCAGCACAGCTCTTGGGGTAGATACTACACTATCCCCATGGCAGGTTGAGAAAACTCAGCCTTTTTCCTGAGGAGAACTCAAATCTGCCCTGGGTGGCTCTTTCCAAAGGGAAAACCAGTAAATCAGTCCATTCTGAAAGTGGAGCTACTCTGCTTTTACTGGCACAGTTGTGGGGTTTTTTTACATTTTTCTCCCTGAGCCTGCTAAAAAGGTTTGCTTATGCCCTTGCTTTCCCTTTAGAGATGGAGCCAGAGCCCATCATCCCTATTTATCTACTAGTCTTTGAGTGCTCTCCAGGTTAATACTGGGTTAATCCCTTGCATTTGTACAGGTGTTGCTTTGTGTGTAAGTCCACAGGGGAAGGCACCTCCATTATGGTGCTCCTTTGGGGTCAGCTGATATAGCAGTGAAGCTCAGCTCTTCAGCATGGCTGTGTTTCTGGCCCAGCAGCCTGGGCCGGGTAAGTGTTCAACCTTCCTGGTCAAGCAAAGGAATGGGGAACAGAGAGTAGAGGTGCTGCTGCCTTATAGCCTGAGTAGCTGGTGTGCTTGTGTGGGACATCTGAGGGGTTCTTTTCTTTTAGAGGGGGTTCCCTCCTGCTATCAGTCTGGTTCCCTTTATCTCTGAAGGCAAAACCTGTACAGTGGCTTGTCTGCAGGTTCCAGTGTTGGTGTTAGTGGACAATGAATGGAAATCCACTGTGGATTTAGGGTATGTAAGTGCCTTTACTGAAAACAAGGTTTTGCAGCCCTTGCACTGTTTTTCAGGAGTAACAGTGCATCTCCTAAACAGAGCACTTGTTTTCTGTTTATCACCACCCATGTTTCTGTGGGAGAGGCGTTTCCTTACCTTTCTGGAGCTGATAACATCCTGGTGGCAGGGGTGGGCTAGTTTAGTGCAGATCCTTCACCATCATTTGCAATTGTGTTACCATGTTCCCAGCTTCCCTGGGAATGGCCTGTGTCTCTTGAAGGATTGCTTCCATCTCTTCCCCAGTACTTGTTGGAGCTTGTTTAGCAATACGGGCTGTGCAGGTAGAAATAGGCAGGCCACATGCAAGACATGTGCCTCTATGAGGACACTCCAAGGAAGTTGGAACGACTGTCTTGAAGCTGGTGATGGCTTACAGTGCCATCATCTAGGGCACCCCACAGTTGCTTGCAGTGCTCCCTACAGCAAAGGACTGCTGTCCTTACAGTCCCCCCAAAGTGCTGCCCTGCCCTCTGAGCTGGGCATGGGGGGATAATTCAGCTTCACTCTGCTTCTCTGTCTTTTTATTTTCCCCCTAGAAGTCAGACAGATGTGGTTGAAGTAAAGCAGTTATGCCAACATGTTGAAAGCAGCGTGGTTGCATCCCCATGTGTTTTTGCCTCTCTGTAAAAACAGCATTTCTAGTAGCTTTTGCTTTAGCTAAATACTGGAAAGTCCCATCCATGTGTGATGGGATTTTCCTCTTGGTATATCCAAAACCTTATGTCTTAAAATGATCTGAGTTCCTGCAGGCTCTGCTTGTCCTGGGGGTCATCTTTCCTCATGATGTTCTTGGAGATGATACGCATTCATGACCTTCTGCCTCACAAACACCCATCTCTCACTCTACAGCAGTCATAGTTTAGAGATGGTGCCACCAAAATCTTGACCCTCAGCTCCTGACATGGTGAAATCACCAACTGTGATTTCTGGAAATCTTAGCACCTGCCTGTTTTTTCCCCAGGGAGAAAATCCTTATAAATAGCAGAAAATTAGTTTAGCAAAATGTAGTTCCAGGAACTGTGCGTGTGGTATTAATTTTCTAGATTTGGGAGCAAGGGATTCCTGTGAGATTATGTCTGATGTCAGTACTGACATCCATGTATGCTCATCCACAGAAACAAAACTTTTAATCACTACAAGGCTGTTTCTCATGAATCCTAACAGTTTATTTGCCATTTGGGGGGAATTTAGTCTCTCATTAGAATCTAAGTGTGATTCCAATCAGTTGGTCAGTCAAGTGTTGCATCCCCATGTGTTTTTTCCTCTCTGTAAAAACAGCATTTCTAGTGGCTTTTGCTTTAGCTAAATACTGGAAAGTCCCATCCATGTGGGATGGGATTTTCCTCTTGATATATCCAAAACCTCATGTCTTAAAATGATCTGAGTTCCTGCAGGCTCTGCTTGTCCTGGGGGTCATCTTTCCTCATGATGTTCTTGGAGATGATACGCATTCATGACCTTCTGCCTCACAAACACCCATCTCTCACTCTACAGCAGTCAGTGAATTTGGGTCTGTATTTGGCATGTTAGAACACAGAGAAGGTGAAACAAGCTGCTCCATCTCCACACAGTTTCCAAGGTTGTGAGTCAGATGTGAAGCACACAAAAGCATCCTGAAACCTGAAGTTCTGGTTAAATTGTTGCCCTGCCTTGAGCTATCCCTGCGTGAGATGGACCTTTATTTTAGTGCCAACAACATAGGTTATGCGATGGATGAGAGGAAGAGAGAGGGGGAGAGAGGGATAAAGAGGCAAAGTGAAAAGAGAGAAAAATGGGGGATTATAGCTACCAACGGATGAGATGGGGTCGCCAGTGTCTTTTTCTGTGGGGAGATATCTCTCTCTCGAAGAAAGTAACTTAGAAAGTCACTTTTATAGTCTGTTTCAAAGTGAGGGGCAGTTGGCCAAGAGGTGGAAAGATTCACAGGCCATTGTGATAAGACTTGTTGCTCTGGGAAGCAGGTGTAAGGTACAGAACAGGCCACTCCTTACAAGTCGCTGCTCACCAGCAGGAACGAAGGCAGTGTACCATGGCAGCAGAGCAAGCACACCTGCAAACAATCACTTGGCCAGCATCCACCTCAACCAGGCCAGAACCCCTGTACCAAGTCTCTTGGGGTCTTCAGGGTATTAGTCTCTGTCCTTCCTTGCGACAGTCGTGAGTCAGATGAGGGAAACTTTGGACCATCTCTTACAAAGTCTTGAGATTTTCTCCAAGAATATGGATATATTTCACCCCCACTGGTTAGTACAGAAGAAGAGAGGGTATTGTGGGTGCAGCTACTACTACAAACAGCTCTGACTTAAAAAGATTTTGCCTAGCTTCATCCAAAAATGTCCAGTTCATGATATGTAAACCTCCTCCATTTATTGAATCTATGGAGAGGAGTATAGTAGCATGTGGGGACTTTGTTCTCTCATGCAGTGATGAAATTTTGGGTTGACCTTACTGCTGAGTTTGCTGATTAATAAATTTTGATCATCACAGGATGTACAAATACACTTCAAACCGTTTCAAGACCCGTGCAGAGCAAGAGGTGAAAAAAGCAGAGCACATGGCGAGGATAGGTGAGTTGTCAGAGTATGCATGTGCCCTCATTCAGCTGTTGCTAAGGGGAGGACCAAACCCTTGATTACTGTGACCTGGGATTGCTTGCCTCTGGGATAGCTGGGATTGCTGTCTCGGTTGTCGAAGATAGGTGTCTGCTAGGGAGAGCAGGAGCCTCCCTTGGGATGAAAGAATGTAGACTCCCTCTCTCCGAATTATTATAAATTTCTAAATCAAGGGGCTTTCAGACCGAGATCTGGGGATAGGAATAACAGTTCTATACTAGTATAGCCAGGCAAACAAACAACAATAACTACAGCAATAACAAGAAAACAGAACCAGGGACCCTGTGACAGCTTTCTCGGCTGGGATGGGATGGAGGAGAGGCTTTGTTTTCACAAACCCCCTCGGGCAGTCAGTCCTGGTGCTCCTGCAGGGCTCCGAGGAACAGTCGGCTGGAAACAGCAGGGATGAGCTGAGATCCTGGGCCGGTGGCTGAGGTGGAACAGCAGGGATGAGCTGAGATCCTGGGCCGGTGGCTGAGGTGGATCAGCAGCTCCTCGGCGGTGCCTGGCACTGCCACACGTCCCGGCAGGACAGGGGGTGCGAGGCCACCAACAAAGAGGGAAGAAGGAGAAGAAGCAGCAGCTCTGTCTGGGTGATGGTGAAATTCCCTTCTCTCTCCCGCAGCAGCTCGCAGACCCAAAAAAAAAAGAATGTCTCTCCCCAAAGCCAAAGAAAGCCAGCCAAAAACTGTCCCCACCCTCCTTTCCTGCCCCCTTCCCCCCCTGGGCCACTCTTTGTCCTTTATTAATTACCCACTAAATACCCACAGTTAGGTTGTCTCCGCAGCTAATGGGTAAAAATTCCACGGGCAGGCCAGAATGACAAAACCAAAAAAAAAGGACACCTAACCCTCACAATTGCTCAGGAACTGAATTATTGCAGCAACTACAGATGACACAGACTTACATTCTTGCAGTGGAAGGAATGTACATTATTCCCAGAGACCATTTCATCCGAGTAGCAGATGTGCAGGATAACCCTTGGAGTCCCAGCAGTTTGCCCCCACTCCAACAAAAGTCTGGCTGAGCTCTGTCACCCTGCAGTTCTTTACTCACCTTTAAAATATTATGAGCTTTTGGTTGTGTTTTTGTTCTGCGCCTTCTTCTTAAGGCAGTTAAAAATTTTTATTTTTAGATTTTTATTCTGTCACTTAATGTAAAGGGATTGGTCTGGGTGTACAAGGGAGCCCTGGTTTGTTTGGTTTTAGCCCTTCCAAGCATACCTTTGTCCATCTATTCTTCCTTTCCTGTTAAGTCCTCAGGAAAAACTCTGTCATTGTTGGATATTCAGTGTATAGAAATCACACAAGCATATAAATACAACATTAAACTGTATTGTAACTGCATTAAATCTCCAGAGGTTTAACCCACAAAGCAGTGTCCCTCCCTGACTCTTGAAGGAAAAATGCTGTTGTGAAGGAAGCATCTTGGAAGTTGTGATTTATATGTGACCTGTATATTCTGGTAGGTTTCATAAATCAACTCCGTAAATCACTTGGAGGCATATGTCCTCTGTCCCTGTGTCAGAGCTGCTTTAGGCAGGTCTGTGTGTGGCTGCAGGTCAGATGCACAAGGGGTGGTGCCACATTCAGCCTGCGCAGCATCACAGAGGGCAGTGTGACTGTGACCCTACCCCAAAGAAAAGCAGCACAGTGAAATGGTTTGAATTGTCATGTTACCTGTTCCTCCTTTAGGAAGTACAGCCTGGGAAGATAGACTTGATAAGATGAAGCTTAAGCAGATTTTATTGTGTGCCTCAATCCTCAAAGGTGAATATATTTTTAGATTGAGTCCTATAGTCAGGGCAGGTCTTGAGCACACACTCCCATTGCTTTTCAAGAAGATGCAAAGAGCAGGATTTAGAGAGGCTTCTTCCCTGAAGCAGTCTATGAGGCTTTCATGACACTTAAAAGTGGAGTTTAGCATCTGGCACTGAAAAATGATGCCCATTGTTGTCCCAGTGGTGAGAACAGGTTCCATTTGCATTAACACATCACACTTTTCCATCACCAAAGCAGCCTTTGGGTGTTTAGGGGTCACTGAACCTGCAGTGTGTCCAGGTGGCCAAGAAGGCCAATGGCATCCTGGCCTGTGTTAGAAATAGTGTGGCCAGTAGGACCAGGGAAGTGATTCTTCCCTCCCATCTGATACTCAGCACTGTTGAGGCCACACCTTAAATACTGTGTCCAGTTCTGGGCCCCTCATTTCAAGAAGGACATTGAGGTGTTAGAGTGAGTCCAGAGAAGGGAAGGAGAGCTGGTGAAGGGCCTGGAGTGCATGTCCTATGAGGACAGCTGGGGTGGTTTAGCTTAGAGAGAAGGAGGCTCAGGTAAAACTACCTGAAAGGAGGCTGTAGCCAGGTGGGGGTAGGGTCTCTGCTCCCAGGCACGTAGTCACAGGATGAGAAGACATAGTCTGAAGGTGTGTCAGGAGAGGTTTAAGGTGGACATTAGGATTAATTTCTTCACAAAAGGGGTCATTAGATATTGGAATGGACTGCCCAGGGAGGTGGTGGAGTCACCATCCTTGGAGGTGTTTAAGGAAGGACTGGGTGTGGCACTTAGTGCTGTGGTGCAGTTGTCACGGTGGTGTTGGTTAAAGGTTAGACTCCATAATCTCAGAGGTCTTTTCCAACCTAATTGATTCTGTGATTCTGTCAACTAACTCAGTGCTTCTGGAGTGCAGGGATCACCAAACCAACGCAGTGCTTCAGGGAGTGCAGGAATCACTGAACAGGCCTGGAGCCTCTGGGGGTAAGAGAGTGCTGAGCAAAGGGCTTAGGACTCTGGTGAAAACTCCCAGGTGAGCTCACACTGTTACTGCAAGATTGGGTCACATGGAGCCTCCAGGACTAAAACATGCTCAGGGTATTATCCTCAGAGGCATACATGTCATTGCTTTTCTTGTAGGAAAATAGATTTCATCTGTAGCAACAAGTTTTCTTGTTCTCCTGCTGGTAGAAATTATTAATTTCTAATGGTCTCCAGTACTTCAGAGGGATCCTCACTCAGGAATGATTTGCATTTTGCTCTTTCAAACCCAAGAGTACATTGTGAGAAGTAGTGGGTCTCAGCTGAGCAAACAAGCAGTTCCAGAATGCCAGAGATACCTGCCTGCAAAAAATGTGTTGGAATCAGTCAGATTGAGAGATTGCTGAGTCTCTGGAAGTAGCTAATGAGCTTGTGGAATCAAAACAGGAGAACCAAAAAATAGCTGGAGGGGGAAGATGTATGAGCAGCAGTGACTATTGGTGATATGGCTTTAGCATATCTAAAATGAGTCATGGCTCAGTAGTGAAGACATACATATATTTAAGATGAGGAAAAGCCATTTTTCATTCCCCGGGAAGTAACTTCCTGCCTCATGCAATAAAGCTGTAGTATCCAGATCCCTAAGTGAGTGGGTGGACCTAAAAAAAAGTTCCATTCCTGGGCAAGATGGCTGTGAAAGACCATCACCTTCTTTCTATGTTCTTCTGAACCAAGACTGAGTACTGCACTGAGGCATCTTGGCATTGCCATTGCTTTGCTTCTGGAAATCTCCTTCCAAAGTTTGGAAAGCAAACAAATGGAAGAGTGAGGAGTCACGGAGGTGTCACATAGTGGAAGCTAACAACTCTATGCTGCTCTAGGTATTATTTCAGATTATTTTGGTGTGTTCATTGACCTGTTTGGTAGTGCCATGGGTACACCATGCCTGTTGTCCTCTGGGAGAATGTGTATATGGAGTCCAGCTTCTGCATGCTCACTGTCCTGCATAGGACACTCATCTTTATACCTTGTGGCCTCAGCCCTGCAACTATATCGGTCCCTGTCAGCTGTCTCAGTTATCACTGTGTTAGTGACAGGTTTGACCTGTGCCCTTCTGGATTACCACTGTGTTCTTTCCACTAGCCACAAATATGTTTAGCCCACCAGCAACTTCCCTACAAGCTCTGATTGAAGTGGACTAAGTGCTTTAAGCAGCCTCCAGCCTCCTGTTAGCTTGATTTAGCCAGGCTGTCTCTTGATGATGGCCAGTCACATAGCACAGTCCTTGGTAAGCAGTTCTGAACTCCAGAGCATGCTGCTGTGGGAATGAGGTGAACAAAACTCCAATGGGACACTGCTTAGAAAGGAAAAGGGATTTTCTTTGTAGTGGTCTAAAAGAACTGACTAGCTACAGTCTCCAGTTTCCTTCTGCCTGGCAACCGAGTTCTGCTTTTTGGAGAGATATTGGTAATCTCTAGGAGCCAATTGCTAGCCTGTCATCTTCTTGCTTACCTTGTCCTATGTGAATCTTAGGCAAGGTTGCTCCTCCATTGGTGTGTTTCCTTGTGTTTCACAGCCACACTATCTCCCTGTGAGGAGAGCAGGGAGGGAGATGTCTTCTGGGTGTGCTGTATGTAACCAGGCTGCTACACCCCCAGGTGTGACGTTGCAGGCACTGTTTGTCCTGGTGTGAGCTGTGCTATCCCTCAGCATGCACCCATTGTATTGCCAAATTACAGAATCACAGGATGATTTGGGTTGGAAGGGATCTTAAGGCTCATTTTGTCTAATGTCTTCCTGAAGCCTTCTCCAGACTGAACACCCCCAGCTCTCCCAGCCTGTCTCCAGAGCAGAGGAGCTCCAGCCCTTGGAACATTTCTGTGGCCCCCTCTGGACTCAATCCAGCAGCTCCAGGTCCTTCCTGTGCTGGGCTCCAGGGCTGGAGGCAGCTCTGTAAGTGGGGTCTCGCCTGGGTGGGGCACAGGAGCAGAATCCCCCCCTCCCCTGCTGCCCACGCTGTGGGATCAGCCCAGGGCATGGAGAGTTTCTGGGGGCCAGGGCAAACAGCTGAGGCACTGCCAGCTCTTACCCACTAGCACCCCCAAGTCCTTCTGCTCAGGACTGCTCTCAGTCCATTCTCCTGGGGAAAATGAGGTTTATTGAAGGAATCTTAAGTAATACAAGGGTGATGTGTGCTTATAGTCAGCATTCCTTTTTTGTCTAGGAGAGAGGCAAAAAGGAGAGTTCCTTTTACATGGTAAGTTTCTTAAGGTAAGATCACATGCAGTGTAGGTTTTCTGAATGCTGGGTCCTATTTAATATGTAGGACAGATTTGTCTTTTCTCCAGGCAAAATTTAGTAATTATCAGAGATAAAAGCTTTTCTGAGAATAATCCTTTCCCTTAATCTCTGCAAGAAAATTACCTCTTTGGAACTCCTTTTCAAGCCTGAACTTAGTCCTGGTTTTGTGAGAACTGTTCTCTGAATCACATTACCAGGCAGAGCAGGCAGGGCCATGGGCATCCTTATACTTTTCAGTTCCTCTTTGACTTCCTCATGGATCCTTCCTTCAAACGTGTTTTTGCACAGTTTATCCCTGCTATTGTTCCAGTGTTGACTGTGACCTCTAAGCATATTTAAGATGTCGTGTCAGTGGGACCCTCTCACATAAGGTTTGATTTTTGTATGTTTTTGTGTTCCCTTTGTACCCTGATACACATCAGTTCAGCAAAGGCTCTCTAGAGTTGCTCTCATTGGGTGAATGCCTGAAGATGTCTGTCTGTACCAAATGGCTGATACCACCCTTGTCCCTGTATGTTTCAGCGGAAGAGAAGGCTCGTGAGGCAGAGAGCAAAGCCCGTGCCCTCGAGCTACGCCTTGGAGGGGATCTCACTCGGGAGTCTAGGGTGAGCCTTGTGCTTTTGGCAGCATGTCATGTTTTGGGCACCAAGGGATGGTTCAGAGCACTGGCAGTGGAGTGAGGCTGACTGGGCAGCACCCCATGGCAGCATGTTGTGTGCTGGTTAAGCAGGTGGTAGCTCCAGTCAGCAGTGAACTTCCACCATCATTTAGGCATCTCCATGGCCTCATCTCCACTGGATGTGCTTCACCATCTTCACATGATGTACAGCCCAAGTGAGAAGTGTACTGGCGTTCCCCTGCCTACACCACTGATATATCCTGTGCGGGAAGGTGACCTCCAGACTCCAGGTGCTGTTTGCTGACAGCCTCTGTGGAAGCAGCCTGGGAAACAGAACTAGAGCTACGGGCTTTCTGGCTGTTCCCCCCTGCCTGTGCAGCTGACTCTGAGGCATTTGGGCAGGGGCTTTTGGAGAGGGGCTCTTTGCCTTTTTCCAGTGGGACTGTGGCTTGGAGAGGGTCACGGCTGAGCCCTGGTGCCAGGAGGTGGGAGGAGGGCTGTCAGGGACACCAGGAAGGTCAGCAAGTAACAACAGTTTAAAATCACTGAGCTTCCTATTGGTATGTCATAGAAACAACAGTATCCAAGTGCTCTGGATGTCTCCTTGTGCTCCATTGCCACTGGCTTCAATTTCCTTAATCATTTTTTTACATGTAGACGTTTTCCTTCAAGCAACTGTGTAGTTGTTTAAACAACCTAGCATAAGTGTGCCCTACATGTGGAGTCACACTGGTTGTCAACATCTACTGCTTGTGACTTATGTTTAAACATTTTTCAGCTCTTCCTGAAAGAGCACTAAATCAAAAATTGAATGAATTTTATGAATTCCCCAGCTTGACTATGCTATGCCTATTTGCAGGTGACACTGCGTCAGGTCCAGAACTTGGCCATCACCATGCGGCAGGAGGCTGACGTCAAGAAAAGGATTAAGGATGCAAAGCAGCGGTGAGTGCAGGGACTTCCAAACTCTGGAGTACCTAAGCTGTTTGCTCCAGGTGCTCATATATCTCTCCTGTTTTGCATGTGTGTTTGGTTCAGCCTAAAGCTTAAATATCCATGGGCATTTTATATGCCTGGGCTGTTAAACTGAGCAGCTGGGGCGCTATTCTGGTTGCCTCTGCTATTCTTCTCTTACCTGCTGAAAGACATGTGTTTCTCTGGATTGGGCTTTTTGCTGTAGATGTTTACCTGGTTTTTGCATCAGTCTTTTTCACTCTTTTGCTATTTCACCTGCAGATATGATTCAGGCTGATAAACAAATGTTCACAAGTTATAATGAAATAGCTTTAGGAATTTTAGGGATGCTTTCTAAAAACAGGCTGAGTTTTGGTGTAGCCAGTGCTGCAAAATCCCAAGGCATTCTTCTATCTTAGCTCTGGTGGCAGTTAATGTTGGTTTTTGATGTACTCACAGGTATATTTCACTCTTCATATACATTTGTTTTTCATTTCTCAAATGAAATGATAACCAGGAACAAATGCTCTTTAAACAAATGCTGAGTCTGAGGAAGTTTGGGGATTGGGATACAGCATGTCTCCATTCCCACCTATCTGTGTGCATGCTCATTTACGTGGCTGCCTAGGTCAGAACTATCCCAGACTTATTGCTGGAGATAGATCTAATGCATCTTAAGATGCTAAAAAGAAGTAAATAAATACAGCTTTAATTTAAAAGTGCTAGAGCTGGGATCTGAATGATACAGAAGCTTGTGAGAGAAGCTGTTTCCTTCAGCTTCCACATACTTTTCCATCTACACCTTGTTCTTTAATTCTTGGGTTTGGTGACATTAGTGTGCAACAAAAAATTTTGTGAATGGTCTTCTGCCCTTCCTGCCCATGGGGAAAACACTTCTTTCTGCTAAGCTGACCTGCAAAAAAATGCTCTGGGCAGGTACGTGGCTTTCCCTGTGCCCCAACATTCATCACTAGTGATCAGAAACAGTTCAGAGGATCATGCTTTTCCATAGCATTGTACTTCATTCAGAAAACAGAAAAAAATCCTGAAAGATGTGTATAATAGGATAGCTTCTGTACTACCTGATCCCTGTTGTCTTTTGGAAAATTGAGTTACAGAGGATGTACTAGGATAGTTTTCTTCTGTTTCCCTGATGCTGGATGCATCAATGAAAGAAGTGCTTTCTGGTTTCCAAAGGCTGTGTAAGACCAGGTTGGATCTCAATCCAGACAATAGGACAGGTACTAAATTTCTAGAAATGAAATCCCTGGCTTTCTACCCACCACTTTGTTTTCCATGGTTTGGATGATAATTTTACTTCATGTCCTCTCTGATAAAAATGAGGAGACGTTCTTGTTTTGTAGGTGAGTACATGCTATTACTTGAAGTGTAAGGCTCTACATTCTTTCCCAGAAGTTAGAAAATGAATCCCTGAGGTGGGTGTTCTGCCACACTTGCTCATGCTCTTGAATCATAATTGTCTACGTCGGTGAGCTGACACCAAAGGGTCACATTCCAGCCCAGCAGCTGACAGTGTTCAAAACCCTTCTTGGCTGAAAGTTGCTATTTCAGGTGTTTTCCTAGGAATGTGCTAGTCACCTTTTTTAAATGAAGATGTGTCATTTAAATGAAGATGTGAGTACCATTGCATCTGTGTGAGGGAGGATGGCCTTAAACAAAAAAATTAATATGAATTTATTTTTGGGATTTATTTTGCAAAGTTTCACCATTAAGACAGACTCAGATCTCATATCTGCAGGTGATCGTTGTGTAGGGTTCATGTGTGCATGGCTCTGGTCTTCCTAATATCTGATATTAGTAGACAGTCAACAGAACATTTTAAAGAATTTGATAATCTTAAGCTAACCATTTAAGCAGAAGTCAAATTCTTCATTAAGATAAAGCACATAACTACAAAGGACTTGATGGGGGCAGGTGGGGAATATAGAGGAGGTCAAAATTGAGAGGAATGGGCAGGACTGTGGTATAGGCTTTGCCTTGCAGTAGTTACTGGTTTGGACATCGCATTTGAGGATACTTTCAACCTGAAGCTGAGGATCCTTCTTATGAAAAATCCACAGCATGGGTATCAAGGAAGCTGTGGAACCTGATTAAGTTAGTATGTTGAAGAGCAGGACTTCTGTTTGTGAGACACAGGGATTTTGTTTGATTTATAGCACAAAGAGATTAAAATCTCAAGGTTTTTGCCCTTAATGGCAATAGAATTCCTGGTAACCAAAGATTCAAATTCAGAAATCCCTATGGGCTCACAAATGTACTCAAGGCCAATTTTTGTTGGAGTCATCTGCTGCATAGATGTCGTGGTTTTAAACCAATAACTAAAAAAATTACTTATTTCTTGCTGTGAGATATGGATTAGAACAAGAGCAAAACAGGCTTAAAACTTAAAAGGAATAAAGATAGTTTATTAACAAACTACAAGAATAAGAACACCAGAATAAACTTCCAGAAAACCCTTTTATCTCCCACTACTTGACCATTTCTTTGTACATGACAACATAGAGACAAAAAACTTTAGAACTTTGGTGGTCAAAAACAGTCTCAATTCTTGCTAGAGTCTTTTCATCAGTCTTTGTAGAGAAACAGAATTCTCTTTCAACTAACTTATGGAGTTTTTCACAAGGAAACTATTTTTGTTATAGTTTCTATGGCTCTGATGTCAGCTGCCCAGAAATCTGTCATCAGATCTTCTCCTCCCATTTTACATCACTCTGAGGTGTGTATGGGCCATGAGTTTAGGGATGTCATTTTAAGGATGAGTTATTCAAAGGCAAAAGTCTTCTTTATCAGTCTCTGTGAGCTTTCCTGGAAAGCAGTTTTCTCTTTGCCTCTAAGGCTTCAAAATCTTCACTCTACTCAGTTCCAGCAACTCACAGTATCACAAGTACTCTCTTTTTTTCTCAAAAGTCCACACTTTGAGCACTCTATTCCTCTCAATACTCTGTTATGAATTAAAGGAGTCTTTTTTAAACTACTATTATCTATCTCCATAGCTTTAACAGAAAGATATTTCAGCTGTAGAGCATCTCCTTATTCCCTCTCTCTCTTATTTAATACTTAACTCTTTTCTTCACTGTTTTTGGTGGTTTTATGATGTTTTCATGTTGATTGTCTCTCTCTTTCTCTATCTTTCTGAGAAAAAGGAGTAATCTGTACGTTTATCCAGGTAGTAAAAGAATTAAAAGCTTTAGAAAAGCTGCAAGAGTTCATGGTGTCAGGTTTCAGTCCAGCAGCAGCAGTAACTGAGCAGCTCTGCTTTCTTTCCTCCCCCTGCCTTTCGTCCTTTGCGGCCCTATCTGGCCGAGGGCGGGGGGGGGGAAGAGGAGGATATGACAGGGCCTTGTTACCTTCTCAACAGCCGGAAACAAAAGAGGGACAAGAGAGCTCTGACTGTACATCTTAAGGGGGTGTTCACAAGTTGAATTCACTTTTTAATGGTCAGACCTGCTGTCAATTTTAGAAATGACTGATAATTAGTCAGGAGAAAAAAACTCCCATCAGCCATCAGCAGTTTCAACTTCCTTAGCTCTCAAAACCACTTTAAAGGTAAAGCTACCCCATGACAATAGATAAAGGGGAAATCATGCAAATTGATATCCTGACATTCCAGAAAAAAAACCAAAAACCTCTGCTTGGGCTGTGTGTTCTATCCTCCAGCTTTTCAACTTAAGGAGCAGCCTTGTGAAATTTGGAATTAGGAGAACTTTATAGAATCAGAATATCAGGACTGTAGTTTTGTATTGAAATCTGAATTTCCATGCTTTATCTAGAAAGAGATATATAGCTGGAAAATACAAACCAAAATAGCATGGAAAAGGCCCAGTCTGGATGCAGCAGTGCTCTCATAAAACTGGTTCCCCTGAATAAAAACATCTGAAGTAAAAACCAGAGTCCATTCTGAAGGAGAAAACATATTCAAATGAATAATTAAATTATCTGTCCAGACAAAATTAGTATCTGTATTGCAAAGTTTTTGTATTTTGTTCATATTCAGTTTTAATCCTCTTTTGATTCACCAAAATATGGGTATGATCTAATATCAGTATCCAGCTGTAATGGACAAAGACTCTTTAAATGATTAGGGTTAAAAAGTGTGTGTTTATATGCAGTGCTGGACCGATGTGCAGGGTCACCCCTTAATACGTATGGCCTTGAGTACAGGTGAATACAGGCTTTTTATTTACAGAAGTATCGAGTACAAATGCATATTCATAACCCAGTTACCACCCACTATCCGCTTCTTATGCTAATTAGAAAAAAAGCAATTAAGCATGGACAGTTTGTTCCTTGAAATGAGTTGGTGGTCTCGTTATGGGGAGGGGTCATATAAGGGAGGAAGGGATATGGCTCTTCCTCATTCTGACCTTTCTACCTTTTCAGTCCAAAGTGACAAATGAACCCCATGCCACGTTCTAGTTTCATGTTTCCAATTAGTTTCTGGTTTGCAATTGTCTTATGTTCTTGAAGTTCCTTACAAGATTCTACATTTCTCATTACAAGCCCAGATGAACAAACATAAGGTTGACAGACAATTAGTTATTGGCTAATGATTAGCTCCCAATTCTAGTAGTGCCTCTCTATTAAATTTAATTAGGATTAGTTTTTTATTAAATTTAACAAAAATTGATTTTAATAAAGGTCTTAGCTTTTCTAAAGTCTTAAATTCTTCAAAGTTTATGCTTCACTTTCAACAAATGTTTTGTATTTTTCAGAAGTAGCAATTTACAGGATTAATTTAATTCTCAAGGGTGCTGGATTTCCATACCCTCTCTCTAACACCAGCAAATAATATGCTTTATTTTCAGCATCTCTTAAGGCTCTGTTTTGTCCTCTGCAGGGCACTGAAGGAACCCAAGGAGCTGAATTTTATCTTTGGAGTAAACATTGAGCAACGTGAGCTGGACGGCATGTTCATTTATAACTGCAGTCGGCTGATCAAGATGTATGAGAAGGTGGGCCCACAGCTGGAGGGTGGCATGTGAGTCCTGCAGATTTTTCTGCAATCTTTTTGCTTAAGCCTGGTACATTTCTACATCTGACTTAGGCTGTGCAATAATTGTGTTCTGCATTAATCATTCTTCATGAGCCTGAGGCTAGCTCATTTTGTCAGCCTTCAGTTTGCATATATTTAATACTGTCTAATATTTCCCTGGTTTCTTGATAGAGAGTTCTCTACACAAATTCTAGTCATCCCTGCACCAGTATGAGGTGCTTGGCATTTGGTGCTGATGCATGCTGGTAGTAATAATGACTCATTCTAGAGACAGGCAAAATAGGTCTTGACAGCAAATACAAATCCTTAAACCCATCTTACATTTTGCATGATGGTTCAGGTTGCCAGCCTGTCAGTTTAATGTTTGTGACTCTATGTCCCTCTTCCAGGGCATGTGGAGGAGTGGTAGGTGTGGTGGATGTGCCCTATTTGGTTCTGGAGCCAACCCATAATAAACAAGACTTTGCTGATGCCAAGGAATATCGACACTTGCTGAAGGCCATGGGAGAGCATTTGGCTCAGTATTGGAAGGATGTCGCAATAGGTAATGAAGCTTCGCTATTACCAGGGTCTGGAAGGAGAAATTTGGGTGGCTGGAGGGCAGCCAAGAGTGCAGATGGTGATTTTGTGGTAATGGCTCCATACTGAGCAGGATGTGGTTTGTTTTCCAGCCCAGAGAGGTATCATCAAATTCTGGGATGAATTTGGTTATTTATCAGCCAACTGGAACCAGCCTCCATCTAGTGAACTGCGCTACAAACGCCGGAGAGCCATGGAGATCCCCACCACGATTCAGTGCGGTGCGTCTGATCCAACTGCTTTTCCCTGGGGAAGGAGGGGACACTCTTGGCTGCAGATGGGGACAGTTAAATGCATAGGAGATTTGGGATGGACCATCGTTAGACCTTTCTAGGGCCTGTCTACTCTGCAGTTTGCCTTTGTCTGTGCTCAGTGGTACTCTGTGACATCCTGGCATAAGGCTCCTTTTCCTGCACAGTTCACTAATTGATCTTCAGGTTCCCTGACAGAGCAGGGCAGATATGGCCAGTAGCAGTGTTAAGAGGAGGCTTAGAAATGTCATACGAACTGGAACTCACTGAAAGGCACCCATCCCAGCACCAGAATAACATCTGAAATATCCTCACAGGCAATAGGAAGTGGCCAAGTAATTTGTACCCTGATGCACTGGCCTGCACTGTGTCAGCACAGAGGGCACCTTTTACAGTTACCTTGGAATTTAATGCAAGTTCTCTTCTGTGCACCTCTAAACAGCTCTGGCTTAGCCATTGTTACGGTAATGGGAAGGTCAATACCATCACTTTGTCACCTGGTAGTGTGACACCAAAGTCTCTTATTTTCCCCCCAGGACCTGAGAATGTGGGTGTAGGAAGGAATGTAAGGCCATTCTTGTGGAATTATTTGTTAGACTGTATTGCCTTGATGGTTGTCTCAGTCTTTTCAAGTTTCCGCTGAAGGAAGAGGGGCTTTACTCTCCTTCCTCTTGTCTTCCCTTGTTGATATGCTTCCAGAGCCTGATTTAAGAACGTTTGGATTTTCTTGGCAGAACATGATTTTGTGACACTTTTGGTTTCCTGGTAGGCCAGCAATACTCTGGAAGACAAATTTGTGTCCCTGGTTCATCAGAAATTTAATTTGTTGTTGTTGTGTTTTGGGTTTGGTTTTTTTTGTTTTGTTTTTTAGTGGATAAGTCTCTGCTTTGTGTTACTTTGATATCATTAAGAGACAGTCTGACCACTGGGCTGAGCTGTCATGTCAGGACTGGCTGTTCAATTCTGTTTGTATGTCATTGTTGCAGCAGGGGTGTGAGGTCCTCTGGTGCTGGTTGATGCCAGGCTTCATTGCATTCTTGTTAGGGTTGTCTCTGAGGGTTTCATTCAAGCATTTTGTGAGCACAAAGAAAGAATTGACTTAATATATTCTGTGACCGTATCACTTTTTTTTTGGCCACTAGTCTTAACTGTTGTTGGATACACTTTGGTGTGGTCCTTGGGCGTTAAATGGGCTATGGGGAAAAATTATGTGAATTTCTGACTTGCAAAGCATCTGTCTGACAGATGTCTGTCTGAAGTGGCGGACTCTCCCGTTCCAGCTGAGCTCAGTGGAGAAGAACTACCCTGACAGCTGGGTGTGCTCCATGAACCCTGATCCTGAACAAGACAGGTAAGAATCAGTTAATATGAAAACTTTCCTGCAGGGTGCCATATCTGCACATTTGGATCTTTTTTCTGGTCATCTATTCTTTGAAAACAGCTGGAGGGATTCTGTACCTTTAAGTTGTGCACACAGTCTGTGAAAAAGCAGCAATGGCAATTGTATAGGAAGCTGAATGCTGGATGGGCATTTGCGATGTGCTGATTGCAGAGGACATCCTCAGCAAGTGACAGGTGGCACCAAACTGGGAGGAGTAGCTGACAAACCAGGCAGTCACAGATCCATCCAGAGGGACCTGCAGGTTGGAGAAATGGGCCAGCAGAAACCTATCCTGACATTCAACCAGGAGAATGCAAAATCCTATCCTTGGGGAGGACAGCCCCAGCACTGGTGTGTGCTGTCCATCCCAGAGCTGAACAGGCTCAGGGTCTTCTCATCAATGTATACTAACATCTAAAGGCAGGCTGCAAAGAGGACAGAGCCTGGCTATTCCCAGTGGTTCTCAGTGGCAGGACCAGATACCATGGGCACAAGCTGGAATGCTGTAGTGTCCCTCTGCGTGTCAGAAACACTTTTTTCCCTGTGAGGGTGACCAAATCCTGGCCCAGGGTGCTCAGGTAGATTTGTGCAGTCTCAATCCTTGGAGATATTCCAGGACGTGGTCCTGGGCTCCTGGTGCTGGGGGGGAGGAGAGCTCCCCAGAGCTGCCTCTAGCTTATCAACCAGTGATATGATGAAATTTGGATCCTTCTGCACCAGCACTGGAAACACTATTGTAGGTTTAGATGATATTAATTTTGCCATGGGCAGAATAGATGGCAGTTGAAGAACTGTCATGATGTGTAAGAGCCAACGGAGAGATGGGGACTTCAGGTGGCTTTTCTTTATAATGCTGTTTATTCCATAGATTAGGTTACAGCAGGGGGTCATGGGTCGGCCTATAGCTGCTGGCTATAGGCAAGCCCTGTGTCCTGAAGCCTTTTTGGTTCTGATTATCATGCATTATATCTCTTTCTTTTGCTGTGCATATAGCCACATAACCAATCAGCATCATACACAATACCTTTACATTTACATTTATCCTATCAAAACTGCTAGAATTGCCATACTATGTTAGTGACTAACTAATCATCTGAGTTAGCAATTACATGTTAAACTTTGAAACTTGTTTTGCAGTGGAAAATTCTTTTTGCTTTGTTAAAAAACATCTTTCTGTCTGCCTGTGCTTTTTTACTTGGTAGCAAACATGCTTTGTTTGAAGACCACTTAACCTATTGGACTTTTAGCCATAAAACTTCCTTCTAACTGAGTAAACCTTTGCTCTAAACCTTCCAACTTGACTAAACTTTTGTTCTCTCAGCTGTCTCAGCAACAACTATCCCTAAAAACATCTTTTTATATATCAAAGCTTGCTTTCATTTCTAGAGAACCTTCTGCTAAGCATTCATATCCATAAAACTTTTCTGTTTAATTCTCATCCTTCCCAACAATGGTGCAGGCTGGGACTTAGGTGAGTTCAGGGGACTTTGCAGCTGTCTTTATTGCTCCTACTGCTCCCACTCATCAGATACCAAACTGCAGCAATTCCACTTGATTGAGGTGAGCCTAGGAGGGACATTTTGCATGCTTGAAGGAGCAGCACAGTGGTTCATTTTCCAGTGATATGTGTTACAGTTACAAAATGTAGATAGAATCTAGTAATTTATTTGAGTGAGAAAAATGTTTGCTCTAGGCTGCTTCTCTGTGGAGAGCGGAACTGCTGGAAGCCAGTTCATGTCTGTATTGTGTAAGGAAGGGAATCTGCTCTGCTGTAACTCAGGTCCCTTGGCTTAAAGACAAAGGGATGAATCCAGGCAGTAACTTTTGATTGGAATAAAAAATTTAACATCTGTGGCTGAAAATTTTACAAAATATTGATGCTATTTCGAAGCACTGGCTTTCTGGCTTCTTCCTTTTGGTAGCACCCAGTGGAAGAATACCTGTGCTGACACTTCCCTGTTTGCTCCATGTGTATGTAGAGCTCTGAGGAGTGTGGCAGTGCTGAGGATGTTCCTGGACAAAATGCTGGGGCAGGGCTGAGCCTGGAACCTAAGAAGGGGCTGCCACATCCTCAGCCCTTCAGGTGGAAGCAGTAGCGAGGCTCGGAAGATGTTGCTTGTGGATACACACAAACACGTGTATGTACACACATCTAGCCCCACAGATAGCACAGGTGGGCATGTCCAGCATTCCCACAGACTGCACCAGCAGCTTCATCCTTTTCCCTCTTGGCTTATCAGGATGAGGGGCCACTAGTGGAAATACTCATGTCCATACCTGGCCTCCAGATCCCATGCCTCTGATTACTTGCACTGGGATAGATGGGCTCTGAGGCCTGCAATCCCAGGGGTGAGGTGTACAGACCTCCTTCTGTGGTTACACACAGCACACAAAAACTACAGACCTCTGTGTCTCACACTGGACATCTCTCTGTTTTGATTGGATTGGAATCCTTGCTCTTCCCAGGTACTTTCCAACTAGAGACACCCACAGCTCTGCCTACACCCCTATACCCATCTCCATCAGCTGGGCAGGACTCACCTGTGCCTCCAGTAATCAGCTCCTGTGGGTCACCCTTAGACACCCCCTCCCCTGCTTCCAGTTAACCTCCTGGCTGGCTCCTCTGGCCTGACATTCCTATGGCTCATGTTCATTCACTTGCTTGTAGTCACACCAGCTGGTAGCACTCAGGCACATGGGTCACTGTGACCGGTGGTCCCACTCCAGCAGCTGGCACTTGCACCCCAGTACACACATGGAACAGAGGCCCTCACCTAGGAAAGGGAGAGACATGGAGTTAGTACACAGAGGTATATTGACCAGCCAAAGGTTTATGTACAACTGGCCCTTGTTATAGTCTATTTTTCCCATGTTTGTTCTTCTCAAATAATCTCAGTCCTTTCCTTTACCTGCTTTTGGTTCCTCCTTCTGGTCCAAAAGATGTTTCAGAGGGCTTATTGTGTCATTGACCAAAACATGGGGGAACTGTAGAACAGTCCTGGCAGGACCCCACACGGGGTTTCTGTTCCTCTGAAGAGATTTGCATTCCCCAGTTCCCAGAAAACAAAATTCACATCCCCTGAGCTGCCTTTGGGCCTCTGGGCTTGTGGAAGTAGACCCTAGATGGGCTGGTAGCTCCTGGGATTGCAGCTCCTGGGATGGCTTGAGGGTAGCCATGGAAGGGTGTTATGCAGGTCTCCTCACCTGCCATTATATTTGTGCACCTCTGTCTGCCGATGGGATCTTTATTGTATCACCTACCAGGAACTTGATTTTCTGATGAAATAATTTAAACTTTTTATTTGCAATACCTTGAAAATTGGGGGTGGGTGGGGGTGGGTAGCTGCATTTCATGTGAGAACGTGTTGAGGTGTTCTTTGGAGTGAGTCTGAGTGCCTCCACAGTGCATGCTGTGCCATCCTACATCCCCCATGCAGGAAGCTGGGAAAGGGCACTGGTGAGCCAAACTTCTGGTCATTTTAGCTTTAAAAGGGATCTGAGGAGTCTTACTCTGGAAGAATAAATAACTCTAGGACATTTTTGGATTAAAGAGGCTTACACGTGCTTTCCAGCAGTGAGTGCAGTTGTGTCCCTTACAACATGAAGCAGAAGTTGCTCCAGCACTTCTCTGGCTCTTTGGCTGGAGCCAGTTCCAAGAGCTGCAATGTTGGGTCCTTGTGGAGAGTTTGGACACCTTCACATCTATGTCCTGACCGTTCCAGGTATTTGTAGTGTCTGAAGGATGTCATGATTTGAGAAGCAAATGGGTGGGTGCCTCAAGCTTGTGTTCTGTGAGGGTCTGTGCAGGGTCTCATCCAGCCAAATTGAAAATGAAGCTATGTCGGAGCAATGTCAAGTGTTGAAACTCTCCTGGCATCAGAGATCATATGGTAGTTTTGGCTGCCTTGGCAGAGTGTCCACTGTTGGCACTGAGCTGTTCCCCACCCTTCTGGTTTGTCCACTTACACTTCAGTGGCTGCTCGTGCATGGTGTTCCAGATCATGGGATCTGAATGCCCTTCTCAGTCTGTCATGGTAAGCAGTCACTCCCTCCAGTGCCACTGTCTCTGTTGAGGTTAGTACCAGGTGCCACCATTGTTCACTTTGTTACAGAGAAGGCAGTGTCCCTGTTTCACACTGTGAAATACTGTCAGGCTGGTTTGCCTCTATTCTCCTACCTGATATCCAGTTGGATCCTAAATGTCATTTGAATGGGTGGCTGTCATGGTTTTGGAAGACAGGTGTCTGCAGGGAGGGCAGGAGCCTCCCTTGGAATGAAAATTGTGAAAAATAAGGTTCACATCTTTTTTATAGAATTTAAAAGTTTAATAAAAAGACAATTAAGAGATAAAGTATACAGATATAGCCAGGTGTCTGCATTCAGCCAAGAGAGCACACCTTAACAAAGGATTGTCCCTTAAAAACAGAACCCTACTGCATATTCATAAATTCTCATACATATTCATACATTCTTCTTAGGATCTTTGGTGTTCTTCGGTTTAACTAAACCGAACTCTTGCCTCTTTCCCAATAGATCAATTTTCTTGGCGCCATTGAGATTTTACATTCCCTGATAACAGAACACCCCCGGAGTTCTGGTCACTGCTGTCTTTATCTGGATACGATAGTTTACAAATGCAGGGGGTCTCTAGTTATCTTTTCAGTCTTTGGGTTATACAAACAAAAGTAGTTTTTATTTTAATACTATGCTATAGTCTAACATATATGTATTATACTACGATTTCTAAGTTTCATCAATAACAGAAATAAAGGAAACTATATTAATACAACAAAATTTTCTAATCTTATACATATAACTTTCATTCCAATATTTGTGAAAAGCCAACAATATAACATGTATCTATAACAAAAATGTAGACCCCCTCCCTCCAAATTATTATAGTTTTGAAATCAAGGGGCTCTCAGGCAGAGATCTGAGGGTAGGAATAACAGTTCTTTACTAGTGTGTATAACGAGGCAAACATACAGCAATAACTACAGCGTTAACAACAAAACAGAACCAAGACCCTGTGACAGCTTTGTTTCACAAACCCCCTCGGGCAGTCCTGGTGCTCCTGCAGGGCTCTGAGGAACACTCAGCTGGAACAGCAGG